>NC_137821.1:39535355-39870355 GCF_963921795.1 Nannobrachium achirus | reverse complement strand
TGAGCTTGAGGCTCTGCTATTTTGTTGTACGATGGTGCATAAATTAGAGGAAGCCAGTGTTACTATTTATTGGTGCTACAATGTCAGAGGAACGCAGAACAAAATTGTTTTACAACAATGAAGAAACCTTGGCATTCTTAGAGTGGCTTGCAACAACTTGCAACAACTGTAAGTAGGAAAGCTTCCGATCCTATTCCACTGTCCCCAGTTCAAATATGATGATTTTGGGTGGTCACGGCCTGAAAGGTTTGGGAACACTTGAACTAAAAGGCATCGTCTTTTGTCTGGTTTCCACACCATTATTCCCTTTATTCTCCTACTGTCTCCCGAGTCTCCACGGAGATGGGATTGATACTGGAACTGAACTGGTGCGCCCCTGGCAACCAGATTATAAACCCTCTAATCTGGGATTTTGTCAATCCCAGTTCAGGGACAAACAGCAGAAGCAACATCCATTCCAACCAACATTCCATCTATCCATCCATCACATCCACAGTCAAAGACCTACAGTCTACAATATAAGTGAATTTATAGGTTGTAAATCATGTACAAAATGTATTAAAGCCTTTATACTCAATAGTTTGTTGTGTCACTTGCCAAAAAGACAAGCTAATTTCGCCCTATTATAACATGTTATCCCTATCAGTCATTTATGGGTGTAGGACACAAACAATGCCGTTGAGAGCTTGTAGATCAGCTATTTATACTCTTTGAAAATGTCTCCAAAATAGGGACGCCAAGTTTAAAGTGGTTAAAGGCATAATATGTAACTTTGTCCTGTGTTTAGATAGCAAAACAATGATATAAATCGTTTACCCATCATTTCCCCCTAAACCAGCAGTTATCAGCCACAGGGGTAGTGTGGTGGTGCTTACCTGCAGAAACACATTGCCCTCTCACTGTATTTAGGGTGTTTTCACTGTTTTCGTTTCCAAAAACGTCCCTGTCTACCAAAACAAAGTGGAATTTAAAAAAGGAAATACACAGTGAGGGCAAAGTGTTTTTGCAGGTAAACACTACTACATCACACTACTATCAACCACTGGGCTGATAACTGCTGGTATAGAGGGGAATGCAGGGTAAAAAATATATACATATATTGTTTTGCAATGTAAACTGTACTATGCCTTTAAGCTTAAACTGGAAAAGCCAAATGCCAGACTACAGTATATCTTCCACAAGGTAAACTACGGTACAAGCTCTGCTTTCAACAACAAACAGGTTCAAACGAACAGGTTTTAAATTTTCCAGTTCATAAATGTCAAGAATTCCAGCGGAGGCCAAGAGGGAATTCTCTCCACCGATAACATAAAGGTCACAACATGCAAACGCTGGCTCCAGTCCAGATGTCACTGGTATTAAACCAGAGTGCACCAGAGGACGTACCAGTGTGCAAATATTCTGTCTTAATAATCCACTGGGGGGTCACAGAGCAGAGAGGGGAAAAAAGAGACAGAAGATTATGGTTTCATTACAGAAACATTTCATGCTAAATTGCATCATCCGAGCGGCTGCTGCCTGTGATCAGAGATTACTGTATATAACGTAACAATGGATGGAGAGTTGGTGAGCAGGAGGATGAGATGGAGACGCATAATGTAATGTCCTGGCAGAGTGAGGAGATATCTGTAGAGCACTAGTTCTAAAACATTCAAATTTCAAATCAAAGTCTCCCCTTAACTCTGACAGTGTACAAATGGAACCAAATGAACCCTCATTTGTTCATTTGGTTCCATTTGTACACTGTCAGAGTTACAGACTTGTATGGGTCAATTTAGACCCCCCCCCCCCCCCAAAGGAACCCACAGAGTCCCTACCACTGCTGTAGAGTGTAGATTGCAGGACAGAAGGATGGACAGACGGACGGATGGATGGATGGACAGATGGATGTAAAGGAGGAGTATACAGAGCCTTTGTGAAGAGCTTTGTAGGGTGATGTGACAAAAAACACCTCCAGTTAAACACAACAATGAAAAACCAAGGAGCTGGTGGTGGATAACTGATAGTGATGGCACTATCCGAGAGACGGATGGGGTGGAGATGGTGGACACCCACAAGGACCTGGGGGTCAGTACACGTCAACAACAAAACGGGAATGGACTGACAACCCTGAGGCACTCTAAACCAGGGTTTTTAAACTTCTTTTGACTCAGGGCACTCCTGTAAATAACATTTTCATCCACGTCGCAGTTACTATGAAAAGCTCCACCGGCTGTCAGTCTGTCATAGCCTGACACTCACCCTGACATTTCGTCTCTCCTCCAATAATTTCTGGGATGGGCGTTGCCAAAGAGGCAGTCTTCTGCGATTGGTTCACTGTCTGACCAACACAACAGTAGCAAAGCAGATGACGTAGTGTTATTATGTGGCTGGCTAGTGTGTTGCTTGCTAGTGCTACTTGCTAACCAAAGAAACAGGCAGAATAGGAGCACTACGAACTAGGAATCAAACACAACAAAACATGCCTGCTACTGGTATTCCATAGCGAGATTGATACGATCGCATATTACTGCGACGGGCAACGCGATGTACGCTACGGTCCGGCGGCGGCGCTTGTTTACTTGGAAACGCACATGAGTTCTGGGAAAACCCCACCCACGCTGATCACACAAGACGCTGATTCACGACACTGATTCGCCGTACGGATTTTCGAACGAGGAAAGCCTCTTCAATGAGAGCACTTCTAGACCCCTGAATCGCCAAAACAAAATTTTAAAGGGGTGTGGCTAGCGATTCAGGGTCTGGAACTAGGCTAAGTCTGTCGGTCAGTCTGTCAGTCTGTCTGTCTGTCTGTCATGTCACACTTTTGCCCTAGTCATATCTCTGCCACCGTTGGCCCTATCAATGCCAAAACGATTAGGGAGTCTTACTGGTTTTAAAAATCTTACATTCTATTACGCAATGTAAATATGCACATCTTTCCACCTGAGATCAGAGAAATATCCATCTGTTTCCTTCAGTACTGACTGAAAATAACTTTATACTTGATGTTTAACCACCAGTATCCCTATTCTGGGCGGAACATTCACCAAAAATAGCCTGATAGATCTGCTATTTTTGGTGAAGAGAGTTGGCCGTAGATGGAAAAAGAACTCTTCAGTGCAAATCATGTCTGTTTTACTAAGCATAGTGAAGTGATATTGATGTAGTGATATTGATGAATTCCAAATATTATCATATTATTCAGCGGCACCCCTGGACTGGCATCCCGCACCCTAGGGTGCCCGGCACCCACTTTGGGAAACCTTGTTCAAAAGGAAGGGACAGAGCAAGCTGTACTTCCAGGCCCAGGTATGAGGTACCTCAATGTGTGCAACAGGCTGCTGTAGTAGCCAGTGTCCTCTATTTTGCAGTGGTCTGCATAAAGCCCTCTGATAAAGCCCTCTCATCCCTCTATGATGAGGACCACTGCCCTCACGGACACCCCACAAAGTCACTTGGACAGTAGTCCTTTGTGCCAGTAGCCATGAGGCTCCACAGCCTGTTCTGTTTTGGGATTACGGACTCATATGGTGTTAAACAGGAATTGCACATGGAGTACTAATACAGAACCATGATGGATGCCCGTTGAAGTCGGATAACTGCTGTGAGACGTATATTCATTGATGATGGAAGACTGTACTGTAGTGTACATAATACTTATTATATTCACTATTATTGATAGCCTGTACATATATTATCCAGGTACCCCAACTGACACTGTACATAAAGCAGTGGTATTTTCACTGTTGATAGACAAACATCACCCTGGCTAGAGCCTGAAGTCTTTATTATATGTAAGTTACAGGAGAATTAATGTTGGTGAGCTTGAGTTACTGTAGTATGATTTATTGAAAACAAGCAGCATTGGTGAATTGCTGGGCTTTGGGACAAACATTATATGTTGTGGACAATAAACAAGTCAGAATGAAAAGAATCGAGGTGCCAGCAGTATGTACTGTATGTTCATGTTTGTATGTGCGATGCATCATTCCCACTTTTCAGACTCGCCAAGGCTATACCAATATAAACTGCACTCATGAGTCATTCCAAATGAATAACAGTTATACAACGTTGCACTCCGGTAAAGTCTGTTTATTTAATTTATTAGTCATCATATAATGCTTTACACTAACGCTTTATAATGGCCATAACCAGAAATGGAGTGCTTGTCAAACACAAACCACATTTAACAACCCATTGCGAGGACAAACAAAAAAAGATGGACTGCAGTCATAGAGAGCAGCATATTATAGAGATGAAGCGCAGAGAAAGAGAGACAGGTCAGAGATAGACAGAGAGGCTGGGAAAGAAACAGAGAAACAATGGGAAACACACAGGCATGGAGCAGATAAAGGGAACTTAAATAATGGTTGACTTAATTTCAATTGGACTCTGTGCAGTGTGCACAGCACAATCCTAAGTATTAATTTAACGGTGAGAGTGTAAAATTGGACTGGGTCCATTTGTTACACTGCATTAACAGTGAGGATTTCATTCATTGTGTGTATTATCTGTAGCACTGCAGTACCCACGGGTCAGTCAAACCAGGTAATTCAATGCAAGAAAGAAAGGGGTAAGACGAGCTCGTTCTCAATGAGTCTGCATTATGGTCAAGATAACTGCCTCTGCATTTTCTATTCTGCGGATAACAGTGGCTCAGTGATGCAGAGAGACTTAAAGGCTCTTTGAACACCAGGTATTTGCATTTACTGAATACTCGGAGAAAGCTTTGGATAAGTGAAAGAAAAAGAAAACTTTATTTTTATTTTTTCAGCTTGTCTCTTGTGTTTTCTTGTAAAATTGTGCCTGTCAGGCAGCTAGATACTGAGAAGTGATGTAAGTTGGCATGTAAACAAAGTGAATGTAACTTTGTATACTCTAATTACGTTTTTGGTGTCTGATAATCCTGTAAGGGTCTTGGACATAAAAGGAAACCAAAGAAAATCATTCATTAGTAGAGCTGTAATTATAGTATTCATAATATTATTGCGGCTCTATGCTTAATAATAATGCCATCAAGTAAAGAACTAAGATTCCCCAAAAAAAGGGTTAACTCTCTGTCCTACCATTTCCCTCATTCTTACATTGCTCACACACACACACACACACACACACACACGCAAGATAGATAATTCATGGTGCCAGCTTTTCGCCAAGGACATCTCCCTTTCTCTTCCAAAACCTGGGCAACACCGTCTGCTCCCCCTGCCCGGGACAGGTGCTTCTCCCTGGGCTGAACACTACGGAGATCCATGTCTCATATGGTCCAACATAGTGTGTGTGTGTGTGTGTGTGTGTGTGTGTGTGTGTGTGTGTGTGTGTGTGTGTGTGTGTGTGTGTGTGTGTGTGTGTGTGTAGGGGGGGACAGTGCAGGCATGCAGAGAGGAGGATTGAAAGTGACACATCATGCGGTACACATATCACACTCAGAAAACACTAGCAGATCTATATAGCTATAGCTACAGATCAGCTATTTTTCTACACGCGACGCCTCCGTACGATGAGGTATAAATAAAACATTAGTCAGCTTAACAGATAAAAAGGGTGAATGCTCATTTCATGCATGGATGCTGTCCACCTCTATACTGCTGAGACAGAGAGAGGAGAGAGCGATAATAATACATGAGAGAACAGAGGCCGGTGAGTATACTGGCATGTTCTATATATTCAGTATGCAGAGAGAAGACGACTGCAGTTGTCAGAATGGCACCGCAGTATAGTTGAAAAGCCATAATACTGTACTTAGATAGACTTCTTAGAGAGAGGGAAGACAAGTGGAGGCAGTACGAGAGAATACGCATGCTCTGTAAGCAGAGGAGAGGAGAGGTCATGATGATGATATAAGATGGGTCACTTTTCTTTCTGAACTCTCGTGTGCCTCCACACCTACAGTAGTGTTTCATGCTTACAGCCATTGTTGCTATGTAGGGATGGGACGATAATCGTTATTATTATTTATTGTGATAAAAACATTCTAAATGTATTGTGAAATTGTCCTCCTTCGTGCACTGAGATCAATTCACCTTTTATAACCGGTACCATTTAAACCAGGGGTCTTCAACAGGGGGGCCGCCAAAATCTTTGTGTGATAAGATAATTGTTTTAAATGAACAACTTGAACCCTCGCGTCCCTTTTCTGAGGAGAACTTTGGCCAAAAATAGCAGATCTACATGCTTTCAACGCCTCGTGCTGCGAGGCGTTGAGAGCTTGTAGATCGGCTATTTTTGGCAAATAGGTTTGGCGTAGAGGTTAAGTGGTTAAATGTCTGAAAAAACAAACTAACACAAATCCAACATAGACTGCCAGTTCTGTCAAACAAGTATATGAATCCATCTATGAATTCTGTGAAAATCTGCTACACAATTTTACACAATATGTAATGGGGGTCCCTGCTTTATCTCCCTATCAGCTAAGGGGTCCTTGGTCTGAAAACATTGAAGACTCATGATTTAAACCCTATATAATTGGTAAAATGGACCTGGAAGGACCGGTGGCCTACTGGTCCAGGCGTATACCACTTAGGCATTACCACATAGGCATGGATGCCTGGCAGCGTCGCTGGTTCGATTCCCGATCAGGACGACCTTTGCCGCGTGGCACTCCCCATCTCTCCCCCTATTTCCTGTCAGTCTACTGTCCTATCAATAAAGGCATAAAAGCCCCCAAAACAACTCTCGACCAAATCTCTTTGCCAAAAAATAGCCGATCTACAAGCTTAGTTGTGAGCTTGTAGATCGGCTATTTTTTGCCAAATGTTCCGCCCCAGGATTATGGATGTTGGGGATATATTATGACACCTAAAGTTTCCTCCAGAGTCTATATACTTCGTTGACAGGACTCCCCCAGGGGGCCCGCCTTTTTTCTCTCTACAGAAAGTGAACTGAACACTTCCAAATTCAACACTTCTACCCCAGAGGCAACTGTCAAATTGACAGACAGTGGAGGTTTTTCTACATACATTGATTGCAGTGCATAAGATGCTGCTATTGTGTGTAAAAACTATTGCAAATTGGCAAAGTACAGATAGGAGCGAATTTCGGAGCACGTAAATAAAGAAATCAATCTCACATTATGTCAATCACGTTTGCACACTGCTGCCCGTTTCGTATTTATGTTTGGACCACTGGGTCCCTTGCTCTCTCAATCTCTCCTTGCCCTGAAAAACACATTTAGCAACCAAAACACTACCTTAACCCTAACCCAACCAGCTTAAATGTACAGCATTCAAAAGCAGCTATATTTGCAATGCTCTGGAAGCCTCTCTAAATATAAAATGAAAAGTATTGATGAAATAAGCATCCATGTATTTGTGGAGTAGAGTGGTAGGAGTGGAAGCAGCACGACTTCCACTCCTGACGTCACAGAAAATGTAGGGGGCAGGTCAGATTTAGATTAGATTTATAACATAATTTAGTTAATGTTTCTGAGAATGAAAATTATAATATAGTAACGTTTTTTCAATTTTTATTGGATTTCCAAACGGAAAATGATCTGCTGGCCTATGTCTTACTGATTGTTGTAGAGAGCCACGTGCTGATAAAGACTTCAATGTCTAGAGTTTGTCTTTAAATACTAGATGAAATAGTTATGGTGCTGTATATGTGCAGTACAGTAGCTGATCCGTGGTCAGTGAGCCGGACAAAACCCACAGATGGAGACAGGATGCTGGTCAACCCCATGGTGATTCTCACAGGCACGCTAAGCTGTGGTGATACAGTTAGCCCACTTCTACCTTATGTTATATATATAGATGTGGTGTGTGTTTGCTTAGACGCGGAGCAATGCATACCAAATGAGTCCCTTCCCCAGAGATGTATGTGTACATCGTCAGAGAGGGAGAGAAGTGCAGTGTGTCTGACACAGCCGTGAGAATGTAGGTTTACTGACCACAGAACCTATATGTTGTCATGATGTGTTTTATCTCATCTCAGTATACTGTATAATGCAGTCCAGTGATTATTCAACAAACGGGATAGCATCATATGATGTGTTTGGTCTCGCAATTGTTACTGCATAATAATTGAGGGGACTGTGCATATCCTGCCTATTTTTATCTAATCTAATGCCAAGAGAATGTAGGCGTACTGACCACAGAACATACTGTTCTACTGTAGTACCATAATATTTTATGGTGCTGACCTGTCCGTGTCCAAGAAGACACAGTGGTTGTTGAGTTTACTGCAATGGTTCATGGCTTTTCCACTGTTCATCATATCAACATGTGTCCAAATGTTGACAGTTTTTTATTAATCCTTTTCACAAGTGGCTGAAAAACAAACCGCATGGGTAACAAAAGCTGTCATGCATTGCGACTGTATTATTATTTTTTTTACAGAAACAATCACGTTTCAAACATGTTTGTGTCAATACACTGCAGACTACTCTAGAGAGAGTGACGCTAAAGCCACACACACACTGCTAGGGACGATATTAATCCATCACTTTCCACAGCAAAAAGGACAAGTTTAAATCCTTCTGGATGGTAGGAGGATGGCAGAATGGAATATGTGGGAGAATGTGTGTGTGTGTGTGTGTGTGTGTGTGTGTGTGTGTGTGTGTGTGTGTGTGTGTGTGTGTGTGTGTGTGTGTGTGTGTGTGTGTGTGTGTGTGTGTGTGTGTGTGTGTGTGTGTGTGTGTGTGTGGGTGGGGGTTTGTGGTGGCATTTAGAGAGCATTTAGAGGGAGCGTGGCAGGGAGATTCTTTCAAGCTATAATTTCCGGGAATTAAAAGGTCTCTGGAGAGAGTGTGTGTGCTTTGTGTGCCTTTCTGGTGACATATTGGAAGTAGAGGACAGAGATTATGAATGATCCGGTGGGGGGAGAGAAGCCGTTTCATTATTGGTAATAATGTATATTGAATTTCATAGATGCATTGTCATGACTGGTCATGACCATTGAACCACTTCATAATGTTTCAGTCCTGACCTTGTAGGTTCCACTGGAACCACAGATTACATGAGGTTAATTGTTTGTCCGCGTAGCAGTTCATTGCTGGCGATAAAGCTTGTGGGCATGTTAGACCACTTGTGACTGTGCCTGTGTGTGTGTGTGTGTGTGTGTGTGTGTGCGTGTGTGTGTGTGTGTGTGTGTGTGTGAGCAACTGAGCAAGTATGTGATGTATAATGTATGCCCCTTGGCAGACAATTCAGCGAATGGAATCGATTAATCAGTCTTAGCTATCTGTGCATGTGTGTGTTTTGCACATCTGCCATTAGAGCGCGAGAGCGAGCGAGAGCTACAGCAGAGAGAGAGAGCGAGAGAGAAAGAGAGAGAGAGAGAGAGAGAGAGACAGTGAGAGATGAGTACAAGATGGTATGCTTAAAGGACCAGTAATCCCATAATCTCTCTGCCTGCCCAGTCAACAATAATACCAGTGTGTGTGGGGAAAGTTTAGTGTGCCTTTAACCATAGAGTATAAGGGAAATCTGCCAAAAATAAGGACACCAATGTAAAGGGCCGTTCACACTGAGCAGTGAGCACTATAACTATAAAAGCATAGTTTTAAAAAGCATGTCAAGTGTCAAGTGGATGGCAGTGTTCACAGTTCACATCGACAAAAACAAAACAAAAAAACAATGATGAACGATAGTTATAGTGCCCGGGGGTGTGCACAGGATATGAGAGATTGAATGTAGGAGTCTCAGAGTCAGAAGTAATGTTGGAGAACGCAGACCGGTGCCCTTTGGGCAGAATAGTCACCATTGACGTCCAGTTGTGCAATACCCGTTGTATCTGTCTGTCTGTCTGTCTGTCTGTCTGTCTGTCTGTCTGTCTGTCTGTCTGTCTGTCTGTCTGTCTGTCTGTGTCACTTTCATGCCCATACATTATATGGAGATCTCTTATCTCTGTCTGTCTGGCTCTCTTTTATGACCATATATGGTGTTCCGTGTCCAGGTCATCTCCAAATTCAGGCACTGTAGTGATGTCAGTCAGTGATGTCACTGTTTCAGCATGCGGGAATATCAGATTTGGGCACTGTTTATTATCAGTGATGTCAGTCATGAAGTCATCTCCAAATTTGGCACCGTTTAGTATCAGCGATGTCATGTTCTCTAAATGTGGGCTGACTGATGTCAGTCAGTGATGTTAGTCATCTCCAAATTTGGTCACTGTTTGCATATGAGGGATTGAATGTACTGTAGGAGTCTCAGAAGTAATCTCCAAATGTGGGCATTGTTTACCATGGTGTCCAGGGCAGTCTGTGACGTACTATGACGTCAGAGTAGACGGACATCAGACGAACAGATAGACATTCGGTAAATTAATAGTTAGATAGTTATCAGTTATTGTGCCCATTGGGAATGGCGCTTTAATGTGGTTTAAGTCAACAGTACTGTACTGCCTGCACTCTAAGGATGGCCTGAATTCCATACTGTACCGACTCACAGCCACAAGGAGGACCCAGTTTGTCCTGCTCCCCAAACCCATGAAGTCACACTGATCCAAATTTAGTCTCCAGTCCTTTGGGGTGTTTTTTTGTCACAGTACATTTGCACATATTATGTGAAATGTTGGTCCTCTGTATTGGAGTAGTGGGACGCTAGCGCCCAGGGAGGGGTTAAATGTCTTGCTCAAGGACAGTTCGACTGGGTGAGCCTGGGGTCAACTGGTGACCTTCTGATTGCCTGACAGCCACTACCCTATTTGTTATGACCGAACTCACATGTTTTACTTAAGTAAAAGTATCAATGCTGCAACGTAGATATACTCTGTTACAAGTAGGACTCACGTATTCAAAATGTACTTGAGTACAAAGCACAAAAGCATTGGCATCAAAAAGCATTTGGTGCATCTTCAAGTGAGAAGAATACAGAATGACTAATGCTTCTTTCCCACCGGACACGATAAAGATAACGATATGTCGGCGTTCACATCAATTATGCCGACTTTATTGTTGTGGTGTGAACGCTACAGTACCATCCACTTCAATTTAAAACTATATTCTTTATTGTTATCTTTATCGTTATCGCGCCCAGTGGGAAAGGGCCTTAGGTGAGTAAGTGAGTACAGTAAGTAATTAAGGACAAGTCAAAGTCAAATTGATCTAAATCTCTTTGTCCACAGAAAGTGTCTATTTGATGTCAGTGATGCACTATGACAACCATAGACGTCTTATTCTTGGAGAGGAAATTGTCCAACAAACACCGCCTAGAATGAAGTAAATAAATGAATACATAAATACATTCTTCCATTTTGCTCCCTTTAACTTCAAGACAACCTTCACCCTTTGTGCTTCAAACTGACCGTACATCTTATGTAACTTTCTCACGGTCAATTCCTTTATTATAGTTTGGGGGCAGTGTTAGCTGAGCTCCTGCCTTGTTATTTATAAAAACTTTGCCTAAAACTGTCTGACTGTGTGTACAAAAAAAACATGACATGGTACAGAGACATCCCCCCTACTATACACATTAAAGCAAGACACAAGCGTGAACGTACGTACACACACACACACACACACACACACACACACACACACACACACACACACACCTACACACACACACACACACACACACACACACACACACACACACACACACACACACACACACACACACACACACACACACACACACACAAAATCTGCTTTATCCTGTGGTGCAATATCATGGCTACCCCTGAGTGTGAGCTGAAAGCGCAGGTCCATCTCCTGCCAAAGACACGTTAGCCAAAAAAACATTTCCCCAAAACCCTGTAACAGCAACAAAAAACACAGCGTGCACTTGTCCATCACAACAAGGACACTGCGAGGACAATGAGAAGCTGTCGCATAAAGATACAGACACTGCATCCGTGGACCAGCAGTGATACTGGAGCAAACGCAGTGCTGAGATGCACTGCGTTTTGCTGTCCCGGCACTGCAATACGAGAGGGTACCTTTGCAGGTGCATGAACTAGGGAACAAGGAGTTCCCAAGTTTGCTATAGTATGGAGGGAACGATTTGGGGCAGTGGGGCACTTTTCCAGTATCTTTGTGTCTTCATTTTCAGTGGAATCCCGGAATGTTTTGAGTTTAACCCTAAAATAGTACGAAAATGTCCCATTAATGGGTGATAATTTTACTCACACGTTCAGACCCTTGCGGGTGCATTGCAACACTTTCAAGGTTAAATCAAAACTGGGGAGAGAGACACGCTGACGGGGAAATGTGTCTTGACGCATGTCAGTCATTTACTGTATCATGTCAATGTAGTGACATAGTGACACCGTGAGTTCACACCACAAGAGAAGGTCAAGTCAAGTCAAATGTATTTACTGTTTATAGCACATGTTATACGACAGGGGCAGACTGAACTTGTTTCAAAATAAAAGCTAGACTAGGCAAAGGTAACCAACTTAACCTATTAACACACACACACACACACACACACACACACACACACACACACACACACACACACACACACACACACACACACACACACACACACACACACACACACACACAGCGAAAATACTAATTTAAAAGTTCACAATGCTGAGCTTGCGGGTCAGCAATTTTTGACTTGTGATGACAGCAAAAGAGAGAGAAAGTGGGCTGAGGCTGGTCATTTGTAGAGGTTGTCACACAATAGTAGGTGGTGGTGGTGGTGGTGGTGATGATGGCAGCTTAGCATAAGACAGACAACGACTGTTCGTTATGATGACTGATGCTTCATGTGATGTGATGGGGAAGGTGGACAGTGGATGATCCGGTGACATCGGACAACAGGACTCTTGGCCTTTGCGGCTGATCATAGACGATGACTGAGGTTAATGATGACTGAGGTTAATGATGAAGTCGGCGTCACAAAGATGGCACAACGGCGATTAGGGTGAAATGATGCGTCTTAAAAACCTCCCTGTTCTCTAACGACGGATGATAAGACGAGCGTGTGTGAAAGGGAGAAGCGGAGAAAGCAGGTGGGTGGTGATGGTGATGTCACAGTGAGTCTCGCAGGGATCCCGGGTGTACCTTGCGCTTGCGTTCCGCCCTCTCCCGGGAGCGCCTCCTCCTCTCCTTGGCTTTCTCCAGAGCCTTCAGGTCCGGACCCTGCTGCTGCTCTGCCATCTCAGCCCTGGCCTTCTTAATGGCCTTCGCGGCGTGCGCCATGGCTGCCTTCTCTCACTTCTCACCTTTTCCGTGAGGTAAACAAAAAAAAAACTGCTATCACCTGGATCACTTTTAGGGGTCTCCTCGGCCAGATCCCCTCTATAGCCAGACAGCCAGCTTACAGGATCGAGCTTCTCCCTCCCTGGCTGGCCAGGTGACTTTCTGTCCAAGGACAAATTGCCTGTGCCCACTGCTCTGCGCAAAACAAAAAGGTACAAATACAGACGAGGCTGGGAAGAGAGAGGACAGGACAGAGACAGCGCTATGCCTGACTGTGCCTCTAACCCACCAGCTCTCTTTCTCTCTCTCTCTCTGTTTCTCCCTCCACTGAAACTAGGAACGTCTGCGTGAGTCTGGTCACTACCCACTCTGGAAAACCGAGGATGACATATGAGAGAGAGAGAGAGAGAGAGAGAGAGAGAGAGAGAGAGAGGGAACGGGAAGGGGGCGGACCAATGCTCAACGTCGGAGGTAAGGTATGGAGCCAATAGCGTGGAAAAGACAGATCAGTGGAATCAGTCAGAGGGAGGTGGGAGGAGGAGGGAGCCAGAGAGATCCACCCGTTCCCATGGAGCAGATGTGAAGCTTCCTCTTTGTGCTGTCAGTCACTCAGTATCGTGATTTCCCCACTAATCACATAAGCAGGAGGGAGGGGAGACGGTGGGTGGGCGGAGCCACAGAGAGCACAACTCGGGAGGAAGGGGCCATCTCCACTGAAACAGGAGGGAGATGGAGCCGTGTTTTTGCTCAGACCACCCCCCCCCCCTGTACATGTTTTGGAAGTGGTACGGTCTGCCCTGATCACTGCTACCTACCTACTCCTGCAGATTTAACAGCTCCAGAGCACAAACATGCACACACACAGACACAACCTGCTGTTTTGGCACCACTTCCACAGTACCTAGAAAGTCCAGTATGCACACACACACACAAGCAATACTAAGTACTCTGTGGTCAAGCAAATGATAAGAGCAGCAAATGAAATTGGCCTTGGGAACTGTATGAATGACACTGTCAGTCGATTGGTTATGTCACTGTGTCACAGTGCCACTGTCTGCTCTTGAGATTCTTTTTATTATTGGGGGGGGGGGGACAACTAGATCATTGGAAGCACCTGCCAATCAATTAACCCTGGTAACCCTACCACAATCACCCTGACAAGCAACCAACAACCAATGTGCTAAGGGATCATGCCCGTTACTACAGATCGCATCGTAGACCCTGGCAAAAAATGCTACTAAACTACTGCACAAATGAAGGAATAAAATTCACCCCAGTCCCTGCATAGTGTATGCCACTGGTCGTCAATGCATATGTGCAAGACCACATTGTTTGGTCAACCCAAACATGGATCAGGACAGTTCTTCATGCAGTATAACAGCATCCTGACATCCTTTCATGAACAGCTATGCTGTGCACTGTAATGGAAATAATGTCATATATGTGGGCTTGTCTATACAGTATGTCTAATATCTCCATGGGTGTACAATGTGATATACAGTATATATACAGTACTGTGTTTCTGTGTGAATAATCTGAATATGTGTGCATTTGTTTGCGTTTTTATATCTAACCATGCAGCAATGATGGTTGTATTCAGTGTATGTCTGGCTAGCCCATCACCTCACTTCATTCTCACAGCTGCTGTTATGAGACTAGAATATGAGAAAGAGAGCAAAACAAGTCAGAGAAAGTAGAGGCGAGAAGAAGTGGATATTCTGTAGTACATGAAACACAAAGTAAAAGCAATAAGAGCCTATCTTTACTAAGTATATGCAGACTCAGACTGTGACTAAAAGCAGATGTACCACTATTTGCATTGTCTTGCGTGGCTGCCGTCATAAAACCCACAGTGAATGTGAGGCGCTGTCCATGGTGCTGAAACCCTGCTAGCCAAGCCAGCACATTAAAGGATTCAAATGAAACATAAAACAACTGTCTTTTGACAGAAATGCTTTGCGATGAAACACTGGAGTAAAGCAATTGCATCAATGAGCATCTGAGTCTACCTGGCAGACTTTATGGACATAAAAGCTAAATACACAGTCAATCAGCATTGCACCAAACCTTTTAGACAGTGCAAACACACTGTAATTGTGATAGTATTTAAACCAGGGGTCTTCAACGTTTTCAGGCCAAGGACCCCTTAGTTGAGAGAGAGATGAAGCAGGGACCCCCCCACAACCTTTTCATAGATTCCATATAGTTTCATCGTTTGACAGCACAATCATCAGTGTATTTTGGATTCATGTCAATTTGTGTTTTCAGATATTTAACCACTTGAACCGTCAATACTTAATAAACTTGAGCTTTCACTCTGCACTTAGTGTGCCCTTTTTCCCCTCTACACCAAACCTCTTTGCCGGAAATAGTCAATCTACAAGCTCACAACACCTCGCCATTGTGAGCTTGTAGATCTGCTATTTTTGGATACAGTTCTCAGAATTTGAACACTATGGTTCAAGTGGTTAATATAAAAAAGGAGAAATAAAAGTTTCTATCACAAAAAGATTTGGAGGACCCCTACAGTAACTCAGAGGACCCCCTGATTTAAACAGTTAGTATTAGTAACCATTCTACCATTTAAACCAGGCTCTGTTTTGAAGTTCTCTGCAAGAAACAAAACAGAAGAGATTCATACACTGTATCTCCTCCTGGGTGAGGCGTTTCCCTGCCTCTCCCGCCTCAGTTTTCAGTACAATGCTGCCACCTTATGGCAAACACCATCACTGCACCCCACACAGACTCCCATCTCACCACAATATGTAATAGCCTACGCAAATAGCACCAGCAGCACCACCTCCAAGTCCTGCGGTATATAAACCACTTGCAATACAATAGTGAGTGCTTGTGTGATGGCATTTAGATTGGAGGATATGCAGCAGGAGTGCTGACTATGGGATAGATGCCCCCCAGGGGGGTGCTTGGTGTGAGAATTACAATGCTACAGGAAAACTGGAGGTTTATAGTCACAGGACGGTAGACTTCGTGTTCAGAGGTGCAGGGAGTGATGAATGTGAAGCATGGTAATTAACGTGGTGTGCGTGCGTGCGTGTACGTGTGTATTTTCCTGCTCACACACACACACACACACACACACACGCAGTGATCACAGCATGCATGCATTTACGTTTGGGGTGGCATAGCTGAATGGTTAGAACCAGAGCCCCTGGTTGTCCCAGGTTCGAATCCAGGCCATGGTAGCAATATCAATGTCGATAGACAGACAGGCACACACACAGAGAGAGAGAGAGAGAGAGAGATAGAGAGAGAGAGCGCAAGAGAGATAGAGAGAGAGAAACAAGCACATACACAGCTTGTTAGTGGGAAGTTTAACTTACCAATACTTTGCAATATGCGCGGGGGATCTACACAGTATGAAAGAGATTCAACTTTTTTGCGCAGCGCGACCATAGAGGTAAGGTAATGAACGCGATGAGGCATGCCACCATGATGCCGATCCAATGTGGTTGCAGCTGTATCGTTTTATTGTGGACTGGACATTGCCTCATGAAGAATTAAGTAACACACACTCACACAGACACAAGCATTCAGAGATGTAGCTTTTGTATTGATAGATATTATTATGTCATAATTTATTTCCTGCATTATTTCATCCGCGGTTATCAAAAATTAATTAATAGTTATATTTGATTGATTCAAATCCGCCCGCATCGCGGATCACCGCGGTGCACCGTGGCTAAAACTGCCATGACTAATACGTATAGATACGATAGACAGACAGACAGACAGTCCAAGCTGTGAGTTACGGATACATCGTTCTCCAACGCATCTGCCATGCCTTCTCTATGGATTTTCTTATGTATTATTATACAGGTGTATGCTGCAGACCAGGAATGCGGCAGGTTAACTGATTTACTGCAGAGAGCAGCACATTTACAGCGTCACGTCCATTAATCTCATGCTGTAAGGCCACTGAGTGCTACTGTGATGCCCAGCAGTGATAATAAAGGGGCCATTTGCAAGGCCACTGCAGAGGCAATGAAGCACGACCTATTGGCACTGTGTTGATGTTGATACAGCAGCATTTAAAAACGCTGTGTGTGTGTGTGTGTGTGTGTGTGTGTGTGTGTGTGTGTGTGTGTGTGTGTGTGTGTGTGTGTGTGTGTGTGTGTGTGTGTGTGTGTGTGTGTGTGTGTTTCATTGGGGCAGTGGGCCCTCTCTAGCCTAACTGCAGTACTAGGGAGGATTGCTTAGTTTACTAATCCTTTCCAAATCCTGAGGGAGAGAGAGAGAGAGAGAGAGAGAGAGAGAGAGAGAGAGAGACAGACAGACAGACAGACAGACAGACAGACAGACAGACAGACAGACAGACAGACAGACAGACAGACAGACAGACAGACAGAAAAGTATATAGAGGGAGAAAGGAGGGAGGGTGAAGAAGAATAGAGGTGTAATCCCTTGTTGTGACAAGGGTTAAATTAAAGTTAGTGTTCAGCTGCCATTACATATTTAAACATACACACACACGCACACGCACACGCGCGCGCACACACACACACACACACACACACACACACACACACACACACACACACACACACAAACAGGCACGCGCGCCACTGTCTCCCAAGGAAGATTGTAGTGTGACCTCTGACCCGGCAGACATATAAGCAGAGGTAATCAGGCGAGAGCGACCGATGACCCAGAAAGACGATTAGCAGAAAACATGTCAGTGTCAGCCAGTCAACCTGTCCCACGTCACCACACACAGGTACGTGAACTTACAGGACACCACTCAGTTAATCAATTAAAACCCTCTCATCTTAGTGAAAACAGACCTGAGTTGAACTACTTGGACATCTTTTTTCCACTAAATCTCTTTGCATTTAACATTAAAGCCATAGAATATCTAATTCAATTCAGAGCCATACAAACATTGAATTCCAGTTCACTTTAGACTAGTGCCATGCATGCACACATTCAACATTCAGTTTAAACGTTTGAGTAATGCAAGGTGGAGGCAAGCTTTTGCCAGTAGCAGCGGAGAGTGGCATCAATTGAGAAGCAGAGATCCAGTGTAGCAAGGAGACATATTTAAACGGGCAGCCTTGTTGAGGGACTGAGGTGTGATTGTTGTGTAGGAAAGCGTGGCTGATCGAAAGCAATCAGAAGACAGATTAATGCGATGAATACCACATAAAACCAAGTTTTTTCTATTTTCAGACAGGGAGTCTGTGACAAGGCAACCCACTTTGTGGGCCACAACCCAATGCTTAATTATTATCCTTAGACAAGGCAGTAACCAGTTTATGCTGAGGTTGCTGGCATATGCTGGTGTTTAATCACCTCTCTAAGGTTTATCTCTCCGTTTGCTGACTAATGAATTAGTGAAAACTATGAAATCTTGGAAACTCAATTAGTCTGAAACGGTTTGTGCAACTGCCAACAACCGAAGTGGGGTGGGGGTTGTCACAGTGAGAGAGTGTGGTTGAAGAAGTGTGTATGTTTGTGTATCTTAAGCCCAAATGGCCATATGACATACACCACCTGACACAGTGCATCTTCCCCAACCCCCCACTGAATGAAATTCTCTCTCTCACACACGCGCACACACACACACACGCACACGCGCACACACACACACACACACACACACACACACACACACACACACACACACACACACACACACACACACACACACACACACACACACACACACACACACAGTTACCGCTCAGCTGCAGATGTGTGTACATGTAAGTGCCTCGATCGATGTCACACTCTCTAGGGCTGTCCCCTTCCAGATACACTTACCTAGGAAAAACAGACGCACACGGAAACAGGGAACAGTTGGTTAATATCAGTAAAAACGTCCATTATCATTTCATCACAATCATTATAAACCATAATCGAAATCGAAACAATTCCTCTTTATTGAGGCGCAATTGCGGCGCTGCCAGCATCCATGGGAGAAGGTGGCCTTGCATGACTTGTGGTAAAGGGACAAACTGCCATGTCTAGGCATGGCAATTACCCTCCTTCACACACTGTACACAAACACAACACATGCAACACGCATGGGAGATTTGCAATAGAAACAGAGAAACACGCAGAGACAAACAGACAATGGGTTGTTCACAGGTGCAGCACAGGTTTCCCCAAGACATGGCTGTCCTTTGGGGCTCGGAACAGACAGAGAGGCACCATCACCTCTGTCCCCCCCAACCACACCTTAGCCTGTTCAACCACTTCAACCCTGTACATCGTTGAGTCCCCCAGGGCTCTACACTAGAGTCTTTTCTGTTTTCGCTCTACATTAAATATCTTAGTCGAAAATAGCTGATCTACAAACTTACAGCACGTCGCAACATGACCAGTTGTAAGGTTGTCAATCTGCTATTTGCTGCGAAGGTTTCCCTCCGGAATAGGGATGCTGGGGTTTATTTAAGTGGTTAAAAAAACACTCAAGCCCTATATACTTCAATGTACGACGAATAGCGAAAATAGACAACCTATAATCTCACAACGTGTTGCCTCGCACATCGTGAGCTTGTGGGTTGTCTATTTTAGCATAATGACATGCCCAAAATAGGACCCCCAGGTTGAAAGTGGTTTTAATACAAATGCTAGCTACTGTCACCCTGATAACTGCTGCATTCATCATTGCATCACAACCGAGTGTAAGGCAGTGTTGGTTCAATGTGTTGCAGTGGGGTATAATGCACAGTAATAGTCGCTTGGCTGATAGCAACCACACACAATCCTTCACTCTTGACATGTATGTAGGGATGGGGGAATCTCATTCAGTAGGGGGTTGGGGAAGGTGTGTCTCAGTGTCTGCGTGCCATGTGTGTGTGTGTGTGTGTGCGTGCGTGTACATGACTGTGAGATTGTGTGTGTGATTGCATGTGCTCGTGTCTGCAAGGGGGAAGGGTGTATAATTTATTGCCAGCCTTTGAAGCAGCCAAATGGCTGCGGTTCCGGATAGATTGAACCGTAATGTGTGTCAGTGTGTTGTTAGATTACATTGACGAGGCCCAACAGACAGCAACGGGCCAATTTGAGTCAAGACGTCCATTCTCATGGTGAGTGGGTACCACGCCCTGGGGACATGTCTAGATAAACATATCTAACTCTGTATCTGACAAGGGTGTGTGTCATAATTAAGCTAAATCCTCAGACATAATGTTATACCATTAGGCTGGTTGTAATTTTTTTTCACCATTAACGAGAGCCATACTTGTATTAGTAATACAAATGAGAGCGACAACGCAGAGAGGGTGGGTGGGTTACTGGGTCTTGAGCAAAATGGACTCATAAGCGCATATATGCCACGCGCTGGATATAGTTTATTATGAACCCTAGCGGCCCTATTCTGGGCATGTCATAATAGGCAAACATTTGGCAAAAATAGTCTACTGGTGTAGCCCAGTCACAGTGCTTAATTTGTCAATGAATAGGTGCCGGATCCCGGGCTGCGCGCACGCATGGGTTGTGTGCTTAAATTGTCGCACGCCTGTTTTTTCTTTTTGACCTAAATGTATGCACCATCAGAACACTGGCATACTAAAAATAAATATTTGTTTTGTTAACAAAATTCTGTGTCACCATATACTGTATGTATGTGTGTAAATAATGTAGCTTGTCTATTGTGTGTCACTGTCACCTATGAAGCACCACATAAAATAAATTACAAGAAATTGAAAAAAATAAAATAAAATGCTGCCGCCAAAAAGGACTCTATTTGGAAGGATGAAAACATAAATGACCAAACAGCACTATTTTGATTGACAGGGAAGGTCCCAGATCCAATCAAATAGCCTATTCTCAGCTAAGAGGTTTGGTGTGGAGGGAAAAAAGGAGGGGACCAAGTGCAGGCCCCTGGGGGACCCCGGTCAACATGTGCCAAACATTATCTGTAATGAATCATTATCTGGCACTTCTTCCATTATTCTCAAGTCGTGTATTTCTGCCACCGTTGGGAACACCTGTTGTCAGTTTGAACAGGTACAATGGCAAGAATTTTGTTTTACGCTACGACTTAAACACTCAGAGGGGCAGAAACCTTATTTAAAATGTGTTTCTTTCGTAAAGTAAAGCCCTGCTTCACCATACAAGGCTGTCAAACAAAACTAGTGAAAATAGCCGATCTACAAGTACACGACGCCTTGCGGTGCGAGGCGTTGTGTGTGTATTTTAAATCATTTTTTTTTATTATACATACAAAACGAACGGTTTTGGACATACAAGGTTTCCACCCAACAACAACGATATGCACACCACTTCAACCACAGGTACTGTATACCATAGACAGGGAGAGGATCCATCTCGGCTCTCTCTCCATCACCCTGGTTAGACATTGCCTAGCAACAAGGCAACAAGGGTGTAGTCTATAGCAACGGTGGAGGAGAGGGGAAGGAGAGAGGAGACGTCTCTGGGGTGGGGTTTTTGAGGGAGTTGGTACGTTCCACTCCACTGTGGGAGATGGACCGTCCCACAGGCTTCATTAACACAACCTGCCCTCAGTTAATGAGCTCTCGCGCACACACACACACACACACACACACACACGCTCATAACACGTGTTCAAAAACAGCTCAAATAGATAGAAATGTGTGTACTATGTACAAGATTCTAGACTTGTATTGTTGTTTTATTGTTAGTGAAGTCTTAGAACAACAATAACAAAAACTTAATTAAGACACAGTAGGTAGGTATGGGTGTAACAGTTACGCAAACTAAATCAATTTAATCAATTGAAAATGATCAATTTTTATTAAATAACAGCCCTAAACAGAAATGAAAAGAGAATAGCAAAGTATGTACATTAGTCATAGCACACTTTGAGGTGCTTGAAGGTGAATATTGGGTCTGAGTTTGCGCTCAAGCAGCTGAATAATGTCTTCCGTCCACAACTATCTGCATATGTTTGATGTGATAAATGAAACCATTAAATAGTCCTATGCCAGCATGGTCTAATGATAACACACAAAGGGGAGAGAGAGAGAGAGAGTGTGATAGAGCGAGGAACAGACTGAAGTAGAGACTGTGTCCATTTATTCTGCACCCCACCCAAATGTGCCATCCCAGAATTCCCCAGAGGCGCTGATGACATCATTCATTCTGTCTCCCTCAGAGCTTTCCTTTATTATTTATGTACTGTACATGCGCTGGCGCACACACACGCATGCACGCACACGCAAACAAAAACGTCCTCCCATCATGGCCTAGTTGTGCTGTGTAATTCACAATCAGCCACAATAAATTGTATTTATGAAGCTTGAATAGGCTTTCATGCATTCTGAATTCACACACATGAACTGATGCACTAATTACAAATATGGAGTTATTCTGATGAGCCTCTAGGTGGCGTGGGATCTCAGTACAAACTGAGAGTGCACCTTCTTGTATGACAAGTTTGACATACAGTGTGACAAAACCATACCTCACATGCACTGTGAGCAATAATGTCAGCTGCTGCAGGCACTGAATACAATCAGTTCTGCTCCTAGGGAATTCTAGTATTGAAACTATTCCATTGGAGCTTTCAAAGGTGTAAATCAAATTAAACATGGTAAACATGGAAGTTACATTCTTGAGTAGAAACAGCATTGAGACTGATATGACAACCAATGTTCCATAAATATTGTTATAACAAGCTGGCGTTTTTTAATGGCTTAGCTTCTTTCCACTTCAGGTAATGCAGACACAGTGAAACAGTTGCTATCTGATTATAATGAACAACTATGAAAAGATGGGGTTTTGAGGGATGGGGGATTAGGTTAAGCTGGTGATGAAATAACAGTGTTCCTCTGAGAGAGCCCCTGTACACACACACACACACACACACACACACGTCACACACACACACACACACACACACACACACACACACACACACACACACACACACACACACACACACACACACACACACACACACACACACACACACACACACACACACACACACACACACACACACACACACACACACACACACACACCACCGCCGCCACCCAACCACCCACCCACCGTGTGTTCAGCTGGGCTGAACCAAAGTTTAATTAACTGACTGGAAATTCCCACAAGGAGACAGAGAGAGAGAGAGAGAGAAAGAGAGAGAGAGAGAGAGACACAGAGACAGACAGACAAGTCGGAGAAATAAATAAGAGAACAGAGACAGCCTTCAAAGTCCACTCGTCTGACAAAAGACTGCAAACTTCAGCCAAAGTCATTAGTGACCATTAGGCTGAAGTCCCATGGCAGGGACGAGTGCTAATGTTCACATGCAGCTGCGCAAATCACTGCCATATCTTTGCGGGCCACAATACTGCAATGTACAACAATAGACAACAGACTAATCAGAGTGTTCAGGGATGTAAACAGTCGTTCTTAGAGTGCTAGCCTAAAACCACCATAGGGTCCGGTTTAGATTAGCTTAGCAGCCATCGCTAGCCAATGTCTTACCTGGCCTGTGGCTCCCACCACCATGCCTGCAATCATGGGTATTCCACTCAGCTGCTCTGTCCTCTCCCAGGGGCCCCCCAGGGGCAAATATCCAAACTCTGGGAGAACCCCAGAGAAGTTCAAACCGAGAGGTAGACGTGTGTGTATGTGTGTGTGAGGGATTGTGGGGGATGTGGGGGGATGCGAGTGCAGGTTGGGTACTGCTGACTTGTGGATTAGTGCGTACCGTGGCTAGAGGTATTAGTACACTCTGGCTGAGAGATACACACACACATACACACGCACGCGCGTGCGCAGCCGTGCACACATGGATTATGTGGACAGAAATAGAGAAGTCTTGTGCTGACCCAGAATCAGATATAACTCCTCACTGAGAAGAGACAATGGGTGTGGCATGGAGCCAATAAGTGTGCGTGCACACTTTCCAGGGCCTTGAAGTTTCACAAGCTGCCCTACAGGGTGTTGAACCCTCTCAGGTGGGCAGAGCTCTGTCACGGCTGGACAGCAGGCAAAGATATCTAGGTATCAGTTTGGCGTCTAGATTACATCAATGTCATGACACAAGGACAGGAGAGGAGAGGAGAGAAAAAGACAGGGGAGGTGAGGAATGGAGGAGAGTCAAGGTGAAGAGAAGAGAGGAGAGATGGGTAAAGGGCAGGGCAGGACATGGAGAGAGATAGAGAGGAAAAGGGGATATCAGGTTGAAGACAGAGGAGAGGGTTCGGTACAGCATGTGATGGGAGTGAAGGATAGTAGATGTCTTCTGGATAATAAATCCCCTCCTAGAGGAGAACATCTGGTCTGCTCTACACACCCATCCATCATCTCACCTACCATGCTACACATATGGATGCATATACTGTATGTTGTGCGTGTGCGGCTGCGTGCATGTGTGTGTGTGTGTGTGTGTGTGTGTGTGTGTGTGTGTGTGTGTGTTTGTGTGTGTGTGTGTGTGTGTGTGTGTGTGTGTGTGTGTGTGTGTGTGTCTGTGTCTGAGTCTGTGTGTGTGTGTGTGTGTGTGTGTGTGTGTGCGCGCGCGCATGTGTGTGCTGAGCTTGCTGTTTGCAGCTGCTGTTTATTTTCAAGAAGCTGAGTGATTATGTAACGGCAAGGAAAAACACACAAATTACTAGTTGTCTGTGGGGAAAACACCCGAATTGTTATAGCAGTCGTAAAAGTATTTATCATTGATCTCATGTAGAACATACAGTAGGTGCGTTGCACATACTGTATATGCCAACATAACTGTGAGTTATACTTGGATGTGTACCAGTGTTTTGCACCAAAAATAGCCAATCTCTTCTGCTTAGAAGATGAGTGTTGGACATAAACTGTATATGTGTCTATAATAGTTTAATTCGGTTGGTTGACATACATGGATTATGGAAGCATATGGTCTATATTAGTGCCTTGGTGTGAGATAGTCTGTCGTAAGAGATCTATGTCAGCATGACTGAATCTGTGATTGAACTCAAGCGGTAGACCAACACACTGTTATGTAATGATGTAACAGGGTCACATATGGGAAGGACTGACAGACAAGACAGACAGATAGAGAACGAGAGAGAGAGAGAGTGTGAGAGAGACAGACAGAGAGACAGATAGAGAGAAAGAGTACATGTGTACCCAATGCGTGCCAACTGGAAGCCAGTCCCACCCAGGCTTTACAGCAGGGGTGGGCAACATGGGTTCTGTTTTCCAAGGCTGGCGTGATCATACACAAAGCAGTGAAAACCACAGTTGCTTTTGTGTCTTATTAAAGCTACTGAGTAAAATACATATCCTTTATATATATTTATAATGAAAACATTTCTGTGTAGAAAAGTTTTATGCACCGTCTCTCTCTGTCAGTTTAGACAGCACAGTGTCTAAGTTAATCCTGAGGCTGTGAGTCCAATCCCTAATATCTCTCTCTCTCTCTCTCTCTCTCTCTCTCTCTCTCTCTCTCTCTCTCTCTCTCTCTCTCTCTCTCTCTCTCTCTCTCTCTCTCTCTCTCTCTCTCTCTCTCTCTCTCTCTGAATGGAAGGAACTCATGATTATAAAAGATTGAAAGCATTCATGTCATCCTGTCTGTCTGTCTGTCTGTCTGTCTGTCTGTCTGTCTGTCTGTCTGTCTGTCTGTCTGTCTGTCTGTCTGTCTGTCTGTCTGTATGTCTGTCTGTCAATATGCCCAAAAGCTCTCTCTCTGTCTGCCTGTCTGTCCTTCAATCTGGCCGAAATGCAACTCCATTTTCATCTGTTTGTCCATCTCTCTCCATCAGTCTGACAATCACTCTGTCCTTCAATCACTTTGTCTTTCAGTCCATGTCTGTCCTGTCCTATTTGTGTGACAGTCAATCTGTCTGTCTGTACACTGACTATTCTCTTGTTTCCACGTCCTCCTGTTCCAGGGTCCCATCTATCAGTCTGCCTCTGTAAGGTCGGGGTGTCAGTTTAAATGTACAGTCAGCAGTGGGAGCTCTTCCCCGGGGCATCATTATTACAGCAAGTTGAACGTTGCATGGATCAACTTACCGCTCTCTCCCTCTCTCCCTCTCTGTTTTGTTCACTGGTTCCCTTTCTGTCCCTCACTCTCTCTTCATCTCTCTCTGTCTTCCTTTGACTCTTTGTCTGTCCTGGCACGTCTGTCTCGATCTGTGTGTCTCTTTCTGCAGTGCATCGCTCAGTGTTTCTCTCTCTCTCCCCGTCTGAACCAGTGTTGTCACTGTGCAGAATGATGGAGGACTGAGTGAAGAGTTGAATGAAAGTTTCCAACAATGAGCAGTTCTCTCTCTCTCTGACCATAGGAGAGGTCTGCCAGAGGTCTGCATCACACACAGAATGGACCTCTGTACTGGACCCACAGCCTGCCCTAGTGCCTGTGTGTGTGTGTGTGTGTGTGTGTGTGTGTGTGTGTGTGTGTGTGTGTGTGTGTGTGTGTGTGTGTGTGTGTGTGTGCGCGTGTACATACGTGTACATTCATGCGTGCATTCAAAGGATGTACTGTATGTGTGTGGCTGTTTTTGTTCACACATGTGCACAGTACTGTAGGCTATACTGTAAATGCATTTGTCTGTGCCGTACACATGACCTGTGAGTCTCTCAAGGCCAGGCCTCTGTAACAGAAGGTTGAGTGTAAGACAGGACAGACTGAGAGACAGAGGGACACAGGGAGGGACACAAAGGGACATACAGCCTGCAGACATATCATTCATTATTCAATACATGGTATGTTACAGCGGTTACTGACTATATGAACAATAGTGAGAAAGGACTTTAACCACTTGAACCCTAACCCTAGCAAACCTACTCTACAAGCTCACAATGCGTCACGTTGCAACATGTTGCGAGCTAGTAAATTGGACATTTTCAAGAGAAGTGTCCGTGTTTGGGAACCAGTGCTTTACACAAGCGCCCGTGAATGACGATGTCAAATGCAACACCTCCTGCCTGCTGGTCCGCTGGTCCTCCAGTCCCAGCAGCATCTGGAGGCTCTGAGCCGCAGCGTTCCCATGAGGCCACAGCCATGCTGACACTTCCTCAGGGAAAGGTTAAACATGTGAGGGGCTGATCATAACAGCAGCCTCTGTCTGTACACACAGCTACACTGCTTCACAAGCCTCTGTAACAGTATATACATATACAGTAGTTATACGTATATATAGGGCAGGGTTTCAAACTAATATCAGGATTATTTAAGGCTAGCAGTAGTAGTGGTTAATCAAACAGATAATCAATTTACCGGTCTATTAGACCTTTTTATGTATAAATAAAAACAACGTGGTTCTTTATTTGAAGTGGGTTGTTGGGTTCTAAATGTCAGTTCTGATATCTTTTTGGTTAATTGCCCAGCCCTATTTACTGTACAGGCCTCCACCAGCATAAGACACAAGCACAGGTGAAAGAAGATGAATGCTTTCTCTCTCTGTGTCTCTCTCGCTCTCTCCAATCTGGCTAGCCATCGTCAAAGAAAAGGGGGAAAACAGCGCACTCTACTGTTTTGTTCCTTTTCATTTCATTGGAGCATAGAAGTCTGTTCTATAAAATTGGAGCATAGAAGTCTGTTCTAAAAAAAAAAAAAAAAAAAAAAAAAAAAAAAAAAAAAAACATACGGTACATGTGGAGTGTGGACACACCCATACCTACCGACACACATACTGTGTCAAAATAGGTGAGCTCCACACACAGGCGTACATACACATACCCCCAAGTGTGTGTGTGAACACACACACACACACACACACACACACACACACACACACACACACACACACACACACACACACACACACACACACACACACACCATAGGGAATTGAATAATGTATGGGGGCGGGAGAGGAGGTGGCGGTGTCGTTCCGGAGGGTTATTATTCAGCACCGCCAAAGGCTCCAGGCGGTGGGGGAGGGTTGGGGTTCACTCTACAGTAGATGTGTGTGTGAGTGGTGGGTGACATGAACAGACCAAGGGCTCATTATTACACAAGGACAGCATTTCCATATCTTCAATTGAGGGCCAATATGGGCACCATTCAAGCTTTCTCTCTCATGTACAAGGTTTTGATGAGAACCTGTGCACATGCACATGTGCACGCACACATACACACACACTCCACTCGACATACTGGAGACGGTGGCCATTACAAGTGCTGAGGCAGCAGTGTGTCTACTGTGCGCTTGTGTGTGTGTGTGTGTGTGTGTGTGTGTGTGGGGGGGGGGGGGGGGGGGGGGGTAATGCCATTACTGATGATGAAATTCAAGGCAAGAGGTAGTCGACCGATGTGATTACTTTGACATCACAATTTCATTGAATTTTACCCATCAACGTTTATGAAATATGACCCTGCGGTGCAGCGCCAAACGTTTGATTGAAAAGACAGCGTTGGGGGGATACATTTCTCTCCCCGTTGGCTGTGTGGATTCCCAGACTGATTTATGATCAGTGTAGAAACATCTGCAAACTGGTTGCACAAAAAGTCTTTCTGACAGTTTTGAAGTAAAGAATAAAATGTGAATTTTACGCAACCGGTGTCACAGTCAGACCAGGGTGGGACCCAGACTTTTCTATTGCCAAATAATTTGGCAGTGTTTTTAAATCAGATGGTCCTTTGAGGACACCCACTGGTTGAAAAAAAGCTACATTACACATTATTATGCCATTTCCTGTTAAAATGTCCCTCTGGTACACGACTTTCATCCCTCGAATTAATATGTCAGTAACTAATAATAACTAATGTCAATTCAGTGGATTCAGCTACAGCTCCTCTGTGTGCAATTTAGGATAAACCAGCAACAGTAGCATGAAACCTTAAAGCCTCACAATGCACCTTTTTTGAAGCGGTGAAAGCCGCTTTCAAGGAGTGGCTTTGTCTGTCCCGTACAGTCTGTCCCATAGGCTGTCCCGTGTTATGTCCCGTGCATGCAGTATTGAGGATTGGCCAAGCTTCACATGACAATTTGGCCCTCCAGACAAACTCATTCATTCATTATGAATTCATAAAAATATAGAACTAAAACACATAGAATGTATAGATCTAGAACACAGATTTCATAGAATAAAAATTCACCGCTTCACTTCGAACCGAGGTTTGATTTTTGAGCGGTGGTAAACCGCTCCATAGAGTGGCTGGGTGTGTGTCTGTAGCCTTTTCCCTCAGTGTTTTGCCATAGTAAAATGTGTGTGTAGCATAGCCTGTACATCCTAGACTCAAATCCTAGTCTGAAGACGTTATGACCACTGCTCACTTCAAATTGGGTGTGATTTTTTAAGTAAAAAAAAGCAGGCAGGCTCAATTAGCTTAATGGTAAAAAAAAAAAACGGCACTTAAGTGTGCAGGAAACCAGGTTCAAATCCGGGGTAGAAGAGTAAAGTTATATAGCGCTGCTTTAAATCAGATCATTAAGGAGTAAATAACAGGCCGGTCCTATCGACTCTCTGTCTCTGCTCGTCCAATTAGAGCGTCGTGCCCCTGGCCCGCGGCAGGGCTGCAGACGCCACAGCCCCGGACCTCACTGACATCTATTCTACTCTACTGGAGCGATGAGTTCTATTCCCACATCCCTGCGTCTCTGGCCTTCCCAACGGCCGACCAAAACATCAACAGAGGATCTCCAAGCAAGGCCCGGATGACAGCGCCGGCCTTGTCTCCTCGAGTCCTTCCCCTTGCACGCTCTCTCGCTTCCGAGAAAAAGGACAGAATGGGAAGGTCCCACGGTCACAAGGAGATCTTTTGAGTGTGGAACTTAACAGGCTGGCCTTTTTCCCTCTGAACTGTTACTAAGGTCGGTGCGATGATGTCCCCCCCACCGCCGACCCATCCCCCACCTTCCAGGCAGCCACATCTATGAGGCTCTCTGTTTGGGTCTGTTTGGTTTAAAAGGCCATCTTAAGTCATAGGAAGCTATGTGGGTTCCTCAGATGCCAAGCCCACCGCCTCCTCTGATGACATACACACTGGAATGGGAATGTGCATAATAATAAATACACATGTGATGTGAACATCCACGCACATGCCCGTGCACACACACATACACACACACACACACACACACAAGGGATGGGATGATATGAATATTTCATATCACGATTATCGTGACAAAATAAATCGCGATTTACGATATCGCGATAATCAAAATCCATTATCGGGGGGCGGAAAACATTTGCAGAAAAATAGCCAATCTACAAGCTCACAACGCGTTGTGTTGCGTTGTGTCGCGTTGCATTGTGAGCTTGTTGATCTACTATTCTTTGGCAAAGATTAGTACCTTTTACCAATTATAGAGGGTTTAAGTGGTACCTGATATGCAGCTCGGCAAATACAAGGTGAATAGATCCCAGTGCATGACGGAGGACAATATGAATGATAAATGAAATCTCCACGATACGATTATTGTGAGTGTTTTTTTATCACGATAAACGATAATATCGCTTTTCGTCCCATCCCTAACGAGCGCACACACGCACACACACGCACGCACACACACACAGACACACACACACACACGCACGCACGCACGCACGCACGCACGCACGCACGCACACACACACAGACACACACACACACACACACACACACACACACACACACACACACACACACACACACACACACACACACACACACACACACACACACACACACACACACACACACACACACACACTCTTCTCATCTCTGTGCCTGCCCGGTGTTCTTCCTGTGCCCCACCTTCCAGCCCCCCCCCCCCCCCCCCCCCCCCCACAACATCTCCCTCTCATCTTTCATTAATAAATAAAGGTCAAATAAAAAAAGCAACATGAACCTCTTCATCTCTGTTTAAAAAACGCTCTGAGCCAGAAACACACCTCAGAAACCAGAGGCACAATGGCTGGATGTCTTGCGAGGAGAACTGCCATTGTGGCGGAATAATGGCCTAATGAGGACCTCAAATATCACTGCAGTATTAGAATGCAATGATATATCCTTTACACAATGTAATAACGATACAATGTATTGTACTGGCTAACCATAGGCGGAAAACGATATCATTACAGCGTAATCCAGAGGTCTTCAACAGGGGGTCCAGAGTTACTAAAGGGGGTCTGCCAAATCTTTGTGTGATCACTTGAATCCTAGCATCCCTATAATACTTAGTGGAACATTAGCCAGCGCAAGGCGGCGTGAGCTTGTAGATCGGCTATTTTTTGGCACAGAGGTTTGGTGTAGAGGGAAAATGAGATCAGACTAGTAGCTATTGTCAGTTCAAGTGGTTAAATACATGAAAATAGTACCGGTATACACATTTATCCGACCTACACAGATGAAAACGTTGGAAGACCCCTGGCATAATCACATTCTCTGACCACTGATCGTTATCTGCCTGCCCATTGTGCCCGACTACCTACAGCTGCATAGCAATGGATGTTAGTGCCGCTGGCGTCGGGGGAACACCTACAGTGCACTGCCACAAAGACATCGCACAGAGCCACAGGAAGAGCTTTTTACCCTCAAGCTATCAGAGCTCTGGACAAGGACCGACTGTCTTTAACCTATAATTACCCACTCACCAACATCCCTTTTCGCAAATTGTAGATTTTGGATTGTGTACTGTTACGTATAGGTCGAGATTACTGTACAGTAGCTCACCACAACATATTTACTGCTATGGTATTTGCACCAAGTTATTCTAATGATGCATGAATGTATATTCTGTCTATCTTCAGCTTCGGTTGCCAAATGTATTAATCCATTTATAAACGACATATTCCATATGTGTGTGTGTGTGTGTGTGTGTGTGTGTGTGTGTGTGTGTGTGTGTGTGTGTGTGTGTGTGTGTGTGTGTGTGTGTGTGTAAACTCAACTGTGTGGGTAACTTACAGTAACTCTTAAAGAAAACGCACATCCCCCGTTGTTTGGTGCTGAGCTACTACAAGGAACAGAAGAAGGTGGTGACAACAAAGCTGCTTTGTTGTCACTAATAAATATTGGAGCTACTAAAAGTGAGTTGCGAGCCACCTTCTTCTGTTCCTAACTTATACTAACTTTCATTCACTATACACTTCATTACGTATTGTCATTTAATATTTAGTACCGCTAACCTGAGTCTTGAAACTTCACTCTTTTGACAAAACTTCTGATATTGTATCGTTGACACCTGTGATATACACTGCTAAATGTATATCTCCTCTGTATTTGCATGGCGTATTATAAAAGACAAGTTATCTCTCCTGGCCGTGAACAATGGGCAGCCTTGTCTGAGCCCACCGAAACTGATCAACAAGACAACACTTCATCTCCCATAGATGTCTAACAGAGCGTGTGTGGGTTCTCGCACCGGCCGCCCGTACACTGGGCGGCTTCGTTGATTGACAGCGCGTGCGTGTCGGCTGACGATAAGGAAATCCAGCGCAAGCAACGTTCTTTTCAACGCCCAATACTTTATCACGTTGCACAGGGATGGGATTCAGTCAACCACTTTTAATCCACATCATGTCCCATGTGTTAATGTTCATCCTCTGTGCATGATGCAGTTGCTTTAATGGTTGTGAGCTTCATGCACATACAGTATGAATGTTCATGGATGTGCATATTGTAAAATGGAAATTTATAAACATATGCATGCAGGCTTGCGAACGTGTGTGTGCACTTGTGAGTATAGCTTGTACGAGCATCCGTCCCTGTTTTTTTTGTGTGCATGTGTGTGCGTGCGTGCGTGTAATCTGTGCTTCCGTGCATGTGCCCGTGCATGTGTGTACAAGCGCCTGTGAATACATATGCATGCAGGCATGTGCAACGTGTGTCTGTTTTGGGTGTGCTTTATATGTGTGCATGCATATGTTTCTGCATGTGTGTGTGTGTGTGTGTGTGTGTGTGTGTGTGTGTGTGTGTGTGTGTGTGTGTTTGCTCTTAGTTACAAGCGCTTATACCCATTGTGTGTGGGTGTGTGTGGGTGGGTGTGTGCATGGGTGTGTGTGTTTATTATCAGGCACGTGTAGAGCAGTGCGCGGCGGCGGCAGGGCGAGGCCGTGCCAATGGGATTAGAACAGAAACAAAAGGGTTTGGCGGCTGGTGGCTCTACGGCCCAACACACCCCACTGATACAACCAGCTAACTGGATTAGACTGAACACTGTAGGCTACGCTGCTATTACAGCTTCACGCCAGCACGCACGCACACACACACACACACACACACACACACACACACACACACACACACACACACACACACACACACACACACACACACACACACACACACACACACACACACACACACACACACACACACACACACACACACACACACACTCACACACACACACACACTCACACACACACTTAAAAAAGAGGCAAGCAGTTAGGGGGGGAGGATAGATAGTGAGATGGAGAACAGGTCGAGGGTTATGGAGGGAAGACGGCGGATAAGGGAGGGAAGGGGAGGAGGGAGAAATGGAATGGGGGGAGGGAGGGAGCGTTGAAGGAAAAGGAGGAAGGGAGAAAGGACTGAAGGAGGGTCGGTCAAAGGACAGCAGAGGGCTAGGGGGGAGAGAGAGGGAGACAGAGAGAAGAGATATATGTAAATGAATTATGGAGAAGGGGAAGCCAGAAGAAGTGAATGCGCGGCTGACAGATGAAGAGATTACTGTAAGTGAGAGGAGAGGGGGGAGAGAGAGGGATATCCCTATGAAGGGTGAAAAGAGAGAAAGAGAAAAGGCAGTGTGGTGGGTTAAAGAGATAGTTTACCACCAAATGACTTTTTTTATATCGATTACTCACCCCATGGAGAGACTTCAATTCATGGATATTGATTAGTTTTTGTCATTCCTAAGCCAATAATTTGATTGGTTTTCAAATTATATCAATGAATTCAAGTCTCCATGGGGGAAGTAATCGATAGAAAAAAAATGTTTTGGGTGAACTATCTTTTAAAGGCAGCCAGTCTCTTATAAAACACATAGATCTAGTGTCAAGGAACAGAACAGAACATTTGAGGTTTTGTGTCATCGAAGCACGTTGACAGTTTCCCATTTCTTCAAACGCATTATTATTGAAACCTGTGAGATCTTTTGAGCTACGGTAGTAGAGGGAAGACATGGTAGTGCTGCTGTCTTGTCTTATATTGTTTATTTTTTTAAGATGGGGCTTTGTATGCCTTTATTGATAGGACAGTAGACTGACAGGAAATGGGGGAGAGATGTACGACATACGGAAAAGGTCGTCAGGATCGGGAATCGAACCGGCGACACCGTCAGACATCAATGCCTATGTGACAATGCCTATGTGGTATGCGCCTGGACCAGTAGGCCAGCGGGCGCCCGTCTTATATTGTTTCAAGCCAATGAAGTACACGGAATTGCGGGGGAGAGAGAGATAAAGACAGACAGACTACACCAAGTATGTGAACAGACATCTGAGACCCTCGCTGCTCTGAGCTTCTGCTTTTCATGGTAGTTTACACGTGCACGCACACACACACAAACACACACGTGCACACACACCTGGGGCCGCGGGGCTTCAAACAGCAGGAGGTTTCCACTTCAGTCCAATTATTACTTAGTAGACAGCTAAAAATAAACAGCTTGCACAGTGTGAAACATGGAGTCGTATCAAGAACCCACTTGAATCGCCCAAATAAACAACAAATAGATGAAGCATTTCGCCATTCACTTGTGGCTCAATACGGATCTCGCATGCAGACGATGTTCCCTGCAATGCCGGTTTCCTCACACACAGAGACAAAAGGTCAGCCTTCAAGCAGACAGTCAGCGGGAGCCAAGCAGTCATGGAGGCCAGAGGCTGCAAATTACAGCACCTCAGCAGGGAGCTCTGTGAGCCAGTGAGCCGTTAGCAAAGGCCGGGGTTAAACTGAAAAATACACTACGACTTCACAGAATGTCTAAAAGGGTGTGAGGCAGAAAGGCCAACTGTCAGACTATGGGAGAGTGTTGAAGGGGCAGGCAGACACCGTGACTGACCAGAAGCTAAATGTTTCTACATTCATTTTCAAAGCATTACTACTTTATCAGACGGCGTAGAGGAGAGAGATACAGACAGAGAGGAAATGGAGAATCGAGCCTGGGACTTTGACGTTAAGTGGGAGGTCTGGGAACTGTATTAACTGGTTGTTTGACTGTACGTTATAGTGTTCCAGTGTTTTAACTAGAACAGAATGTGCGGGGAAGACAGCAGGGAAGCTGAGTGTAATAGGCCATAGGACAGAACATGTGTAATAGGCCATAGGACAGAACATGTGTAATAGGCCATCTCACCGAGATGGCCTATTCATTGCCGTTCCAATGAAGGAGGCTGAAGTTTGTCCCTCGGTTGCACCAGTTGTAGACATAGAAATGGAGAAACTAGATCCAGGCATGGAAAACGATGAAAAGTGATCCCGGCGCCATTGTTGTTTATGTGCGCTCCAGATTTGAGACTAGCGTTACGGGAGCTGCTGCTGCTGTAAAAACCTGCAACCCCCCTCATCTACTCAGACAGCATCAGCCGCGGAAAGAACGAACGCTGGTATGGCGAGGAGGATAAAATAACGAGCGTTCATTCGGCGGTAAGAGAGTTAATATAAAACTTTCTTCAACCAAACAACTTCCATCAGTTACATCATCATCATGCTGAGAAATTAAGTCTGATTGGCTAACCGCCTGCGAGACAGAACGGACAGATGGTTAATTAGCACTATGCCACACAGTACAGTATACGTATGGCATGTAGGGACTGAGGCATTCTGGGTAGTTATTTTGATTGACTGTGTGTGTGCTGTTGGTGCTTGTTTATATGTCAAAACTCTTCGTTATTGGCTATGAAGTTGTCACTCTGTTTTCCTATTTGTGAGTATTCATGTTTGCAGCTGTCAATCAAACCATCGCGTGGTTGGCGGAGAGGTGTAAGAGGCATTTTCTGACTGTTTACTCTCTTGCTTTGATATTTTGATTATTGTGAACAAAGGTCGCAGTTTAGTATGAGAAACGGCACATCATGTCTCTGTCTATCTGTGTACGCTTTTTTACGGTCTATGGGGTTGCCCCTCTGACATCACACTCTGACATCACTGTGATGTCAGGGGAAGCCCACTAACAGAATCCCTTTAATGCCCATATATGGAGATCCCTGATGTCATCAATATTAAGCCCATATCTAACAGGACTTCATATGGGAATGCCCATATATAGAGGCCACATCAGCCACATACCACAAACAGAATCCATATGGCCAAGACAGCCCATATCTGTGTGGCCGGTTCTACAGACAGGGATCTCCATATATGGGCATAAAAGGGATTGTATGTACAGTATGATGTCAGATGTCATAGGACTTTCACATAACGAATAACTGAGAAAGCATGCTTGGGGTCTCACAGCATATCTCCATATACAGTACATTGATCACCATATGGGAACCAGGGGTCTCCATATATGGGTAACTGGTCCGATATACATCACTGGCAAGATGGCCAAGACATGGTGCGACCGAACCCTTTAGGTCGCTTTTCGCCCGTAGGCGTCTTACTGGGGTAGTCAGTTAACCGGTGGTTGATTCTGTCACTGTCAGATACCAACACTTGCTTTCCCTATGTCCCAATCCCAACAGTTTGTCCGAACACACCACTCGTCTGTCTCTGAATTATCGTCTGCCTCTTCTCCTAGTCCTCCAGGTACACCTTCCAATCCCATTCCTCCTTCACACTCCACCGAACTAAAAACCAATCCTCCACCAATCTACAAGCCCATCTCCATCTCCCTCGACCCAACATGTCTTCTGTCCCTCCATATATCTCTCATCTTTTGTCTTTATGCTATGAAAAACAGCGGGTTGATTTCATGGTATAGTGCTTGTCATTATGAATCTATGAATGCAGAGGAGGCTTTAGCAGGATTCAATCTTGACCCAGTATGGCTACACGCTACCACCAAAGACTGTCTCCCAGCAATCAGTATGACCATAACACCTTCTCAGATCCATCCAGGGAATGCTGTATACTTTACAGAATGGAATTGAAGTGAATGTACGAAGGGTGATAGAGACACAGGTAGGCCTGTCACAATTATTACATAATCGTCTAATGGCAATTATGTTCCATAATCTCAATTATTTTGTCATAATCGTCATAATCTACAAGCTCACAACACGTCTATGTCAGTCATTTCTTTGTACATTTACTGTAGGTTATGTGTCATATCTGCCATGTGCAACTTCAAAGCCTACAAGCCAAACAGAAATGTAATTGTCAACCACAAAAACACAATTAAATCGTTAATCGCAATTATTTGAGTGACAATTAATCGTCATGTAAAATATCATAATCGTGACAGCCCTAGATACAGGACATATTATAACGTTTCAGTCAGAGCGTTTCTGTCAGGGCATGGCCTCCATATTGGATGGAGACCAGTAGATTTCTAATCTGTAATTCTGCTGTGATATGAACCGTAGATTATGTAATGATATCTCGGCAAGCCTGACTGGGGGATTAACCACATGAATCCTAGTGTCCCTATTCAGGGGCAAACATTTTTGGGGTGAAAATAACCTAATCTACAAGTTCACAACGTGCTGTAACGCTTCACGTTGTCAAGATCAGCTAGGGTATTTTCGCAGATAATATTTACTGTAGAAGGAAAAAAAGGTCAAGTCGGGTCAACTAATTATACGTGGTTCAAGTGGTTCACACTGGCTGTACTGGTTAGAATACATGCTGACACACACACACACACACACACACACACACACACACACACACACACACACACACACACACACACACACACACACACACACACACACACACGCACACACACACACACACACACACACACACACACACACACACACACACACACACACACACACCTGTCTTCATTGGGCAGGCTAAAGGTCACACAGTGTGGTTTTTAATCAAGTCAGGTCAAGGGCAAGGCCAGTTCTCGCTCAACGCTCATTGAAATGAAATTCTCCACAGAGACGAGACAACACACACACACACACACGCACGCACGCATGCGCACTCACACACACACACACACACACACACACACACACACACACACACACACACACACACACACACACACACACACACACACACACACACACACACACACACACACACACACCTCAGTTCACTTCCCCTCTCTCTCTCTCTCTCTCTCTCTCTCTCTCTCTCTCTCTCTCTCTCTCTCTCTCTCTCTCTCTCTCTGTCTCTTGCACACACAGATGTAACTTGGTAACCTTTCTGTTCTAATTACCTTGGGTGTCTGCACATATTCCCACAGCGCTACCCACAGTGCATTGCTACTGATGAGAGGAGGCAGTCGGGGCCCGACAGAGACAGCTCTACAGCAGTGCTGGTTAGAAAACAACACTTTGTTGTTTCCTGTTAAATTAATGCTGAACAAATTTACCCCCAGCCCTCTCTCACACACGCGCACACACACAGACACATGCACACGCAATACAAACTCTCATGTGTACTGTATAGGCTCACCCAAAAATACAAATGATGGAGATGCAAACACATGGACAACAGATCAATCTGGGTCAATGGCTCTCCGGTGGATTTCAGTTCCATGTCCTGCTGCAGTCAGACCAGCTAAATCATCTCCCCCACTGTATTACAAGCCTTGCTAAAAGCACGGCACATAACTTCCATGACTGATAATATTACTTCCACTTTCAACATTAATGTATTTATTCTCTACGGTCTCCACCCTTATTTGACTTTGACATCTTTTGACATACATAGGCCTACATGAGGCGCCACCATTATGAAAAGGATACAAACACAATAAAGTCAACAGTTTATTTCTAATGCAGTCCTTAAAAATATGTAGGTGTAAAAAGAAAGTACTGATGAATGAATGCTTGAGTGAGATTAAGTGCAACTGAGTGCATGGGGTGTGCATAGAAAAGTCTATGTGGGAGCTGTGTACTGTAGGTGTGCCAGTGTGTCTACTAAAAAATACTTAATATTAATTTAAATCTGAGAGTCCAACAATGGAACCAAATGGACCCATAAGGGTGTTTACTGTTAACACTTTGGCCATTGTAAATGGGTTTAGAAAAATGCTTCTCGGATTCTAGTCCCATATCGCATTTTTGGTCAAAACAAGCCTTTTTCTACGGACCATAACTAAAAGCACGGATGATCGTGGTTATAATTGTTCTTTTATAGGTGAAGGAAAAGATGATCGTCTGACGGGACCGGGAGCACCAGGAGATATGGACACATGGAGCAGCCCAAGATAAGGTAAAAGCGCAGAAAATCCCTGGCATAGGCAGATGAAATACGTGGCGATGAATGTGTTAAAACGTAATCCCTCCTTACCCTGACCCAACTTTAACTAACTCATTCTAACCCTGATTCTAAGAATTGGTTTCGTAAGCTGCCACTGGGAAAATGGCTACACTTTGCAGGATGTTACTCATCGGCCCTTGCTAAGCCAAACACCTCTCTTTTTGTCCATACTTACAACCTTTTCCCGCTCAATACCTCCCTTCCCACCCGGCTCAGTGCTCCATCTAAAGGCGAGACTTGCCTTCAAGCACAGAGATCTGTACTCTTATTTCACCAAACCGCCTTTGTACTCTTTAAGCTCTGTTCCCGGAGGCTTCTTTCACTCCACACAAAAGACCCGACTCACCTCACAGGGAGGTGGTCCAAAAAAACGTTTAACACTGCTCCATTCACTGGGAATTACCCCCCACACATACGCTCTCACATCCACATAACTTAATACTTCTATGGCCTTGACTTTGTGACACACACATGCGCGCGCGCACAAACACAAAAGCAGCATCAATTTACAGTTGCTGTAATTGCATAGTTCACATCAATCAATGACCAGTTAACAATGTCTCTGACTTTGACCACTTAAACCCTAAATAGTAAATAAATACTTGGTTGACCGGATTCCTTCAGGGGTCTATAATAGGCTAGCTAGGCCCCAGCCTTTTTTCCCTCTGCACCATATATCTTAGGAGAAAATACCCGAACAAGCTCACAACGTGACGTGTGAATTGTGAGCTTGAACATTTGTTATTTTTGCTGAATGTTCGCCCCGGAAAAGGGAAGCTAGTGTTCAAGTCTGTGAACAGATCAAAGCAATTTCAGCACGGCGGCAGTTTGCACAAAAAGCCCAGATTTACAGATGCTGAAAAAAAAGCACCTGCCTCATAGGGTTACAGTCACAGTTACCCTCCGAGTTGGTTCAGCGCACACTCTGCACAGCAAATCACAGCTAATCATTGACTGTGACAGGCGAAGGGGTCAAATTGCAGTGCAGTTTAAGGCCACCGAGGGGAGAGGAAAAGAGAGTCAGTATCGGGTTTAACTGTTGGCTAACTGATGATTATAGGTCCCTGTCACCACTCCAGCCACAGTGTGTGTGTGTGTGTGTGTGTGTGTGTGTGTGTGTGTGTGTGTGTGTGTGTGTGTGTGTGTGTGTGTGTGTGTGTGTGTGTGTACACAATTCATTATTGCAGAGAGAAAATATGCTGTATGCCACAGGTGCTATGGTAACAAGACCGAGATAACGAAGGACAGAAATTGAAAGGCAGAGAGGAGAGGAGAGGTTTATTTGGGTGGTTGTGTTTAGGGCTGTCACGATTATGACAGTTTACATGACAATTAATTGTCACTTAAATAATTGCGATTAACGATTTAATTGTGTTTTTTCATTGTCATTGACAATTACATTTGTTTGGTTTTTAGGCTTTGAATTTGCACATATAAAAGTACATGACTGACATATTTGACAACCTCATACTGTAAAAAGAACATTGATAGTGAAGTGGATAGAGATGCTCCGATTGCAGTTTTTGGGTCGATACTGATCACCGATCCACTGGAATCAGTATCTGCCGATATTTCCGATCACAGCGTCAAATCCATAAATTCTTCTATTTACTGTGTTACTGTAGCAGCATTTATATATTTAATGATTCTTCTTACAAAACATTGACATTGTATATTAAGTATATATAAACATTAGGATATTAGCAGGCTGAGTTCCTTTAGATTCCAATTCAACTTGTAGGAGTTGAAGCTGAGGTTACATTCAGTCCCACAGATAAATATTGTGAAAATAGCTGATCTAGCTTGTAGATCGGCAAAGCCGATACCGATCAAAGCCGATAGAGGCATTATCGGCTGATTGCGATCACTAACCGATCAATCGGCACATCTCTAGAAGTGGAAATAGCCGATGTGACGGCTTGTGAGCTTGTAGATCTGCTATTTCCACTATTTTTGAAAATGTTAATTGATGATAATGATAATTAAATGATCATTTTTCAACATGCAAAAACGATTATGTCAAATAATTGCGATTACATGATTATGTAATAATTGCAACAGGCTTAGAGAGAGGAGAGGAGGTTTATTATGGGTAGTTGTGTTTGGGGTCCAAATGGACCTGCCACAGCAGGCACACTATGACAGTGGATGGTGATGATGATGCCATGTGAGAGTGCAGACTAGCCCACACCAACTTGGGACTCCTGAATCGCTGGCCATATGAACAGGAGTAACGTGAATAGGAAGGGGGCGTATCTGATTAAATGAATATACTGAATCAAGCAACTTCAAAAACTGTCTGGGATGCGCACAAAAGCCCGAGTAGACGACAAAAATGACCCCAATTGTTTTTTGAATGTGAAATATACTTTTAAAAGGAGTTCGATTAGCTTCAACAATTGCGATGAGGCAATTTATGTAATACTGTACACGTGACTGTGTGACCCAATTATAGTTCATTCACAGGTTTAAGTGTGGAAGGGTTCTTTTATTGTGGGTTGTGTTCACACGTACTGTAGGCTCACAGTCTTGTGGTCCAGAGTGGTGTGACTTCACGGTGAAGCCAAAAGGCCCAGAGCAGAGTCAGAACACCTTGCATCATCTAAACCAGAGAAGCGGCATCGATCCGGCGAGTCCCCAGGCAATCACTAATGGATAGATCCTCTCATCAATAATGTATCAACAGTGATCCGTCAGCAGGTCCGAGATGACTGCGCGTGACAGACAGCCAGGCACAGCGCTAACTCTTCAGCGCAACACAGGGCTAGCTTTAATGGCTGTCGCCAGCATTGCCTGAATGTCGACAACACTAGCCATACATGCAGCGTAATGTGGATTCTAATGTTTACCTAAACAGTGAACAGAGAATGCATGAATGTATAAACTATCACAGGGGGAAGGTCCGGTTCCCCACAATTTCTGCTTTATTTTGGCTGAAACCTTGTCTACATTTTGAGTAATACATCATAAAAAAAAACTAGTGTGAAGTGAGCGGTGCTATTTATGAGTTAATTTCATTAACACATGGGCTGCCATTGTTTTGAAAATAGGCCACCATTCACTTACGCTTTATTTTGAAGAGCCCGGAAGCTTTGTGCGTGTGCACGTGTGTGTGTGATCTGATATTTTTAAAATGGACGTCACTTTGTTTACATTCAGTCGCGAAACTAAAATCCTAACCGGGGCTGACCATCACGGATGAGTGTCGCCCTGAAAAAGAACGGCTCTCGCCCTTTTCGGCGTTATTTGCACCTTATTCAGAGATACAGCCGTTTTTATGTTACAGCATAGAATAGGAGTCAATGGAGCATAGACGCTCCATTCTGCTTCTGGCCGCGTTGCGTCATGACGTATGCACCAGCGTCTTTCACTAGCACCCGCAGCAAGCATTTGTTTACCTGGTAACCATGGTAACTCTTACCTCGTCTGTGGACGAGGTTGGCACAGCAACCCTCTGCGCCCTTAACTCATTCCTGAACGAGTTTGGCACAGGTTGTGTTAAGTGTCCCGGGAAGCTTGGCCAATGTGACCCCGGGCCTACAACAAACGTTAGGATCAAACGGACAAAGCCAGATGTCGGAGCTTGGCTCATTCCAGGAGCACTGATCAAAAACAATGACATGGATCACATTGGAGTACTGTCCATGTGGATCGGCAGATGTGATAAAGACCAGGGAGAGTGAACAAAGAGAAGGGAAAGGTGGGACAAAGAGACGGGGAGATCTGCGGCAAAGAACCTTGAGACGGAAATTAGCTCAAGTCTGAGGCTACAAGCTCAGGTTCAACTTGTCATTATGAAGCAGTCCAGTTTCTAGTTTGATTTCATAACCTTTTTAAAAGATAACATCTTGGCATTTGTGTGCTTTGTTTTAGATACCTGTAGATAAACATGACACTACGGTCAGCGAGAGCATGGAGACACAGACCGGACGGGATTCATTGGATTTGAACCCAGCTCCTCGTACTAATAAAAAGCATTATGGTCTGTACATTAAAGAATTATTGAATGCTTTAACCAGTGAAAAATAGCAGATATACAAGCTCAAAGCGCGGCACCAAGTGCCGCGCTGCAAGCTTGTATATCTGCTATTTTTCAATAGTTAAAGCATAAAATAATTACACAATAATGTGTACCCGTTCTAAATGGGTTAGGAGGCGGAAACACCAGCCATCCCAGCTCACTTAAGCTTGGGGTATACTTAGTTGCATGTGGGTGTTGCACACCAGAAAGTCCGATCTGCAAGCTCAAAAGATGTCACAGCGCAATGCATTGTGGGCTTGTAGCTCTGCTACAGTATTTACTGATTTATTATTATCTGTTATGATGGCAGGAGTCATTGGGTACTCAATGAAGCACTCCCGGATTGATAGCATTTATACTCTGCGATACACGCACGGGTCGCACGCACGCACGCACACACAGTCCATTTGTCTGTCTGTCTGTCTATCTTTGGAGAGGGTAACAGGGCGAGGCAGGCGCCGTGCAATTCAATTCTCAGTTCTCAGACAAAGGAGGTATATATCAATAAACACAAACACCCACACACACACACACACACGCGCGCGCGAACGCACACAGACACACACAGCCCCCAAAATATTAGGAAACCCCCCCCATTCCGTCCCTATAGAGTTGGAGCCTATTACTATAATCTATAACAATCATTTCCTTGGCGGAAAGCAGCACGCGCCACAGCCAAGCAATTTATTTCAATGTGTAACTCATGCATCCATCACCTCTCCTCCTCACCTCAATCCTAGCCTTCATCCTCCCCCTCGCACACCAATCCTACACACACACACACACACACACACACACACACACACACACACACACACACACACACACACACACACACACACACACACACACACACACACACACACAGGGTCACGCAGTGAGTTATACGACCATCCAGGGGATAGACACGCCCCGGGGCATGTATGGGGGGGTTCAATAATGTCTCTCCTTTTTTTTTATTTGCGAGGCAGAACGTTTCCTCTGTGTGTGTGTGTGTGTGTGTGTGTGTGTGTGTGTGTGTGTGTGTGTGTGTGTGTGTGTGTGTGTGTGTGTGTGTGTGTGTGTTTGTGTTATACCATCAGAGAGAGAGAGAGACACTCAAGAGACACACAGAGAGAGAAAGACAGAGAAACAGGGAGAGAAACAGAGACAGACAGACATACACTGACAGGGAGAGACAGACAGACAGACAGACAGACAGACAGACAGACAGACAGACAGACAGACAGACAGACAGACAGACAGACAGACAGACAGACAGAGAGAGAGAGAGACAGAGAGAGAGAGAGAGAGAGAGAGAGAGAGAGAGAGAGAGAGAGAGAGAGAGAGAGAGAGAGAGAGAGAGAGAGAGAAACCTTGTCCAAAAGCGTTTGTTTTGTATTTATAATTTTAAACTCATTTAAAATGGTGAAAATAGCTGATCTTTGTGCTTTTAAGATCGGCTATTTTCACTAGTCTGGTGCGACAGTCTTGTATGATGAAGCAGGGCTTTGCTTTACGTAAAAACATACAAATTTGAAACTTGGAGATACAAGGTTTCTTCCCTGACGATATAAAAAGTCAATGGCCCTGTGACAGGCCCCACTCCGCTACATGATGGTGATATTACTCAGCATCCGTGACTCTGTAATAATGATCCATTTTCTCTCTCAGAGTCTGAAATGTCCCTGGACATGTTTGTTTGACGGAAAAACATCCCTGTTTGGCGGCAAGGCACTCGGTTGCCATGGCGATGTCGCTGGTGCGACCCATCTGTTTTTTTGGTTTGTTGTGCAAGAGCAGCCCTGGGGACGTGCACACACACACAAATATTGTTTTAAATAAAAAGTATATATACATCATACTCATATTATATGCACACATGCACACGCACACACAAAACCCACACTCAAACAGCCCTGGCCTGCCCTGTGCTTTGAAATAAACTTAACACATCTACTGCCTCTTAATCTGAAGGTTGCTTGGTGCCTCGGCGCCACGTCGTTTCCTCCGTCGGCCGCCGCTATTATTTTGAAGGGCCGGAAGGGGGTTGTTTTTGTTTTTTTGGATTATCACTTGACGGCAACGATTACGTCATCTAGTCACATGACAGTGTGGGACAAGAAGAGGGAAGATGGCTGCGCCCTGCCTTGGCCCTTGTTTACATTTAGATCTGCTGCAAAATGTCTCAAAATGGCTATTTTGTTTAAATGAAGTTTCTTTATGGGCCTCTCCATTGACTTAACATTGAGGAGCTTCACTTCGCGTGCACGCCCAACGTGCGTTGTAAACAAATCGCCGACATTACCGATGCGAGCGGGACCGGAGCGACATTAAGTAAGTAATAATATCTTTACTGTATATACAGTAAGATTCACAGTCCTCACCGTCAACGGCGCCATGGTATTAACCCTTTCAATGACGGTGAGGACTGTCAACGGCGGCGAAAAAGTTAATCATCATTTTATAATTTATCTATTTTATTTTATTTTATTTTTATTACCCAGCTCTCTGGACACGAATGCTCTTCCTGAATTACACAATTCAACAAAGAATTACCGTCACAATGTTAGACTGACAATGAATCACACTTCAGAATAGCACAGGTTAAAAGGAGGAGAAACTGAGACAATTTCTATGCATTTCATAGAAATTGAAAGAAGAAAGTTCTACAAATGGCATCAAGCAGACGTGTGTGCGTGAGACCACCGCGAAGGCGACAATTTAACGGGATCGTGCCAGCTTGTCGATACGCCTGTCAGATTGCCCGCCCAATCCCAGGCTGAAAATGTTAATATTAAGTCCATATATGTATATGGATACATATTAATAAAGGATAAAATAAATAAAATGTCCATATACAGTATGGGCATTTCCAGATGATGCCCTGTTAGGGTACCCCCTCATGCCCATATATGGAGATCCCCAGGCATCAAACCCAGGCCCTAACTCGCCAAGGCCCTGCTTGTATTTACCAATTAACATAATGTTTTATGCCCATATATGGAGATTCCTATATATTATCAATATTAAGGACATTATTAAGGATATTATGTTATCAATATTAAGAACATATCTGGGAATGTCCATATTTGGTAATGCCCATATATGAGCATGTTTTGACATAACATTGTTGACTATCATGCAGGGGTCTCCATATGAGTAACTGGTCCCATACATCACTGGCCAGAGGGCCAAGAATTGGCGCGACCTCACCCTTTGTGGAGAGGTCGCATGTCACCCTGAGGTTGCATGTCACCCTGAGGTGTCTTACTAGTACTGTTCATTAAAATAAGGTACAGTATGTGATATCACTGTGGAGACTTCTGCTGGTCAGTTAGACCCTCAGTCCAGTGAAAACACCTGTAGATTCCAGCCAGTTTGTCCCCAGAGTTGTTCCCTCTCTAATCACATCCGACAGCAGGGGCAGTGGCTCAGTAATTCCGCGAGGGCAGTCGATGGCTGTCCCTCAATTACAATGACGTCTCTGTCTCAGGCCTTTAACTGCTAAATATGGTCCAGTTGGCTTGATCGATCTCCTGTTACGTTAACCACTTTAACCCCAGTGTTCCTGTTCTGGGCGTGCGGTTTGTGAGCTTGTAGATCTGCTATGTCCGGCGAAAAGTCTTGGTGTAAAAAAGGGTAAAAGATTAGAGGTTGTCACGTATAGACTCCTGGGGTAATATGGGGTCAACTAAGTACACACACAGTAGGGTTCATGTGGTTAATTTGTAATGTAAGGACGATTTTCCAAGTACTATAGTTGTCATAGCCTAAATTATTAGGCTTGATTTATACTTTGTCGAAAATGAGAAGAGTGAGCTTGCAAAGGAAATACATTTCCATCAAGTAATATATATATTATATATATTTATGATTTGTCTTTTTGGGCTTTTATGATAGGACAGTAGACCGACAGGAAATGGTGAGAGAGATGGGGAGTGACACGCAGCAAAGGTCGTCTGGATCGGGATTCGAACCTGCCAGGCACAGTGCTGTCAGGCATCAGGGCCTATGTGGTATGCGCCTGGAACGCTAGGCCAGAGGAGCGCCCCATTTCCATCGAGTAACTCTTAAAGAGCTATTTTATTAGTCATAGCTGACATTCATAGCAGTGCGTTGTTCAAAGCAAACGGTATTTGATCATAAGCAGGATGTGTCACCCTCAAAACCATCTCAACCCATTCTCCTTAGAAAACTTTAGTCCATTAAACCAGGAAAGCATCCGAGTCATTTTAAATGTTAGCATTGGCTATTCATAAATAGCAGACGTACAAAGCTCAAAGTGCGAGCCTGTGCATCTGCTTTAGCTGAGAGAGAGATGAAGCAGGGACGCCCAGATTCCATATAGTTTCATTGTTTTACAGCACAATTCATGTCAATTTGTGTTATCAGATATGTAACCACTTGAACTGTCAATACTTAATAAACTTGACCTTTCACACTTTACTTAGTCTGCTCTTTTTTCCCCCTCTACTCCAAACCTCTTTGCCAAAAATAGCCGATCTACAGCGCGAGGCATTGTGTGTGAGCTTGTAGATCTGCTATTTTTGGCTGAAGTTCTCCGAATATGGACGTTAGGGTTCAAGTGGTTAATATAAAAAAGGAGAAGAAAGGTTTCCATCACACAAAGATTTTAAGGACTCCTTGTAGTAACTCTGAGGACCCCCTAGGGGTCCCGGAACCCCTGTTGAAGACCCCTGCTTTAGAAGATCATTTGTAGAATCGGCCTCTTATTGGGTGAAAGTAGGGCTTGATGAAGAATTGACAGGGACGGGCCAGAGAGGCAGAGTGTGACCAGATGATTCATGGTAGTTATGGTATAGATCCAATAGAGGGGGAACAAAACAGCTGAGTCACACAGGCAGAAAACAATGGCCTTAAACGTCCCACGAGCCATTGTCCTTATCAGTACTTATACTGCCATTGTCCTTATACTGTACTTGAAGTTTTGTCCGCTGAAAACATAAACCCTGACCGCCGGGCTATTCTGGACCGGTCCTCCTCACTGTACCCGAACCTGAAACCGTCCTGCACTCAACAGAAAATGAAACCCTCCTCTTCATCATCATCTTCCTCACCTTGAGGGAAACAGTAGATATATACACACTGTAAAATCCTGAGTAGTATTATAGAGTATAGTCGTATAAAATTGACCCTTCTCAAAGTATTGGTTGAAATAGATGGATATTGTGTAAATGGTCTTTGTACTGTATGGTTCTCAAACTACTGAGCGGTGCTCCCGGAAGGAGCTCAGCTCCAACATCTGTCTTTGTCCGGTTCACAAAAAATTACTTTCCAAAAACAGACCTCTTGTGCATCTCCCTGATCCACCAGAAAAATAGGAACATATTCTTTGACTACTTGAAAAAGTAAGGAAAAACAAAAAATAGCTGGAATGTGTGTTTAGTAGTTTGATTAAGAGGGAATCATTAAGGAACCGGAATAGTACAAATCCTAAAGGATGCCAACCCACCCTACCGCCAAAGCACACTGCACTGACCTCAACTCAACTCCAATGAGAGGCATTTTACAAACGACAAACAAATCCATTTGAAATGCGATTGTGCGTCCTTGCTCGTGGGCGGACAGGCGGGACATGCAGCCCTGTTAGTGTGGATTAACTCCCTACAAGTCCATCATTCTGTCATGAGAACAGACCCACACATCAGCACCTGTGATTTCTTCTCAGAAAATGCAACTGCCCGTCTCTCTCTGTGTGTGTGTGTGTGTGTGTGTGTGTGTGTGTGTGTGTGTGTGTGTGTGTGTGTGTGTGTGTGTGTGTGTGTGTGTGTGTGTGTGCATCTTCTGCTTACACAGGGGAGGGGCCGTATCAATAATTCAAACATTGATTCTTGCTGCCCCCACTGCTGCCAAAAGCTTGCTTTAGCGTTCCGCCAAGAATTCAATTTTGTAGATTCCATTCTGTCTCTCTTTCCTCCTCAGACCTCATATACCCTCTGCTCTTTCTGCCTTGAAAGAGGGCTTCCTTCCTTCCGTTGAGGTGATGACATGAGGGCATTCTGGGAAAGAGGGGAGATGAACTAATCCCTCAAGTGAAGAATGTGATGATGTGACCGATTCCCAAAAACAAGGCATATGTAATACAGTTTGCCTTCACCGTTTCCTGTAAGGCCCTGGGGAGATGAGAGCGGGATAGAGAGAGAGTGGGAGAAAGAGAGAAAACTCCCATATCTGCTGGCGCTGGGTGAAGTACAACAATGCGCAAACACAGCAGCAAGATCCGTGAGCTGCTGTGATAGAGGAAGGATATCCAATGGAACACAACCACCTTAACGACTACTGATCATTGTGCGTACTGTATATCCCTGCACTGTCTGCATCGAGTAATCTCCATACATGAAAACTGTTTCAACCCTTTCAATTGTATACATATTTTATTTTGATTGCATTATATTGATTGATTGTGTTGTACTGTGTACACTTCTGCTTTGGCAATGTAAACTTAAAAAAAAAAGTTTTCTCATGGCAATAAAGCCCTTTGAGAGAGAGAGAGAGAGAGAGAGAGAGAGAGGAAGATCAATTGAAAGAAATTAAGGGAAGAACGGATGGGAGAGACACTTTTTGAGAGAGTGAGGAGAGGGAGAGAGGGGTGACAAGAGAGAGAAGGGGGGCAAATAGAGAGGAACAGAGGGGCGGAAGAGACTGAAAGGGAGAGGATATGAGGGAGAGAGAGAGAAAAGGGGAGAGAGAGAGAGAGAGAGTGAGAGAAGGTGAGAGAAAGAGAGAGCGAGGCAGAGGAGCAAGTTAAAGAGATGGAGAGAGAGAGCCAGAGTGAGAGCTACAGTACAGAGATGGAGAGTATATCGCTGCATGGTCTCTGCTGCAGCAACAGTAACACTGTCGGGCAGAAACCTTGCATCTCCAAGTTTCAAATTTCCATGTTTCTTTCGTAAAGTAAAGCCCTGCTTCATCATACGAGACTGTTGCACAAGACTAGTGAAAATAGCCGATCTACAGGCACACAATGCCTCGCAACAAGGCTATTTTCACTAGTTTCAATATTTTTTTAAATGATCAAAACTAACGGTTTTGGACATCCAAGGTTTCCACCCGACAACGACAACATACATGACGAACGGAAGGAAGACTTTCCTCCGCAGCCTCAAGAGAAGAAGCCAAGCTGAAATATGTTTGACTCCGTTCACTACCTGTACCATACACGAGATACAACAACGAAACACAACCTTGAATCTCGAACCACGAATGAAGCCACAGTGAGGGGAGAGCTGGTGAGAGAGAAAAGAATGTACTGCAGTGAGGTAGAGAGAGAAGAATGGAGTGAGTGAGTGAGTGAGAGAGAGACATAGAGAGAGAGAGAGAACTAGGGAGTGAGGGATGTAAGGACGAAGGGAATTATTGAAATCATATTGAGAAAAAAATGAAATGCTGCTATTTGTTCCAAAAATCCTCATACCCTTTATATACTGTACATAACGACACAATGTGACATAGCTCTGTTTACGCAATGCTGTACCCCCTCCAACTCTATATTATGTACCCCAATTTCAACAGTTTTTATTATGTTTTGACACTTGCTTTGGCAATATAAACATGTTTTCTCTTGCCAATAAAGCTCTTTTGAATCAAATTGATTTGAATCAAGGGATGGGATGTAGAGAGAGGAAGAGATACATTAAGGATGCAGGGAGGAAGAGATAAAAGGATGTACAGTAGAGAGGGAGAAGCGAGAGTAAAAAACAATAAGCCAAACCACTTTGCGGGGGGAAAAAGACGATTTATGAAGAGAATACTATTTTATTGGCAATTCCTTCTTTTGTCAGCTATAGTGACACCCACACGCACATGGGAGTGTACGAGCACACACACACACACACACACACACACACACACACACACACACACACACACACACACACACACACACACACACACACACACACACACACACACACACACACACACACACACACACACACACACACACACACACACACACACACAAAGAGCGGTGTGCAGGGACCCACCCTGTCCATGTGTGACGGTAGCCTTCTGCTACTAGCGGCAGTGTAACAATAACAACAATAACAACGTGATGAGAGAGTGATCCATCACATGAAAGCACCAGTGGAATCAGCGGAGATGGAGAGAGAGAGAGAGCTCTCGTTGGGCAGCCAACAAACTGCTCCCCGGGGGGGCAAGGAGAGAGGGGAGAGGAGAGGAGAGAGAGGGAGGGAGGGAGGGAGAGAGAGAGAAAGAAAGAGAGACACAGAGAGAGAGAGAGACACATTTGCAGACTGTGAAGTGTGTTGTAGAACCCCCCCCCCCCCCCCCCCCCACACACACACACACAAGGACCTGTGCACAAAAGGCACACTTTCCTCTCAAATCCCATTATAACATCTTAAAGCCTTAAAGAACACACACACACACACACACACACACACACACACACACACACACACACACACACACACACACACACACACACACACACACACACACACACACACACACACACACACACACACACACACACACACACACACACACACACACACACACACACACACCAGTTCCCTCTAATTGAACCTTGGAGTGGAGGCGCGTACCACTCCTCCCAGCAGCACCATCACAACCATCTGCACGCAGCCATCTGCACACACCCCACAGTCAGTCAAACCCTCCATGTCCGTTCAGTGTCACTCAGAGAGAGCCTCACGGGTCCATTTGGTTCCAATCTGTGCCCTCTCTCTCTCTGAGCTACAAATGGCTACAGTATAAATTAACACTGATGATTTTCAGTGTTCCTCTGGGGGAGAGGAACCAGTATCGCATCATCCTGCCTCCACGCAATCCCCTCTGGAGCTCCCACTGAAGCTGCAGCGCTGTGCGCTGTCAAACCCAGCATCAATGGAACTCTTCTTGAAAGTGTATTTTCTTTTAAATTCGTAGCTTTCTCAAGAGTTAAATATCCTCTCTCTGGGATGGAAACCGCATATATGTCCAAAAGAAATTTTACATTTTCAAATATAGCAAAATTAGCAGATCTACGATCCATATCTGCTACTTTTGTGCAACGCTGCGGTGGGATCAAGTAGGGCGTTAATTTATGAAAAAAAAAAACATGCAAAAAGTTCTACCATTATTTTATACTTTAGCTATTCAAAAATAGCAGATCTACAAGCACGGCACTCATGAGCTTGTAGATCTGCCATTTTAGAAAATTCATGGAAAATGTGTGCAGATCTTTGAAAGTATATATTTTTGAAAGCGAACTTTTGTATCTAAAATCTTTGCTTCTAAGGGGGGGGGGGGGGTCCCTTGGAACAACATATTTTGAGATGGCATCAACGATACAAGACTCTGATCCACTGAACAACAAGCCCGCACACACGCACACACATACACTCCTAAAAGTGTCTCGGGTGTTAACAGACTCCCCCCGGGCCCTCTATGTACCTTCTTGGGTCTCTTCCTGCGCTGTCCCAGACCGTTGAGGCGGTCGCCAGGCTCCATGCGGTAGTTGTTGTCGTCGCTCATCCTGTCCTCCTCTGGCCCTTAAACAACCAACCACTGGCTTAAATAGTCCTCTTTCTGCCCCTCTCTCCCCTGTTCCCCTCCTCCTATGTGTATGTGTGTGTGTGTGTGTGTGTGTGTGTGTGTGTGTTCTCCCAGTGAACTCAAAACAAGAGAGCAGAGCAGAGAAGAGCTGACACCCAACCTCTCACTCCCTCTCTCTCTCTCTCTCTGCTTCAAACTGAGAGAGCGAGTGGCAGAGGAGAGGCATATCGGGGAGTGGTAGAACGAGAGAGAGAGAGAGGAGGGGGCAAAAAGACAGAGGGTGGAGAGATGGAGAACTGGAGGGAGGGAGGGAGCGAGAGGAGGGGCAAGAGAGAGAGAGAGTAAAGAGAGGGGAGAGGAGGGGAGGGGAGGGGAGGGGGAGCACAATGGTAGTTGCCATGGCAGCAGCTGCCACCACTGTTTATCTGGAAATGCTCACTGGCCAACCAAATCGCTAGTCACTCACACGCACGCACGCACAAACCCACACCATCTCCCATGTGTCTTCCCGTGTGTGTGTGTGTGTGTGTGTGTGTGTGTGTGTGTGTGTGTGTGTGTGTGTGTGTGTGTGTGTGTGTGTGTGTGTGTGTTTATTGGCCTCTCTCTGTTCATGAGAGCAATTACACGACCAGCCAATGGGGATGAGGCGGGAGTTAAATCGAGTACAAACTCCCCCCCTCCCTCCCTTCTCCCTCCTCATATTGATAAGGCATCAAAACAACACACAGAATGAAGTACGACAGAGCGATCACAATGTTCTCTAGCCTCTGCCAAGGCTTGAACACTCCACAACTTGTCCGCTCGACAAGGCTTTGTTTAGTCAGGAACACTCACGTCAAAGTAGATTTAACCATTTATTGCACACATGGAATACAGTTCATCTTGGCGTTAAAGGGCTCCGCGTTCGGAGATGTTCCCTGAATTTTTGTGCATGCTTGCTAAGCAAAATCAGGGAACGCTAAGCAAGACCCCCATAGGAATACAATAGCAGAACAATAGCAATACATTCACACATAACTTAAATCAACAGACGTAAATCACAAGTATTTGCGCTTTGCCAGACTGATCAAAGGTGGAGGCTGGGGTGGAGGAGGCAGCTAGCAGCGAGTATCCGAGGCTTCGGATAACCAAGCATAGGTAGAGAAAGCAAGCCGTATTTAAAGGAGCCTTCCCTACTGAAAGAGAGCTTTGACAGTGTGACGTAATGACCAGCACATACAGTATGTGAATGAGGAATAGGATATTACTGACTGACAGCTGACTTGTGTCCTGCATAAACTAACGCTGAAGCTTTCATTTGTCCCACACCAGACACACACACACACACACACACGCACACACACACGCACACGCGCGCACACGCGCACACACACGCGCGCGCACACACACACACACACACAATCTGACTGAAATACACATACTGCACTATAGTAATAGCACACACAATCACAAATCCCTAGAGAGATAGACACACACACACACACACACACACACACGCGTGCGTGTGCGCACAAACACATGGGTGCAAGCAAAATCACACAATCTGACAGACACACAAATACTATACCTAACTAACACTCACACTCTCACACACACACACACACACACACACACACACACACACACACACACACACACACACACACACACACACACACACACACACACACAGTCAGTGATTGGCTGTGTGTTAATGATGGCCCCTGGCTATGTGCTCCCGGGGTCCCAGGTTGAAACAGCATGCCATGAATGTTGATTCCTCACAGCTCAGCCTTCACTCACACATCACCGTCAGGAAGAAACCTCTTATCTCCATATTCAAACTGTTTGTGTGTTTTTTTGTGTGAGTAAATTAACACCCTACTTGATCATACTACAGCGTCACACAGAAGTATCAAAAGTAGCAGATCCACAAGCTCGAAACTCAGCGCGAAGCGGCACGTTATGAGCTTGTAGATCTGCTACTTATTGCTGTTTTTGAACAGATTTGGACATGTGAGGTTTCCACCCAACAAGAGACGCTGTCTGGAAGACTTGTTCAGCAAGTCAAATTTGTGAGATCTCCCATCTAAATTGAGGAGCTCATAATCCACACGCATACAGTTAGAGTTGGGCGATGTGAATCAAATAAATATATATCGTCGTTGTCGGGTGGAAACCTTGTATGTCCAAAACCGTTCGTTTTGCATTTATCTACAAGCACACAACGCCTCACACCGCGAGGCGTTGTGTGCTTGTAGATCAGCTGTTTTCACTACTTTTGGGGCGATGGCCTTGTGTGATGAAGCAGGGCTTTACTTTGCGAAAAATTAACAAATTTGAAACTTGGAGATACGAGGTTTCTGCCCGACAGTGACGATATGTAAGTACAAGACGTGTAAATAAATCTCACATGTCAAGTGTAAAGGTTTGACATATTGGTTCAGTGCATGTGGATGTTTACGGAATATAGGAGTCACATGATGGTAATACAATAATGTCACCAAGAGAACACAGTATAATCACATGCCCAAAATAGGGATGCCAGGCTGAAGATTGTTTACCCATTTAGGCCTAGAATTATTGACTGCTTTGACTATTGAAAAATAGCAGATATACAAGCTCACAGCGAGATGGGGGTCCGTGGCCAAATACATATCATTTTGGGGGTCCTTCACATGAAAAGGTTGGAGAACCACTGACATAGTAGTCTCTCAAGAACAGACTAACTGAGCTCCAGTTAAGTGAAAAGGACCTTTTCTTTGACGATGGCTGGCCAGATTGCTGACATAGAAACATAGGTTTTTTCAAAAAACCTTAGAAGGATTCAAAAGACACTTATAGAATTGGGTCAAAATTCTAATTTTCACGATTTTTCAAAAATAGCAGATCTACTAGCTCGCAGCACGTCACTCGGTGCCGCGCTGTGAGCTTGTATATCTGCTATTTTTCAATAGTTAAAGCAGAAAATAATGATACACAATAATGTGTACCCGTTCTGGGACTGTGACCTCATTTTGGTCTGCAAGTCCCTTCTCTGGAACCTAGAACTGAATTCTCTCTCTCTCTCGTTTCTCCTTTGCACTCTCACTTCCTCTCTCACTCCCACCTCTTTTTGGCATTTCCAGATTCCAGCACCCCACACTGTGTCTGGTGTGAGCTTTATTTCTGGTTCAGCTTCTTCACACACACACACACACACGCGCGCGCGCACACACACACATACACACACACACACACACACACACACACACACACACACACACACACACACACACACACACGTGAGCGATGTGTGCAAAGTGAGGTGACATGAGCCAGAGATTCACAGAAAGAGAAAGATACAGTAGATAGACAGCCACTGGCTGGTTGGCTAGATACCATCCATCCATCCATCCATCAATCATATGAAACACAGGGCAGATACAGGATTTTAATAAAAATCACACCTAATGAGAAGTGAGCGGTGCTATTTACTGTATGAGTTTATTTCATTAGGCGTCCCACGAAGCTTGGCCAATGCAACCCTGGGCGTACATTACAACAAACATTGAGAGCTTTGTGCCAAGACTTAGGACAGATGTAGGCCACGCTTAGCCTAGCTCTTCCAGGAGTACTGCTTAAAAAGAGATACAGACAATTTAGGAAATCTTGCTTGGCCCTCTGCACTTCCGACTGTCTGGGAATCAGCATGATGACAGAGCTGTTAACAGGTGTAGACACTAAAGGTGACAGACTGGAAGCCACATTGGTTCGGTGACAGATCAAACAGTGGCCATCATTTCTACAGGGCCCAGTATTATGACCAGATGTTCGCTGTGCAACGGCATCGGAAATGAGTAATCGAGACTCGATTGGATGAGATTTCACCAGAAATAATGAACTTCCTTCACTGTCAAATCTAGAGTGTTAATTAAACCCTGAGAGTGTAACGCGTGTGCAGTCGACAAGGTGTTTAGCGCCAACGACTGTGAATGAGATGAAGATAATTGGATCATGGACATGCATTTGCCTCGATCTGTATCAGGAGCTCATCCAATCACATCAGCTGCCAATGATGACAAGTGTCTGTGTGTGCGTGGGTGCGTCAGTGTGTGTGTGTGTGTGTGTGTGTGCACGCTCAAATTTTCCTGATTTGGCTTGGTTTGTACTCCTTGCCAAGGGGCCACCTGTGTGCACTGGCCCCTGCCTGCTGTGAGGAGCGAGGGATGGAGCCAGTGGCAGATGGAGGAGAGGAGTGGAGAGGACATGTCTAGCTGTCATGCTCATACAGTCCACCCAACATCCTCCACATAAGCCGAGGCTCATCAAAGAGTGTCTATGTTAATTCTACTCTCATTAGCAGAGCTCCCTTTGCTCGGTACCAGGTTTTACATCTGTCTGTGTCACAAACGTCATACAAAGGTGAGTGTGAGTTAGTTAACAAAGTTTAAGTTTTAGATGAGGCTCGGGCAGTATAAAAAGTGTGACATCACTATTATAATACTCCTGGCAAAATACAATTTATATGGAGCCATTTCACTGTTAAGAAACAGCTCTGAGCAAACAGCAATTACAGTTGAATTGGCAGGTTTAGGTGTGTAGACTGTAACCCAATTTGATTCAAACAAGTGGCAATATGCACTTACACTCTCTCTCTGTCTCCATCTATACTGTTACTTACTGTCCGTCATTGCACATCCTGGGTCAGAATCACCTTCATTGTCACCTCACATATACGGTACAGTAATGAAGATGTGTACAGTAAACAAGTGGGATGTGGAATTCTTTTGTGTGCAAGCTCTCAACATTGCAGTTACAAAGTTAGAATAAAGAAAGAGAGAATAGAGAGGAAAATAGGAACAGAACACCAGAGGTGTAAAGCAGTACATTTACTCAAATACTGTACTTAAGTACAATTTTGAGGTATTTCTACTTTACTGGAGTATTTCTATCTTTCTTTTTCCATCACTGACAAAATGTGTAGCCTGCCACTTCGACATTGTACTTCAAAAGCAATCTGTCTCTGATAGTGGAAAGATGTAACAACATCACTGTTGTTGATGGTGTCATTAAAATGTAACGACTAACAGTGTGTTTATGTAACCAGCAGTGTAATTAGTTTCTAATGAGAGTCTGTCAGCAATTACATCACACACTGCCCCTCTGGCTGCAACATAGCTCTATTTTACTCCTGTATACGCGCACAACAAACACACACATACAGTACTCTTTCTCACAGTCAGCCATACACACAGACACAGCAGATCTACAAGGTCAAGAACAGATTTTGTCTCTGCATTAACGGTTCCCACAGTGGTCAGGGCGCCTGTTCAGAGAGGGGTGGAACCGGGGAGGATAGCGTGTACCTCCACATGCGTTACGCCCCCCTGGTGAAGCTCCTTAATGTCAGGTGAAAAGAAGATGGTGGCATGACGGATCGGGTATCGGAGGAGACCCGTTGTTGTCTTTACCCTCCCAATGACTACTGTGGGGATTAGCAGGGATAGGTCTAACGTAGAGTATGGGGATGGGGGAATTGGCTTGACACTAAATTGGGTATATGGGAAAAAATGTTTTCTTTTATTATCTCTTAAGGGCAGGGTTTCTCTTCCTTACAACTGAATGTGTACGTACCGTGATCGCCTCAGATCTTGTGTTATTTTGTACCAATGATTATTGTGATTGGAATGTGATTTGGGGTGCCATCACTATGTGTGTACCTGCCTCATTGTGACATTGTACCTTAATAAAAAAGATTTGAAAAGAAAGATCTACAAGGTCAATATGGAAATGATTGACGATTGTGGAAAAACATATATAGTGCTCATCTCAAATAATTGGCGAACAACAGATATCAGTGGAACAGAAATGACGTGATCGTCATTCATTCTTCCAGTGGTTTATAATGACACTTCATTCATAACCAGCAGCATCGTTCTGAAAAGAAGTTGCGTTATAGCTGATAGCTGATACCGATTAATTTTGAAATGTGTGTAACTAAATTACAGTTAAACATGAATTATAAACACGAATTACAATACAGAATAAACATCCACAATTTACTCGCTGGAAAAACTGCAGACTAAAACTGCTGAAAATGTGTTTTTCTTTTATACCGTGGGGCACAGGCCAAGTCAGTCTCAAACACACATAACAATCTACCATTCTGTCCCAGTATTGTCCAGAAGGATTTCCCATCTGGTGCATGCAGATATGAGTGAGAGAGAGAGAGAGAGAGAGGAGAGAGAGAGAGAGAGAGAGAGAGAGAGAGAGAGAGAGAGAGAGAGAGATTTAATTACAACAAAAACTGCAGTGTTTTGTCCAAACAATGAAAAACAAACCAAGCATATTACCTGTGTCTGTGCATGTGTGTGTGTGTGTGTGTGTGTGTGTGTGTGTGTGTGTGTGTGTTTTGTTTTGTACATTCATGTGTGAATGCACAGCAGGTTGAATAAAGACGGCATTTTGGCTTTTCAGCTTTAACAAGCTCCCATTTCATTAACGCACACGGACACGCACGCACACACACACACACATTCTTCACTTTATGACCTGACGGACAAAGTCTTTCAAACTATTACACTTACACACACACAAGCACACACACACACACACACGCATGCCAAACTGACATTGACCTGACCTGACAACCTCCCATGGGAAGCTGCCTATATGCGCACGCACGCACACGCACGCGCACACGCACACGCACACGCACACGCACACACACACACACACACACACACACACACACACACACACACACACACACACAAAAGGACCTCCTGAATTGGACTGAGCCTCTAAACATGGTCCTTCCCCCTGAGTAACAATGGGCCTGCAGCCCCAATCAAAGTGATTTAGTAGTGAGCTGCTCCACAGCCCTCCGCAGCACTGACTTTGAGCCATGCTATTGTCGACATGTCTGTCACCCTTTAACAAGAGCAACATCCAGACACACACCTCCCAAGTCACGCTGTGGAGAGACAAGAGCAATACGTCGCCGTCGCCCAGAAACCTGTTAACTCTGTAGTACTAACTTTTTGTGTGTACTTTTTCCTCAAACGAATGCCCGACTTGATCATACCACAGCGTCACACAAAAGTATCAAAAGTAACAGATCTGCCACTGAGCCAGCTTGAAAGACGGTGCGAACCGATGTGTTTTGAGCTCGTCGATGTGCTACTTTTAATCCTGAGGAGTAACAGTTTTGGACATACGAGGTTTCGTCCTGAAATAGACCTCCCAAGACACGCGGTGGAGACGAGTGCGATAGACAGACAAGAGAGGCAGAGAGAGTCCACAGCTCGACGCTCCAGATGTACTGTGTAAACTGAGGTATTCACTTCTACTATTCTGTTGTTTGTGCACGAGTCTGACTCAGAAAACAACAGAATAGTGGAAGTGAATTAGAAAGAACAAGGACACGATTAGAGGAGAGCGGTGATGCAGCAGTGAATGTGTATCATCATATCATCGGTACTGTAATCTTCCTCGGTGCTTGTAATCAGTCAGTGAGTTCTATGTAGCTGATAATGTACAGTATCAACTCATCATTCAGGCTCCTTGTACTGTATACCTGACGTCATTCTGATCTGGCCTCAAAACTTGGCTGGCCAGGTTGACCGGCTTCCTCGCTGGCCTTGTGAGCTTGTAGCTTTACTGACTGGCTGGCTGACAGATCAGATGCCATTATGACTGACTGGCTGGTTGCCTGGCTTCCTGGATGGAAAACTGCCTGTGCTAATTGGCTGACTGCCTTTCTGGCAGACTGACTGACTGACTGGCTGACTGGTAGAGAAAGGCCATGTGGCAGAGTGCCAACCAGCTTTGAATATTTCATGAGCTGAAGGGAGGAGGTAGAGGGGGGTAGAACTCAGGCAGAGAGAGTGAGGATAGTGAGAGGAAGAGACAGAGGAGTGCATTCACCCAGGGGTGTCGCACCAAATTCTGGGTCCTGGGTACAAGGATTCACTGCCATTAATGTTCTTCACGGGGAGAAGGGGTTTTATGGACCCCAGGAAGACTAGCTATCGCCCAGGCGTCAGCTAATGAGGATCCATTCAATAAACAATAAACAATAACCCATTTAGACTGGGAACACATTATTTTGGGCTTTAACTATTTTTGAAAAATCCTGAAAGTTTGCAGGTTTTTTTGAAAAACCTATATTCTATGTCAGTGGTGCTCAAACCTTTTCATGTGAAGGACCCCCAAAATTATATTTGGCCACTAAAATGTTAGCTTAAAAAAAAGAAATATATATATATATATATATAATATATATATATATATATATATATATATATATATATTAAAAGATTTGCACACATTTTCAAGACTTTTCAAAAAATAGCAGATCTACAAGCTTGCATATCTGCTATTTTTCAATAGCTAAAGTATAAAATAATTAAGGCCCCTCCCCTCCACCTTGGGCCTTGTAACTCAGTCCCACTTTTCCCCCCCTTGTGACGCCCCTGCATTCACCTACAGAAATGGCTGTTGCCGGGGGGAGCCTTTTCTGTAGCACACAGTATATATCCCCCTGTCAAAATTCTCTGAGTGGTAGCAGAGTAAGAAGGGAAAGGATTTCGGGGATCTTCTGTGAGACGTTGCATTTCCTCAGCTGTCTGGAGTTGTACAGGAGCTGCCAAACTGTCCTGGTGTCTGTGTGTGCATTGTCTATGCCAAGTGCTCAGTGACGTGCACTACTGTGAGGTACTTGAACCCGCTCACCCTCTCCACTGGTGCCCTGTTTATCTTGGGGTTAGAGTTTGTCCTCTGCTGCTGCGTACAGAAATACACAATAATATTCTTGGTTTTCCAAAAAGGGTTTGTTGTCCAGTAGCACCACATGCGACAGGTCTGCCACCTTCTCCAGGTAGGCTTTTTAAGGCTATTTAGTCGTCGTACTGCCAATGAATTCCATTTCCTCACACTGCTTACCACGGGTGTTGTATACCCTAATGGCTCACCTGACAGTGAGGAGCCCCTACCGGGAGGACATGGCGCTTTGGCGCCTTCATCCTACTCCTCAACATTCCCTGCTGACCGCTTCCAGCCCATAGGAGTACGTGCAATGACAAATATCTTAACACTTATGTTGCAATGATTTTTTCCGGCCAATGTCCCGCGTTGCCATGGTTACCATAGACTTCCATGTAATTGTGCAAGTGTGTAAAAAGTGCACGCCCATGCCTAGATGATGCACCACGTGTTTAGATGCTGTTCACAGCTTTCAAACAAAAAAATCCGCTTGGAAATCCGTTCAGGCATTCATGATTTATGGGCCATTATGTTTTCTTCAGATGTAAACAAACATGGCTGCCATGTTCGAAAGAATGGGTTGGTATGGGGGTTAAACATGCAATTTCGCGATCGCGATCATGCCTAATACATTTCTGGAGGTCCAAAAAAAAAAATTGAAAAAAAAAAAATGTTTTTTTTTTTTTCCAAAAACGGCCCAAACTCGGGAAACTCGGGGTTGGCACAGCACTAGTACCAATACAAACTCGGGAAACTCGGGGTTGGCACCATATGTGTTAAAAATGTGTACGTTCTTTCGCAAATCATAAGGCCGTCCCACAAAAGTAGTGAAAACAGCAGATCTACAAGCACACAACGCCTCGCACCGCGAGGCGTTGTGTGCTTGTAGATCGGCTGTTTTCACTAGTTTAAATAATTTTTCAACTACGATATCTGAACTGTCGCTGGAGTAGCAGGAACGTCACCGTCGCCCCCTGCAATGCTGTGGCCCTCGGCTTGGTACCCTAGACATAATTCGGCCCTTGGGGAAAACTAATTGGGGAACCCTGTACTACAGCGTCACACAAAAGTATCAAAAGTAGCAGATCTGGCACCTTCATCCTACTCCTCAACATTCCCCGCTGACCACTTCCAGCCCATAGGAGTAATGCAATGACAGATATCTTAAACCCAAGCACCCACCGCCCATCATTTACAACACCCCTCGGAGCTGTAAGTGATTTCAGCAGACCCACCGCCAACTGGGACATCACTGAGGTGGCTCAGCGCAGGCAAGCTGCTATTTTCGGCATGAGACACCGTTCTACAGCTAAGTATCAGGCTGTCCGCTGTCCCACAACTATGAACAGACATCAGTCATGATTAGGAATTGTCAATAAATACATTAACTTTAGAGAGAGAGAGAGGGGGGGGGGGGGGGGGGGGGGCTACAATATTAGGAGACATACTTTCAGCCTCTAATCCTGCACAGGTTTGTAGAGCCCCATTGAGACACACTCAGACACAATGGCGTTCCACTTATAGACTGGACTTGTCTGTGAAAACACCTGCCCACACATTAAAGCTGTGCTTTTTGTAGAATTGGCCTATATTAGTACACGCACATGCACATACACACACCTCACAAGTCTCCCAAATAGGGATGGGACGATAATAGTCTATCGTGATAAAAAATACTCATAATAATCGTAGCGTGGAGATTAAAATGTATCGTGAAATTATCCTCCGTCATGCACTGGGATCAATTCGCCTTTTATTTGCCGAGCTGCATATCTGGTACCGCTTAAACCCTCTATAATTGGTAAAACTGACCTGGAAATATCATTCAGTCTTTTTTTTATTTTCTCCCAAATTTCTTATAAAAATAGCCAATCTACCCCCCATCCTCACATTATGCCTCTCCGTCTGTGGGTGAGATGCTGGGTGTAATGGCTGTATTGACAGAGGTCGCATCATGTTGTGTGTCGTTGTGATCTGCTGGCCAGGTCGGCGCGAGGCGCGAAGGATCGACCATTCCGACAAGACGATCCATATCTTGAACCGTTGGGTCTCGTCCAGCAGAACTGTGTTCAGCTATCTATCGACCCATCAGGCCAGGCCACGGGGGCCACAATGTGACGGAGACGCCTGACATCTATACCCGTTATCAGAGATCTGCCATTTTACAACCAACGGTCGTTCAAAGAGAATTAACACTGAGTTAGGGCTGTCACGATTATGACATTTTATATGACGATTAATTGTCACTAAAAATAATTGCGATTAACGATTTAATTGTGTATTTGTCGTTGACAATTACATTTCTAAATTGGCTTTTAGGCTTTGAAGTTTCACGTGGCAGATATGACACATAACCTAAATATACAAAGAAAAGATTTGAAAACGTTAAACTTAAAAAAGAACATCGATAGGGAAATAGCAGATCTACAAGCTCACAACGCGTCACGATGTGACGCGTTGTGAGCTTGTACATCTGCTATTTCCACTATTTTGAAAATGTTTGAAAATATGAGAACATTTTTTCAACATGGAAACGACTATGACAAAACAATTGCGATTATGTCAAACAATTGCGATTATGTCAAATAATTGCGATTAGACGATTAAGTAATAATTGTGACAGGACTACACTGAGCGACCAGCAGCGGAGAGAAATATTGCACTGATATCAGTGTATCATTCCGTATGGATTATGTAAGTTATACATGCATGCACTATTAATATAGTCATGTATAATTAAACCCATTCAGAACGGAAACACTATAATGTGTATCATTATTTTATGCTTTAACTATTGAAAAATAGCAGATATACAAGCTCACAGCGCGGCACCGAGTGCTGCGCTGCGAGCTTGTAGATCTGCTATTTTTTTTTTTTATCGTGAAAATTAGAATTTTGACCTGATTCTATGAGTGTCTTTTGAATCCTTCTAAGATTTTTTGAAAAACCTATGTTTCTATGTCAGCAATCTGGCCAGCCATCGTCAAAGAAAAGGACCTCAGTTAGTCTGTTCTTGAGAGACTACTATGTCAGTTTGGCCACGGACCCCCATCTCAAAATATCTAGTTCCAGGGACTCCCCAGAAGCAAAATTTGAGTTACAAACGTTCGCTTTGAAAATACATATATTCAAAGATTTGCACACATTTTCACGACTTTTTCAAAAATAGCAGATGTACAAGCTCGCAGCACAGCACTCGGTGCCGCACTGTGAGCTTGTATATCTGCTATTTTTCACTGGTTAAAGCATTCAATAATTCTAGGCCTAAATGGGTTAAAGGATGTAAAAACGTACAGTGAGCAGTGTATATTTAGTCTTCAGTGTGCGTGCGCTGCCGTTGTGCGCCCCATGTGTCCACGTTGTTGACATCAAGTGAGAGCACTTCCTTGTCACGCCCCGGGAACACGTCGTTGCCATGGCGATGTTATCGAAGTGGATACCATGGCAACCTGCAGGGGTGCTTTGAATAGCTTTGGTGTAGAGAAGATCAAAGAGTGAAAATGTATTTTTCATTTTTTGTGAGAGGAGAGGAGAGAGATTAATGTTTTCATGTTACCAATTAGAAGTTTGTGTATTGTGTGTGTGTGTGTGTGTGCATGTGTGTTATAAAGGCAGTGTCTGATTAGCAGTACTACAGTAGATGTGTCTGTGATTACCCTATCGCTGAAGACAAAGATCGCAGTGTGTGTGTGTGTGTGTGTGTGTGTGTGTGTGTGTGTGTGTGTGTGTGTGTGTGTGTGTGTGTGTGTGCGCGCGCGCCAGTGCGTGCGTGTGCACTGCCCTCAGGTGCTACACCCTACTGAATAACAATGAAAGCTTGTTATGGAGGTTTCGCCCGGTTGAAGATTTCCTTTTCTATCACATCTAGGGATGGGACGATATGAAAAATTCATGTCACGATTATTGTGAGCAAAGAAATCGCGATTCACGATATTATCGCGATAATCAAAATATCCCCAACATCCACTAACCTGGGAACAGAACATTTGCCAAAAAATAGCAGATCTACAAGCTTGCGACGCGTTGAGAGCTTGTAGATCGGCATTTTTTGGCAAAGAGATTTGGTAGAGAGTGAAAAAAAGTACGTAAATCAAGTACGTATATTATAAGTACATTTTACCAATAGAGGGTTATAATGGTAGAGGATATGCAGCTCAGCAAATAAAATAAATGACGGAGGGCGATTTCACGATAAATTAAATCTCCACAATACGATTATCTTGAGTGTTTTTTATCACGATAAATGATAATATCGCTTATCGTCCCATAACTAATCACATAATTTTTTTTCCTTTTTGGTGGTGGTGGTGGGGGTGTCCTCTCTCTTTCTCTCTCTCTCCCTCCCTCCCTATCTCTCTCTCTCTCTCTCTCTCTCATTCAAGCAGCTGGCAGTGAGAAGGACAGAGGGATAATGTTGGTAAACAGCAGGGTCACTAGTCCTGTCCAGGCCCCCCCTGTGGTTCATCTCTGCATGGGGTCTCATTAGTGAGGCTCTCTCCAAAGGAGGGTGATCAATATGTCAGAGGAGAGAGAGGACTGGAGCTTCATTTATACTCCCGTCGTATGACGGTGTCCGACAACAACTGATTTACAAGCTAACAACGTGTTGTTATACGGAGTGTTAATTAAGCTTGAGGAGTGCTATAGAAATACGGACTGTCTTTGCCGATGCTTTGACAGGGGTTGACACTAAGGTCTCAAAGGCACTTGCCTGTCGGGCAAGTACAGGTCATGTGCTACTTGCCCAAAGATCATGGCATGCCCACTTACCCGAAAAGTAAATCGTCGATTATGAAATAAAATGTCAAATGTAGAACAAATTAATGTTAAATCCAATCGATAACTGCGGAGTGGTGACATGATGATGAATAGTCAATAATATTTAATCAAGACGTTATGCACCTGGAAGCAAACTCCCCTTTTAGCCCAAACGTTTTATTTACATGCCATGGGCAGTCGGGCAACCGAATATTTATGATTCATTTAGCGATGTGGCATACGGTTTCTGATTTGATTATTGATTTGTGTTCAAATCGATTTTGTAAACACTATTCAAATATGTACACTACAGTATATTTGCAATTTCCTTTTTTTGCAAAATACAGTGTGTCTGTTATATTAAATAATCACGACGCACTGAGAGCTCTTACACCTGTATTTTCTTTTTCTTACATTTCTTTTGGCTATAAGGACATACCCAAGACCACAGGGACACGGCGTTGTAAGTGGTTAAGGATCCCTGAGCTGAGCGGACCCAGAGATAACAGGATGAATGAGAAGCAGCAGAGCGCCCGCGGGGCGCAGCGCGGCGCTACGGCAGCCCGGCTGTGATTTAATCACATCACAGCGGTTGTTTCTTTCCCCAGGTGAGAGAGACGCCGCTGCTCATCTCGTATGTATCCCACGCCCCGGACAGACAGCGCAGACAGGAAGGAAGCCCCTCATCTGACACATCTCCAGGGAAGAGACCAACCCCACGGTCTAGGTGTCTGTCTGTTGTCAGGGCAACGGGGCAAGAAGGGGGGAATGTTTTGCGAGGGAATCGAGGGATAACGGCGAGACAGAGAGAGAGAGAGAGAGAGAGAGAGTGATCGGCGGCGAGGCGAGGACGAGGAAGGACAAAAGACGGGTGGGATCTGAAGTTAAAGATTCCTGTGTTCAGCTGGAATAGGACTAAACGGGGCACAAATAAGAGATTATTGTTGTATTCGGTTAGAACAGGGGTTCTCAAACCAGTGGTCCGGGGACCACCAGTGGTCCTTGAGGGCGTTCCAGGTGGTCCCCACTCAGCTAAGTGACCAAGTCGTACCAATTTAACTCTTGAGAGTGTCAAATGAAATTTGGTTTCATCTTAGCCTCTCGAGTTAAATTATTGTTAAAAATATGCATTCATTAATTTACAAGAAGTCTACACAATTAGAGAATGTAGAGGAATTGTTATTTTGATCAATGTTTGACTCCTATGGTACAACATCAATAAAGCATAGAATTGTGGGCAAAATCGTATCCAACAACAACATAATATTCTAAGTCTTGAATCTGAGAGACTATATCTCTTTACACGGTGGTCTGTGGCTCAAATGGAGAATACATGATGGACCTAGATATGAAAAAGGTTGAAAACCACTGAGTTAGAAGAACACATCCCAGTCTCTCTCTCACTTCCGTTATTGTCGCAGCTGGGAGTAAACTACATTGTGTCACCCCAGATACGGCTAGACCCCGATTTCTCAAGAGATAATTAAGAAGTTGCACTTCATTAGCCCCTAAATGGATTTCCTGCACTGTGTTCATCTATCTTGGACCCCAATTAGCACCACATTCCAGCGCTGCCCCCCCCCCTCCTCCCCTCCGCTCCCCAGAGGTCCATAAAATAACGTCAGCGTTAGTGATGGCTAAAGGATGAGCCATCATGAAGCCACACATCTTTCAACATGGCCTAGTTTTGTAGAGCTCAGAGTGAGGTTGGAGGAGGGCAGGGGAGAATTAGCAAAATCTGTCCCTTCATGCTCTGTAATCTTTTGATAATCTACACCAGTGTTTCTCAAACTTTTACATTTCAGGGTCTCCCCATAACTCTGACAGCGTACAAATGGAACCAAATGGACCCGTTAGGGTCCATTTGGTTCCATTTGTACGCTGTCAGAGTTACATACTTGTATGGCTCAATTTAGACCCCCCTAAAGGAACCCACAGAGTCCATGGAATCAACTTTGAGAACCACTGATCTACACTGTAGTCTACAGTGATATGAAACAAACAAGAACATCATGAATATCCTCCAATAACGCAAGCTAGTAAGCACCATTTCAACTCCGAGAAGATAAAGCACGCTCAGTGTGTGCACAGATTTTAGGGCGTTTATTTATTTATGAAATTGTGTCAACACTACTACAAATCCATTTCAACTGCTAGGCAGCTCTCTGAGGCTAGTAGATGGCGCCCCCTTGAGGATTGTTCCCTACATTGCTTCCTCACAACAAACCAAAACAAGGAAGGTAAAGCAAAGTAAAGCATTGATATAACTATATTAACTATATAAAATATACAGGACCTATGGGTTTTAAAACACCAGCTCAGTGGGCTTGAGGCTATAGTTGTAGTGCCTGTCTATAGATTGGGAGGTCAGGTTCGATTCCCTAGCCGGGTTATACACAAATACTATATAAAAGTGGTACCCAATGCCTCCCTGCTTGCTTGTATTGGATTATGGCTAGGGATGTACAGTACTTGTAGCCTACATCAAGCCACCTCACACTACAGAAACAAGAGGCTCCTGCCCTGTGGGCCACATATGGCATCACATCAAAATCTGTTTTCCATTTTAAACATATTTTATATTTCAGCTATTCAAATGAATTACACAACAATTACACAATGATCTATGTGTGACAATGTGTGAAACAAGTTAGAACCAACCAAGGATAAGTCCAGGATTTATTTCCATTGTCGTACATGTAACATATAGGCCTACATATACAGTAAGTACCTGTCATAACATCCCACTAAGCACGCCGTCTAAAAGTGGTCTAATAGTGGTATAGATTTGAAAGTTTTTTTGTTGTCTAAACATAAACTAGACGACTAATAGACGTCTAATAGTCGTCTAAATGCAGACCGTCTATATTTAGACGACTATTAGACGTCTATTAGTCGTCTAGTCTAAGTTTAGACGACAAAAAAACGTTCAAATCTATACCACTATTAGACCACTTTTAGACGGCGTGCTTAGTGGGATGAGTCATGTTGACTCATGTACAAAAAATAAGTAAATATGTCAAGATGAGAAACGTTACATTTAAAATTACATAAAATCTACAGCCCTTATTATATTAACCTAAACCAAAATCTTAAAATATTTTACCTTATATTATACTTTAACCAAGACTTTATTAAACTCTTGAATGTCTGCAAATTTGAAATCAATTTGACGCAAATTCAATTGTGTAGCGTAGCCCAATGTACATGAAAGATCTCCTATTGAGAATTTGGAATACTTTTGAACATATTTAACACAGCTTTTCTCTGATGGGGGTCCTTGGCACAACATATGGGTGTGTCTGTGGCAAAAAAGCATTTTCATGTCAAGCGTCCTTGACACAAATATATTCAAGAACCACTGTTTTCTTTTAGAGAACTTGTTTAATATTGTTTATATCTTATATGGTGTTTTACCACCAGGGGGCAGTGTTAGACAGTATAGACATAACTTCATAAATAATGCATGTCCTGTGTCAAACATGTCCTTGTCTATGGCGTCCTCTGTCCATGTCCACTAGGCACTAGCACCTATTAATGATACCATTATTATTCTTGGCTACAGGGTGCTGGTCATATGACTGCTAGTGTGTCTACGCACGCACGCACATAGACACACACACACACATGCACGCACGCACACACGCGCACACGCGCACACGCGCACACACGCACACACACACACACACACACACACACACACACACGCACATTTAGACTCACCTATATTTAGACAGAACCACTCGTGCATGCTTTAAATGGACAGCAACACATAAGCATTCACATACACACAAAACATACAAATTCACACAGACGCAAACAAACCTATATATAAACATTGGCGCTCTCCCTGAGACACTTATTTTCTGTCTGAGTGTCTCGCTAAAGCAGGCACAACACACACACGCACACGCACACGCACACGCACACGCACACACACACACACACACACACACACACACACACACACACACACACAGAGTCTCATATACACACAGAGTAGCCAGAAAATATATTTGCGAAAGGTCAACAAACTAAATGCATGCTGGGCAGCAGAAAGGTGAGAGTTTCCTGGCATGGTTGCCCTCAGCTGGCAGAACTGCTTGCCCAGATCGACGCGCCAGGTTGGAGACCATGGAGTCTATTGGCTACAGTTACTGTTCACTAACCTTTACATGAGAGGTCAAGCTGAAATGTTAACCCATTTAGGTACGCATATCTGCTTTAACTATTAAAATATTGCAAGCACTGCAGGCTTGTAGATCTGTTATTTTTTTTAAATCGTGAAAATGAGTGCAAATCTTTGAATGTATATATTTTTTTAAACAGACATTTATAATGCAAATCCTTCTTTCTCTTGGACCCTGGAGCTAAATATTTTCAGATGGGGGTCCGTGGTCAAATAAATATAATTCTAGGGGGTCCTTGACATGAAAAGGTTTGAGAACCACTGACAGAGAAACATAGGTTTTTCAGAAAACTGTTAGGATCTAGAAAACAACAGCTTGTAGATCTGCTATATTTTGGCAAAGGTTCCGCACCAGGATAATGGATTTTGAAGATCGCGATAATATCGTAAAGGGCGATTTCTTTGGTCACAATAATCGTGATATGATATTTTCATATCGTCCCATCCCTAGTTAACCACCCTGTCCCAATAAAGCAGAAATGACTCCGTTAAATAGTCCATGGAAGTCAACACAGTCCTGCATCCTCCATTCTAAATAACAATAAAGACTACTTTTTGACATTGTGCCAGAAAGCACTTATACAAAATGTGAATGTGGCTCAAAGTATACATTGTATTGTATTTACTATATGGTCTTGACTCTTTATTGATTCCTAATTCATTAGTAGGGCTTTTGAAGTCTGGATTATAATCACACCGAGGTCTAGGAGAGTGTTATTATAGTGATGGCTGTCTGAATGTAGCGTTTAACTGGCCTGGGTTTGGCACTGAAACTAATAATGTACTGCCAGCCGTTCTAGGAAGCACGCACGCACACCCACCCACACACACACGCATTCTTTCAAAAACGTAATAATTGTTTACAAATATATTTGGCAGTTTTTTAACTACATTTTGTCTGTATGTATGCATCATCTGATTAACCACATAAGCCCTATTTTTGTTTTTTAATTTAAAGGCTTAGTAAAACTGACCTAACAGAAAGGTTTTGTGTAGATTCGCTAATCACAGAGGGTGAACAAGGTTAACACAAATTATAGACTGGTAAATGGATAGGAACAATAGGTGTGCTGTCACAACATGGGGTATATTGGATGTTAGTTCATTATTGTTATCGCCTTACTACGACATTTATTATTTATTATTAATTATGAATGGTGAAGGCACAGACAGCAGGGGACACACACACACAAGCGCACACACACACACGCGCGCATGCGCGCACACACACACACACACACACACTCTCAGGACCTCTTCATAGATTATTAATGTATCTGCTTAACATCATTATTCTTCATGAACAACCAGTGCAGGAGAATCAATGCATATGGATTAGTAGCAGTATTTCTACTGGAACAATAGAGGGCGCTGTTAAGCCAAACTGTGCTGAAGAACTGATCATACACAAGGAGGACTTTCACTTGCACATAAACACAAACACATGGTACTCAGTGGATGCGAGCATGCATGTTTACACGGAGGCATGCATACACAAGACACAGGTTTGCACACCATTGTGCACAAGCTAAAATACAAACTTCGCTCACACATAAAGCTCACAATTGGACAAACAGCATGGGTATATTAGTACCCTCTTGTATTACACACATCTACAGTATCCACTCTCTCTGGCTCTGTTTTCTCTGGCTCTGTTTAGTTCTCTTTCCATCCCTCTCTCTCTCTCTCAGTTCATTTTCCATGGCAGTCATCAGTTACAGCAGAGTAGAGTCTCATACAGTGTTGATTACTGCATCTCCTCCTCGGCCACAAGTCAAACAGACCTATAGATACTAGTCAGACTCATTTAGGGCCAGTGTCGTCGATTGAATCCTCTCCGTTTAGTAAGTGAAACAGAGGCAAATCAGAATATAGAATAGAGTTTTCATCAATTAAACTGAGACACAACTGAAGTGAATGTTTCTGGAGCAGAGGAACGATTAAAAGTTGGTGCTCAGCTTCCATCAATAAGTAGTAAAATAGGGGGTTTGACCTGAATTTCCTCACCAACATTAAGGCAATTACAAAGTCAGCCAACTATCACCTCAAGAATATTATTACGCATTATTACTTAAACCATCATTTTATGCTTTGTTAAAAAATAGCAGATCTACAAGCTCTCAGCGCTGCACTCTGTGCCACGCTGCGAGCTTGTAGATCTGCTATTTTTGAAAAATCATAAAGATTTGCAAGTCTTTGAATATTTTTTACCCGATTCTATAAATGTTTTCTAATCCTTCTCTAAATCAGTAGTTCTCAAACTTTTTCATGTCAAGGACCCCCAGAATTATATGTATTTGGCCGCCGACCCCCATCTCGAAGGGACCCCCCCCAGAAGCAAAGATTTGAGTTAAAAATGTTTGCTTTAAAAATTTATATTCAAAGATTTTTCAAAAATAGCAGATCTACAAGCTCACAGCGTGGCACCATCTGCTATTTTTCATTAGCTATAGTATAAAATAATTCCAAGTCTTAATGGGTTAAGGCAATTACAAAGTCAGCCAACTATCACCACAAGACGACTTAAAGGACCTACTGTATGTCTCAACGGGATTTGGAAAAACATTGCCAAGTATTTATGCTTATGCTGCTCGATTTATCATTAAGACAAAGAAGGTGGATCATATCACTCCAGTTCTTAGATATTTACACTGGCTCACTGTCTGTCATTGTCATACAATTGATTTCAAAATACTATATACAAACACTGGGCGACCCGATAGCCCAGTGGTTAGGGAGCCTTCTACCACAAGGGCTCAAATGCCTGACAGTGAGTTCACCGGTTGGCCAGACCATTTGCTGCATGTGTTGTCACTCCCCTGCCTTCTTTCTATGTTTTCTGTCTCTATCCACTGTCACTGTCAATAAAGGCTGAGAAAAGCCCCCAAAAAATGACTTAGAAAATACATAAATACAACACATTATCCCTCCCAGTTCTGCTCCCTATATAGACTATACGCCACGGTATATGAATTCATATATATATAGTGTTTGTAACCTGTCAACAGACAGCGCATATACTATATAATAGATACATTACTTTCATATATTTATATATTCATTGCACATTTATATTTATTGATAGAGACCCACCAGTGCAGATATCTAAGGTCAGCATCTAAGCTCATTATTTTATTTTATCTTAATTATTTTGGTTCTTCTCTTGAGTACCTCTCCTCATTCTTGCGGCAGTGACTTTGATTGTATTTAATACAAAAGAGCTTATCTTAATTAGGTTTTATGCATAGATGGCACACATTTGTATACTCTCTCTTAAATGAGGACAGTGCTCAAGGACACAGCATGTGCCTGTCTCTGTACAGCCACATCACTATTCTACCCAGCAGTCCTGAATTCACTCAGTGTGTGCGCGTGCGAGAGTGAGAGCGTCGCGAGATTAAGTGAGTATTGGGTGAGTGAACGGCAAAATAATGATCAATGTCAGCCACCATGTAATGCACCGATAAAGCATAAAGGATGGAAGTGGATCTATAATGCTTTGCATTAGCATACCGCAGGGAGAAAAACTGTACTGTGGAAGTATGTTCAACAACCAATCCCCACTGAAGGGAAACTGGAGCTGACTTACATACCCAGCAGCGGCAATTGATTGTAACAATAGTAGGATGGGCGATGGCGCGGTCAATATGTAAATGTGTACAGAGTAGAGACCAAGAAGACATTTTCTGCACAGTAAAATCAGGGGTGTCAATTTAAAGGGGATTTTTTATTGTCTTACATCATGTATCAGAGTCCTGCACAGGTCCGATTTTGACAACCCGTGCCCAACCCGCCCGTCATTAATCAGATCCGCGGACCGACATGCTACCCGCGATTATACAAAAGTCTAAACTAGACCCGCCCGTCAAAAAACGTAACCATTGCCCGCCCGTCTACCCGCGATTACATGCAGTAAAGAGCTTGTAGATCGGCTATTGTCAAATGGCCAAAATGTATGTAGGGCTGAAGTGGTTAAGGTATGTTTTGTGATAATAATCCAGATCTACAAAGTAGCAAACAACAAATAACTAAAGTTTCCAAATAATTGTAGTTAAGCAAAAGTACAATATTTGCGTCTGAGATGTAATGGAGTAGGAGTAAAAGTACTGAAAAGGTACTTTACACCACTGCTATGATGAACACATCCCCAGTGGCGTAAATATCGCCGGTGCAGCCGGTGCGCAGGGGGCCCATTAAAGAAGAAGAAAATAAATCAGCGGGCGGCAGATATGCAAAGGCAATAGAGAAAATATTGAAGTAGCCCGGTGGCTGCAGCTTCTATTTCCAGTAGTAGGCTAAGATTTCAAAATAAAACATGTGTTGATTGAAAGATCACATTATAGCCAATAAAACAGACTCTTGTTTTGAAATGCCCACCGTTTAGAGAGGAAACAGTTCTATTGGCCGCCGGGCCCCTTGACGACCTGGCTTCCTCCACTCAAGCTAATAAAAAAAAAAAACTCCACAATCGGGCATGATTCAATGGAATATAAACACAAGACTTTGGACACAGGCCAGCATTCGAAGCCTCAGCCCTGTCTAAAGAAAACAACAGTCCTGTGACTCTCACAAGTCCAATTTCCACCGTGTCCCTGAGCAAGACATTGAATGCACACTACCTGCTGGGTCACTGTAAAAGCCTCCCTGGGCAAGATAGTGGGATAAATGATCGTTGCGATGGTGGTGGTGGTGGTGGTGTGCTCTGGGGGGGGGAAGATGTGGATTCACACACACTAAGATAGTCCGCCATGATCACCATAGACTGCATAGAGTACATCCATCTCAACTTACCTGCAGTAGGGGAGAGAGAGGGGTGGGGAGAGAGAGGAGAGAGAGAATTTGAAATTTACAAATACTTTTATACATTTTATAAATTTACCACAGGATACAAGAAGTCAGAAAAGAAAAAGAAAACAGGGGAAAACATTAACACAACTGGTAAACTTACAGTAAGGGAGGGTCAGACAGGACAGCAGAGGGGTAGGAGAGAGAGAGATAGAGAGGGAGAGGAGAGTTGCTAGTAGTGCAACAGTTAATGGAACTAAGAACTAAGAAGTAAAACTATCGATTTTCAGGAATACATATTGTTTTCTATTTTCATTTAGAATTATTTCACATTGATTTGTTGACATACAGTATATACAGTCAACTCAATTATTCAATGAATCAAAAGAGCAATCAATAGAACAATTACTAAGAAGATAATTGATAGTTGCAGCCCTAAAATTGACTATCAAAGACCATGAAAGAGGAAGAGTACGGTGTCACTCCTCCTCCTTTCTTGAGGGATATCAGACCCTCTGTCTGTCTGTCTGTCTGTCTGTCTGTCTGTCTGTCTCAATGTTCTGAGGTTTTCAATGATCGATGTAGAAAAGGTGTGTGTGTGTGTGTGTGTGTGTGTGTGTGTGTGTGTGTGTGTGTGTGTGTGTGTGTGTGTGTGTGTGTACGCGTGCGTGCGATGCATGTCAGGTGGCTGAGATGATAATGCAGTGTGCAGTGACATTGACTGCAGCAAAACAGTGACCTACTAAAAACACAAATGATACTTCTCTCTCTTATGCCTTACCTCTCTTTCTCTCTTTTCTCTCCATCTATCTACAAGCAAGATGCCCTAAGGGCGAGAATCGACCGTCAGGTCGCGCTGAAACAACAGAGATTCTAAATACGGCACACACACACACACACACAGGTTGCCACAGCCAATCAGCAATGCGCAACAGACCCATGTGAGTGAGTGTTACACCAAATGTGTTACTGACAACTTTGTGTGACCTGCCTTCATGGATGTGTATGTTCATGGATGGAATGGGAGGGAGGAACTGACGTTGATACTAACAAAATGCATGACTCACTGACAGACGGACAAACAGACTCACAGTCCTGTCTTCATGAGAGTCCTGTGCACTGCGTGTAGTCTGCGTGTACACACACACAGGCGCACACACACACACAGGCACACACAGGCGCACACACACAGGCGCACAAACACACACACACACACACACACACACACACACACACACACACACACACACACACACACACACACACACACACACACACACACACACACACACACACACACACACACACACACACACACACACACACACAAAACCACCACTGTCAGTCAGTACAGAAAATCGACAAACTCAGATTGATGCTGCACTATTGGACACATGGAAGAAAACATTGATAAACACACACACACACACACACACACACACACACACACACACACGCATGCAAGTGGCTTGTGATCCAGTGAATGGAGAACATTGTTTCCCTTCACTACTTTGCATTCTAAGTATTTGGCAATGCTTTTAAAATATTCTAAAAAGCCTTTGTTGATTTTTTCCCCAATGCATTAAAGGTGCCAAGGCAATTGAAACTTCAAAACCTTGGCTCAAACTGAGGTTTTCATGATATGTGATTCCATTTGGAAAAACACACAAGATATAAAAATGTTGGGCAGAAAATACTTTTTATTTCATTTTATTAAGGTGTGGAATAACACTGAAATGGAAAAATATACATGGAAATATAAACCAATTATGGTATGCTAGTCTGGTACAAAGGAACAGAGAGACAGGGAGAGTGAGAGAGGAATAGAAATATGTTATACTGTATGTAATCTGGGTTCCCAGAAGCTTCTCATTTTCGCCACAGAGAATGTAATGCTTTGGCAATGTAGAGCACTTTTCATTATGCAATAAAGCATTTTTTATCTGAATTTCGAATGGAGAGGTGAGGGCACAGACTGAAGGAGAACATAGGGGAGAGAGAGAGAGAGAGAGGAGAGAGAATGAGACAAGGACAGGAGGGAGACAGAAGGACAAGGGGACAGAGAGACAGGGGACAAGGGGACAGAGAGAAAAGGATGCAGAGGGTCAAGGAACAGAGAGACAGACAAAAGGACAAGCAGACACAGGTGGTGTGTCTGTGTAACATTGAATTCTATTTTGCAAAGTGAAAGTTGTGTCTCAGTGTAAATAACAAAAAGCAAACAAACAAACGTGACAACATATCGAAAACACTGTCCAATTCTTGTATCATTGAAATGTTTTGCAAGGAGACAGAGAGAAGCAGTATAACTCCATGCTGGGCTCAGCGTAGGCACCGTGCCTAGTTTACACACACACTGTAGTGATAGACACAGTGTGTGTGTGTGTGTGTGTGTGTGTGTGTGTGTGTGTGTGTGTGTGTGTGTCCATCACGCTACTTGTAACGGAGGTGATCCGAACCTCCCCACCCAGTTTCGAACCCGGGTCTCCCGCATGAAAGTCCAATATCTTAACCATCACGCTACTTGTAACGGAGGTGATCCAAACCTCCCCACCCGGTTTCGAACCCATGAAAGTCCAATATCTTAACCATTGCTCCAAAAGGGCAGATACTAGACTTTTGAGGCTTCAGGCTGGGGCTGAGACTCTCTGTGGCCACACTCACCCCCCCCTTTGACCTCCTCCTACGGGGAAGCCCGAATCCGGGTCACGGCACCATTGTAACGGAGGTGATCCAAACCTCCCCACCCGGCTTCGAACCCAGGTCTCCCGCATTAAAGTCCAATATATTAACCATTAATCCAAAGGGATATCCCTATGGAACGAGGGCAGATACTAGACTTTTGAGGCTTCAGGCTGGGGCCGAGACACTCTCCGCCACATACTGACGGCATAAAATGACCTGAGACTTATTTGGATGCTGGAAAAAGCTTTGCCCTAAATACACTGAAAGAGAAGTGGGAAAGAGTCAGAGAGAGTGAGGTTGAGAGAGGGACATGCAGGGGTAGAGGGAGATTATGGTAGAGATAGAGAAAGTGTCTCTGGCAGAGGTCTCAGATTATATATCAGCAATGAGGAGTGAATGATGATATGATGATATGATATTGTACTTTATTGTCAGTTCTCACTGAAAAGTGTCTTGCTACCCAGCAGCCATGTACGGTATGCGAAACACGTACTGTACAGTATACAAACAATTGACATAACACAAGAACAAAAACAAGACAAATACATAGACATAAAGACAAGAGCAATGTCCACCGCTTAGCATACCCCTGGCCAAATTCCTGGTTAAGCCTCAAAGTCGACTGATGGACAGTCTGACCCTATAGTATGCTGGGACAACACCATATCTCCTTCCTGAAGGCAGCAACAACATACAGTCAGTTCTCCATACAACATATGGCGGCTAGTGTTTGAGCTGATATTCCGGGCCAACCTTAGAATGCTGCTATCCTACGTACAGTAGATGTATATGGCCTCTGAAGTTGTTGTCCAACAATATTTGAACAAATGTTCAGTTCAGTTGTTCAGAATGGGGGGGGGGGGGGGGGGGGGGGGATTGGAAAGGACTGTCCACTCCGAAACGATGAGTATAACATAACATAGGAATGGGACGATAATCGTTATTATAGTTTATCGTGATAAAAAACACTCGCAATAATGGTATAGTGGAGATTTAAATTTATCATGAAATTATCCTTGTCATGCACTGAGATCAATTCACCCGTTTCAATTCAGTTTACCTTTTAAAACCTCTATAATGTTAAAACGGACTTGGAAATAACGTACTTGATACAGTCTCAGTCTCTCACTCTCTACCAAATCTCTTTGCCCAAGAATAGCAGATCTACAAGCTCACAACGTCGAGCTTGTAGATCTGCTATTTTTGGCAAATGTTCCACGGCCGCCCCAGGCTAATGGATGTTGGGGATATTTTGATTCCCGCGATAAGGATGTGAGCATCCACTCTGATAATTATACCATCCTGCAAACCGGAGGCTCCCATACAGTGTGCCATGAGGCAGGTCCAGACAGTGATAATTATCTTGGGATTATTGTCTTGGGATAATTACCATTGTTGTAATAAATTCAAAAAGCTATTCATTATTTTTATCAGCTCTTTTCCCAATACAATTCACCAATTCTATAAATATATACCAACATTTTTTTTTTACCACTTTTAACTCTGACCATAGCTGATAAAGAGACAAATACTGTAACAAAACCACAACCACATTGCCAGCAAGGCAGATGAACTGTATTTTGACATTGTTCACCTGTAGGTTCTGTCTGTATTGAGGTCACTGACATCAGTTGCACTACACACAGTCAGCCTATGAAACAGTTGCTGTGGGGTTCCACTGTTAATTTATATACAGTAAATATGATGTCTCTAACCATGTTTTAAGGAATTTAATTTCTATACAGTAAATATGATGTCTCTAACCATGTTTTAACTGGGCCTAACCACTAATACTCCCACAGGTGCACGTGTACAAACACCCTGCCCTGGTGTTCGATAATATTGACATGGCCCGCATGTCAAGCTATCACTTATGCAGCACCACCGTGTGAGAGTCAATGCCTTGAGCAGGATCAATATAGGAATGGACCCTTCCACCATTACTCTGCCAATCAGTGTAAGAGGATCCTAATTGGTTTAGCACCGTTGATCCCTTGGGGAGACCTGCATAGGCAGCCACGCCCTACTGTAAAACGCACAGCCAACTAGAAGACCCATACAAGCCAAAGAGATTATTGTGGGCTCGCCTGGAAGGCGAGCACACGTATGTTATCTTCATTATTGTGGGCTCGCCTGGAAGGCGAGCACACGTATGTTATCTTCATTGTGGGCTCGCCTATAAGGCGAGCACACTTTAGATATTGTCATTATTGTGGGCTCGCCAGTACCTGGCGAGCACACTTTAGATATTGTCATTGTGGGCTCGCCTATAAGGCGAGCACACTTTAGATATTGTCATTATTTACTAGGCAGGCAGTCAGTGCAAGTATCAAAAAACTTCGGTTCCTTTCTACTCCTACATACTTAGTGAGAAAATGAAAATAAAAACATCAATGTGTTCAGTTTACAGTGGCGAAGTGTGCTATTATTTATTATAGCAATCGGCCAAATGGTGGCGCTGTAGGAAGCCTTCGAAAGTGCGATCTTTGAACAGGTATAGCTCATGCTGTGTTATACATACAGCCATGAAACCTGTATACACTTATGCGTCTCCTCATGCCGAACAACTTTTACCCTCTAACTTTTGACCTCTGACCTTTAGGTCTCCCACAATTCGGAATTATATGAAAAACAGTAAAAATCTATCTCCTCCTGGGTTTTTTTCGATACGCGCACAAAACTTTTTTCACATGAACTTTGGACCAATACGGTCAAACTAATCTCGGCGGATTTCTTTTAAAGTGAAATATAATTTTTTAATAATTCAATATATATTGCGGTTTTATGCAAATTATTCTTCGGCCTCTAAATCATACATGCAAAGTTACACGTTCATGGCATTTGGCAAAGATGTGGAGGGTTAGTCAAAGTATCACTGAAACCAATTTTATTCCAATCGGCCAAAGGGGGGCGCTATACGAAGCGTCTGAAAATTCAAACTTCAAACGGGCATAAGTCATGACTCGTTTCGTTTGAAGACATGCAACTTGTTACACGCGTGCTTTGACTCAAGCGGAAGACATCTGTGTCGTTGTTAAGTAAGCTCCGCCCTTCCATTTTCCGCCATTTTGAGCAGTTTGTAAAACGCGTAAACCCGCTTTTATTCTGGAATTTTCGCGTCACGTGCACAAAACTTTTTTTACGTGAACTTTGGACCGATATCTAAAGATCTGTCAGATCGGATTTCTTTAACATTGAAACATGCTTTTTTAAATAATTCAAACAATATTGCATTTTTATGCAAATTATTCTTCTGCCTCTAAAACATACATGCAAAGTCAGATTTTCATGACAAAATAGTGTAGAGGGTTAGTTCAAATATCACTGAAACCAATCTTACCCCAAATGGCCAAAGGGGGGCGCCATATAATTTTGAGCAGTTTGTAAAACGCTTAAACCCGTTTTTATTCTAGGATTTTTTTTGCAATTTGCATGAAACATTCTACACGCAATCTAAGGACCTTTATCTAACATGCCTATGAAGTGCACACAAAAAAATTATAAAATAATAATAATAAATATAGCTGCAAGCAGCGATAAAGTGGCCAAAGCCAAAAACACCTCAAATCATGAACACAGCCTGCGATGTGCGTGAAATCTTGCAAGCACATTCCCAATAGGTCAAGGAACAGATACCACCCTTCTTACATTGGCCTGTTATAGCGCCACCAGCGGGTCAACTTTTGCACAACACATTTTTGGAACAAAATGGACCAATCTTTGACGTCAGTAACGTCAAAGAGAGCACTGCCTGCGATCTTGACATTTTGTGCTTTTATAGCCATTGTTTTCTGGCTTGAAGCGAGCCCACAATTGTTTCGAAGGAACAATATTTTTCTAGTTATTTATCTATCAGGCAGGCAGGCAGTCATATCAAGTATCAAAAAACTTCGGTTCCTTTCTACTCCTACATACTTAGTGAGAAAATGAAAATAAAAACATCAATGTGTTCAGTTTACAGTGGCGAAGTGTGCTATTACTTTTTACAGCAATCGGCCAAATGGTGGCGCTGTAGGAAGCCTTCGAAAGTGCGAACTTTGAACAGGTATAGCTCATGCTGTGTTTGAGGTACAGGCATGAAACCTGTATACACGTATGCGTCTCCTCATGCCGAACAACTTTTAGCCTCTGACTTTTGACCTCTGACCTTTAGATCTCCCACAATTCGGAATTATATGAAAAACAGTAAAAATCTATCTCCTCCTGGGTTTTTTTCGATACGCGCACAAAACTTTTTTCACATGAACTTTGGACCAATACGGTCAAACTAATCTCGGCGGATTTCTTTTAAAGTGAAATATAATTTTTTAATAATTCAATAAATATTGCAGTTTTATGCAAATTATTCTTCGGCCTCTAAATCATACATGCAAAGTTACACGTTCATGGCATTTGGCAAAGATGTAGAGGGTTAGTCAAGGTATCACTGAAACCAATTTTATTCCAATCGGCCAAAGGGGGGCGCTATACGAAGCTTCTGAAAATTCAAACTTCAAACGGGCATAAGTCATGACTCGTTTCGTTTGAAGACATGCAACTTGTTACACGCGTGCTTTGACTCAAGCGGAAGACATCTGTGTCGTTGTTAAGTAAGCTCCGCCCTTCGATTTTCCGCCACTTTGAGCAGTTTGTAAAACGCGTAAACCCGCTTTTATTCTGGAATTTTCGCGTCACGTGCACAAAACTTTTTTTACGTGAACTTTGGACCGATATCTAAAGATCTGTCAGATCGGATTTCTTTAACATTGAAACATGCTTTTTTAAATAATTGAAACAATATTGCATTTTTATGCAAATTATTCTTCTGCCTCTAAAACATACAAGCAAAGTCACATTTTCATGACAAAATAGTGTAGAGGGTTAGTTCAAATATCACTGAAACCAATCTTACCCCAAATGGCCAAAGGGGGGCGCTATATAATTTTGAGCAGTTTGTAAAACGCTTAAACCCGTTTTTATTCTAGGATTTTTTTTGCAATTTGCATGAAACATTCTACACGCAATCTAAGGACCTTTATCTAACATGCCTATGAAGTGCACACAAAAAAATTATAAAATAATAATAATAACTAGAAAAATATTGTTCCTTCGAAACAATTGTGGGCTCGCTTCAAGCCAGAAAACAATGGCTATAAAAGCACAAAATGTCAAGATCGCAGGCAGTGCTCTCTTTGACGTTACTGACGTCAAAGATTGGTCCATTTTGTTCCAAAAATGTGTTATGCAAAAGTTGACCCGCTGGTGGCGCTATAACAGGCCAATGTGAGAAGGTTGGTATCTGTTCCTTGACCTATTGGGAATGTGCTTGCAAGATTTCACGCACATCCCAGGCTGTGTTCATGATTTGAGGTGTTTTTGGCTTTGGACACTTTATCGCTGCTTGCAGCTATATTTATTATTATTATTTTATAATTTTTTTGTGTGCACTTCATAGGCATGTTAGATAAAGGTCCTTAGATTGCTCGTAGAATGTTTCATGCAAATTGCAAAAAAAATCCTAGAATAAAAACGGGTTTAAGCGTTTTACAAACTGCTCAAAATTATATAGCGCCCCCCTTTGGCCATTTGGGGTAAGATTGGTTTCAGTGATATTTGAACTAACCCTCTACACTATTTTGTCATGAAAATGTGACTTTGCATGTATGTTTTAGAGGCAGAAGAATAATTTGCATAAAAATGCAATATTGTTTGAATTATTTAAAAAAGCATGTTTCAATGTTAAAGAAATCCGATCTGACAGATCTTTAGATATCGGTCCAAAGTTCACGTAAAAAAAGTTTTGTGCACGTGACGCGAACATTCCAGAATAAAAGCGGGTTTACGCGTTTTACAAACTGCTCAAAATGGCGGAAAATCGAAGGGCGGAGCTTACTTAACAACGACACATATGTCTTCCGCTTGAGTCAAAGCACGCGTGTAACAAGTTGCATGTCTTCAAACGAAACGAGTCATGACTTATGCCCGTTTGAAGTTTGAATTTTCAGACGCTTCGTATAGCGCCCCCCTTTGGCCGATTGGAATAAAATTGGTTTCAGTGATACTTTGACTAACCCTCCACATCTTTGCCAAATGCCATGAACGTGTAACTTTGCATGTATGATTTAGAGGCTGAAGAATAATTTGCATAAAACCGCAATATTGATTGAATTATTAAAAAATTATATTTCACTTTAAAAAAAATCTGGTTGATCAATCTGACCGTATTGGTCCAAAGTTCATGTGAAAAAAGTTTCGTGCGCGTAACGAAAAAAAACCAGGAGGAGATAGATTTTTACTGTTTTTCATATAATTCCGAATTGTGGGAGACCTAAAGGTCAGAGGTCAAAAGTCAGAGGCTAAAAGTTGTTCGGCATGAGGAGACGCATACGTGTATACAGGTTTCATGCCTGTACCTCAAACACAGCATGAGCTATACCTGTTCAAAGTTTGCACTTTCGAAGACTTCCTAGAGCGCCACCATTTGGCCGATTGCTATAGAAAATAATAGCACACTTCGCCACTGTAAACTGAACACATTGATGTTTTTATTTTCATTTTCTCACTAAGTATGTAGGAGTAGAAAGGAACCGAAGTTTTTTGATACTTGCACTGACTGCCTGCCTAGTATAGAAATAATGACAATATCTAAAGTGTGCTCGCCTTATAGGCGAGCCCACAAATATAGCTGCAAGCAGCGATAAAGTGTCCAAAGCCAAAAACACCTCAAATCATGAACACAGCCTGGGATGTGCGTGAAATCTTGCAAGCACATTCCCAATAGGTCAAGGAACAGATACCAACCTTCTCACATTGGCCTGTTATAGCGCCACCAGCGGGTCAACTTTTGCACAACACATTTTTGGAACAAAATGGACCAATCTTTGACGTCAGTAACGTCAAAGAGAGCACTGCCTGCGATCTTGACATTTTGTGCTTTTATAGCCATTGTTTTCCGGCTTGAAGCGAGCCCACAATTGTTTCGAAGGAACAATATTTTTCTAGTTTATTTATCTATCAGGCAGGCATATCAAGTATCAAAAAACTTCGGTTCCTTTCTACTCCTACATACTTAGTGAGAAAATGAAAATAAAAACATCAATGTGTTCAGTTTACAGTGGCGAAGTGTGCTATTACTTTTTACAGCAATCGGCCAAATGGTGGCGCTGTAGGAAGCCTTCGAAAGTGCGAACTTTGAACAGGTATAGCTCATGCTGTGTTTGAGGTACAGGCATGAAACCTGTATACACGTATGCGTCTCCTCATGCCGAACAACTTTTAGCCTCTGACTTTTGACCTCTGACCTTTAGATCTCCCACAATTCGGAATTATATGAAAAACAGTAAAAATCTATCTCCTCCTGGGTTTTTTTCGATACGCGCACAAAACTTTTTTCACATGAACTTTGGACCAATACGGTCAAACTAATCTCGGCGGATTTCTTTTAAAGTGAAATATAATTTTTAAATAATTCAATAAATATTGCAGTTTTATGCAAATTATTCTTCGGCCTCTAAATCATACATGCAAAGTTACACGTTCATGGCATTTGGCAAAGATGTAGAGGGTTAGTCAAGGTATCACTGAAACCAATTTTATTCCAATCGGCCAAAGGGGGGCGCTATACGAAGCGTCTGAAAATTCAAACTTCAAACGGGCATAAGTCATGACTCGTTACGTTTGAAGACATGCAACTTGTTACACGCGTGCTTTGACTCAAGCGGAAGACATCTGTGTCGTTGTTAAGTAAGCTCCGCCCTTCGATTTTCCGCCACTTTGAGCAGTTTGTAAAACGCGTAAACCCGCTTTTATTCTGGAATTTTCGCGTCACGTGCACAAAACTTTTTTTACGTGAACTTTGGACCGATATCTAAAGATCTGTCAGATCGGATTTCTTTAACATTGAAACATGCTTTTTTAAATAATTCAAACAATATTGCATTTTTATGCAAATTATTCTTCTGCCTCTAAAACATACAAGCAAAGTCACATTTTCATGACAAAATAGTGTAGAGGGTTAGTTCAAATATCACTGAAACCAATCTTACCCCAAATGGCCAAAGGGGGGCGTTATATAATTTTGAGCAGTTTGTAAAACGCTTAAACCCGTTTTTATTCTAGGATTTTTTTTGCAATTTGCATGAAACATTCTACACGCAATCTAAGGACCTTTATCTAACATGCCTATGAAGTGCACACAAAAAAATTATAAAATAATAATAATAAATATAGCTGCAAGCAGCGATAAAGTGTCCAAAGCCAAAAACACCTCAAATCATGAACACAGCCTGGGATGTGCGTGAAATCTTGCAAGCACATTCCCAATAGGTCAAGGAACAGATACCAACCTTCTCACATTGGCCTGTTATAGCGCCACCAGCGGGTCAACTTTTGCACAACACATTTTTGGAACAAAATGGACCAATCTTTGACGTCAGTAACGTCAAAGAGAGCACTGCCTGCGATCTTGACATTTTGTGCTTTTATAGCCATTGTTTTCCGGCTTGAAGCGAGCCCACAATTGTTTCGAAGGAACAATATTTTTCTAGTTGTGGGCTCGCCTGGAAGGCGAGCACACGTATGTTATCTTCATTATTTATATACTAGTCAGTATCTCCTCAATACTTTGGCGCGCTTCATCTCTTAAACGCTTACACCTTTCAACACCATTCAAATTTTTATGTGTTCAGCTTACTGAGGACAAGTGTGCTTGTATTTTTGGTTTTGAAATGTTTTGTAGTATAAATATAAAAAAATAAAAATGTTTAACTTTAAGCACCCAATGCATTTCCAATGGGTCCCCAGAGTGGAGAGAAGGATAATAGACCCATGTTTATGTTAAGGCGCTGTGGCTGCAGTGTTCACACTTCAGATATGCTATCTATATCATTGCGTTCACACAGGTCTGCTCTCTGATTTGATCCAAATGTCTAAGCTGTGTGATGTATAAAACTATAGTTATAGTTAAAACTATAAATAAATGTCCCTCTCCACTCTACTGATTACACAGCTGTGATCAAGAATCAAGTCCGGGCGATGGGATGTAAATCCCATAGCCATATATCCTAGAGCCCGCAGGGACAGTCAGCCATATTAGTGGTTGTTGTTGGTTGTCAGGGAGATATCAAAACCAATGCATTTCCAAGTCAGATCCACAAACACAATAAAAGCCATGCTCCACTCCTCAGTCTGGAGTGGCCACATAGAAGAACGCCTTGGTTATAGACATAGTGGAGGACATATGTGATCTGGGATTGTTAGCCTACAGTATATGCACTCAATATACTCCACTACAGTTGGAGTCCATTTGACAGTTGCTGGTTCCCAAACACAGAATCAAAAATGTAGATCTAGAACACATATAATATGTACAGTACAGTAAGGTTCAGTAGAGTACAGTAAAAGTACAGTAAGGTTCAGTAGAGTACAGTAAAGTACAGTAAGGTACAGAAAGGTACAGTACAGAAAGGTACAGTAGAGTACAGTACAGTAAGGTACAGTAAAGTACAATACAGTACAGTAAGGTACAGTAGAGTACAGTAAAGTACAATAAAGTACAGTAAAGTAGAATAAAGTACAGTAAGGTACAGTGGAGTACAGTAAAGTACAGTAGAGTACAGTAAAGTACAGTATAGTAAGGTACAGTAGAGTACAGTACAGTAAGGTACAGTACGGTACAGTAGAGTACAGTATAGTATAGTACAGTAAGGTACAGTACAGTACAGTAAGGTACAGTAGAGTACAGTACAGTAAGGTACAGTAGAGTACAGTAAAGTACAGTAAGTTACAGTAGAATACAGTAAAGTACAGTACAGTAGAGTACAGTAAAGTACAGTAAGTTACAGTACAGTACAGTACAGTACAGTACAGTAAGGTGCAGTACAGTATAGTAAGGTACAGTACAATACTGTAAGGTACTGTACCTTACAGTACCTTAAAGTATCCTATTTGTTGGGTTGGAACCGAGCCCACACTGTTTCGAAGGAACAGTATTTCTAGTTATTTATCTATCAGTCAGTCAGTCAGTCAGTCAGTATCTCCTCAAAACTTTGGCGCGCTTCATCTCTTAAACGCTTACACCTTTCAACACCATTCAAATTTTTATGTGTTCAGCTTACTGAGGACACGTGTGCTTGTACTTTTGGTTTTGAAATGTTTTGTAGTATAAATATAAAAAAATAAAAATGTTTAACTTTAAGCACCCAATGCATTTAGTGAGTGGGGACAGAGTGGAGAGAAGGATAATAGACCCATGTTTATGTTAAGGCGCTGTGGCTGCAGTGTTCACACTTCAGATATGCTATCTATATCATTGCGTTCACACAGGTCTGCTCTCTGATTTGATCCAAATGTCTAAGCTGTGTGATGTATAAAACTATAGTTATAGTTAAAACTATAAATAAATGTCCCTCTCCACTCTACTGATTACACAGCTGTGATCAAGAATCAAGTCCGGGCGATGGGATGTAAATCCCATAGCCATATATCCTAGAGCCCGCAGGGACAGTCAGCCATATTAGTGGTTGTTGTTGGTTGTCAGGGAGATATCAAAACCAATGCATTTCCAAGTCAGATCCACAAACACAATAAAAGCCATGCTCCACTCCTCAGTCTGGAGTGGCCACATAGAAGAACGCCTTGGTTATAGACATAGTGGAGGACAGATGTGATCTGGGATTGTTAGCCTACAGTATATGCACTCAATATACTCCACTACAGTTGGAGTCCATTTGACAGTTGCTGGTTCCCAAACACAGAATCAAAAATGTAGATCTAGAACACATAGAATATGTACAGTACAGTAAGGTTCAGTCCACTACAGTTGGAGTCCATTTGACAGTTGCTGGCTCCCAAACACAGAATCAAAAATGTAGATCTAGAACACATAGAATATGTACAGTACAGTAAGGTTCAGTAGAGTACAGTAAAAGTACAGTAAGGTTCAGTAGAGTACAGTAAAGTACAGTAAGGTACAGAAAGGTACAGTACAGAAAGGTACAGTAGAGTACAGTACAGTACAGTAAGGTACAGTAAAGTACAATACAGTACAGTAAGGTACAGTAGAGTACAGTAAAGTACAATAAAGTACAGTAAAGTAGAATAAAGTACAGTAAGGTACAGTGGAGTACAGTAAAGTACAGTAGAGTACAGTAAAGTACAGTATAGTAAGGTACAGTAGAGTACAGTACAGTAAGGTACAGTACGGTACAGTAGAGTACAGTATAGTATAGTACAGTAAGGTACAGTACAGTACAGTAAGGTACAGTAGAGTACAGTACAGTAAGGTACAGTAGAGTACAGTAAAGTACAGTAAGTTACAGTAGAATACAGTAAAGTACAGTACAGTAGAGTACAGTAAAGTACAGTAAGTTACAGTACAGTACAGTACAGTACAGTACAGTACAGTACAGTACAGTAAGGTGCAGTACAGTATAGTAAGGTACAGTACAATACTGTAAGGTACTGTACCTTACAGTACCTTAAAGTATCCTATTTGTTGGGTTGGAATCGAGCCCACACTGTTTCGAAGGAACAGTATTTCTAGTTTATATACTATACTAGTCAGTATCTCCTCAAAACTTTGGCGCGCTTCATCTCTTAAACGCTTACACCTTTCAACACCATTCAAATTTTTATGTGTTCAGCTTACTGAGGACACGTGTGCTTGTACTTTTGGTTTTGAAATGTTTTGTAGTTTAATTATAAAAAAATAAAAATGTTTAACTTTAAGCACCCAATGCATTTCCAATGGGTTTAGTGAGTGGGGAGAGAGTGAGACAGAGGAAAGGGACCCATGTTTATATTAAGTCGCTGTGGCTGCAATATTCACACTTCAGATATGCTATTTATATCAATGCGTTCACACAGGTCTGCTGTCTGATTTGATCCAAATGTCTAAGCTGTGTGATGTATAAAACTATAGTTATAGTTAAAACTATAAATAAATGTCCCTCTCCACTCTACTGATTGACACAGCTGTGATTAAAGGCTTGGCTGTCATTGGCTGTTCTGTGGTGATGTAGCCTTACATAAGTCCGCCCTGCAGTGACAATGCGAAAGTCTCGGCAGAGACGTCTTAATGTAAGGCTAGTGGTGCTGCAAAGTAACCAAGTACATTTACTCAAGTATATACAAACAAGTACTTGTACCTACAGTACAATTTTTAGGTACTTTTACTCTAATTTCCATTTTTGTTACTTATACTCTACTATAAATACAGCATTTGACAGCTTCAGTTACTTTTTATTTAGCAGATTTTATTATTAATAATAATAATAATTATTAACACGCACGCACGCACGCACGCACGCACGCACGCACACACGCACACACACACACGCATACACACACACTGACACACAAACAACTGTTACTGTGTTACTGTGGAGACGTTTGCTTGTATTTGTCTTTGACACATGTTTTGTAGTGTTTTAGAAATTTAACTTAAAAAGAATAAGGTTCCCGGGCGATGGGCTTTACAGTATATATCCTAGAACCCGCAGGGGCACTCTGTGTGGTTGTTGTTGGTTGTCAGGGAGATATCACAACCAATGCATTTCCAAATCAGACGATCAACCGAAGTGGACCCACCTGGCAAAACCACACCCCAAACACTTTAAAAGCCATGAATTTCAGCCTGTCTGCATTTGAATCCTAGTATATCCCATATGCATTTGGATCAGCATGTCCCGTACTGTATACCAACTTTTACTTTACACTTTTGTTACTTATACTCCACTGCAATTGCATTTGGCAGCTTTAGTTACTTGTTACTTTGCAGATTTTATTATTAATACAAAACATACGGTAGATGAATCACGTAGAAGCTGATCTACAATGTGACATTGCGACATGTTGTGATCTTGTAGATCTGCTGTTTTTAAAAAGCTTGTCAATATTAGGACCATCTGCGTACTATTACTTTGATGTGGTTTGCTGGTTTGCAAAGTGTAGTTCAGGGACCCCTAGGACAGACACACACACACACACACACACACACACACACACACACACACACACACACACACACACACACACACACACACACACACACACACACACACACACACACACACACACACACACACACACACACACACACACACACACACACACACACACACACACACACACACACACACAGGTTCCCCATCTTTCTTCCCAGGCTTTAAACAGCCATAACTTCAGTTCCCAACATGCTACTGGTCTCGAACTTTTGTTGTTGGTTACCCGTCCACATTATATTTTAATTTTATTTTGATTTAATTGTCCATACCTTTAAAGGACCAGGTCACCTCTGGGACAACCAGATCTTATTTTATTGTTGTGTGGGACACGATCAACACAATCCTGTAATTTCTTGTGTTCAATCTGTGTTTTTAGATATTTTATTATTTCAGCATGCTACAACTGGTCATATGATGCTTTGTAGCATGATATTGCATCATCTCATGCATCATATGATGCAAAATGCATCATATGACCAGTTGTAGCATACTGAAATACTAAAATATCTAAAAACACAGATTGAACACAAAAAATAACTCAACATTGTGTTGATCGTGTCCCCACAACAATAAAATAAGATCTGGTTGTCCCAAAGGTGACCTGGTCCTTTAAGTTCATGTAATAACACTGCTTGTCTACATTGTATTTGCATTACCATTTTACGTCAGTAAAATGAAAGAGAGAATTGCCTGGGAACTTGACACTTTTACTATTATTGTTTTGGGTTGGAATCGAGCCCACACTGTTTCGAAGGAACAGTATTTCTAGTTTTCTAATAGAATTTTGTGAATGTAATAATGTGCTTTCCCAAGACTTTATTTTATAACTCCACTCTTAGAGCTCCAGAGAGCTCTTAGAGTTCTTAGAGAGCACTGTGATGGTGCATACTCTGTTCTTTAACAATTTAAAGACCGGTTACACCTTGGTAGAGGTTTAGGTTGTGTGGTTACATTGCAATGATGTTAACTCCAAATATTGGCAAGATTTCCTCAATATTTGCTCCGTTGGTTGAACATTATTTGACTTACACTATTTCACTATTTTAGCACATAACGAAATAAACATTACAACATACAACACTTAAACAACTTCATTTTGCTTTAAAACATTACTTTTGTTGATTGGTTTTCCCAGATGTCTGCGTGTATACAGTACATACTGTACATACAGTATACATGCAGGACTGAAGGCAGTTCAGGGTTAGGACGTTCAGACACACACAATATACCAAACATCAAACATATAATTTTCCAAATGTCTGTCTGTCTGTCTGAGTGTCTGTCTGTCTGTCTGTCTGTCTGTCTGAGTGAGTGTCTGTCACAGCGTTTCTCCTCAGTGGCTGGAGCAATTGATCTGAAATCGCATCACCATTAGCATATGAACACAACTAACATAACTGTGAAGCCCGTTTGTCACTTTCACAAATCGTATGCTGTGTCGTATCTGCATCTAGCATGAGGCAACATGTTTAACCAGCTGTGTGTGTGTGTGTGTGTGTGTGTGTGTGTGTGTGTGTGTGTGTGTGTGTGTGTGTGTGTGTGTGTGTGTGTGTGTGTGTGTGTGTGTGTGTGTGTGTGTGAGTGATATAATTTTCCAAATGTCTGTCTGTCTGAGTGTCTGTCTGTCTGTCTGAGTGAGTGTCTGTCACAGCGTTTCTCCTCAGTGGCTGGAGCAATTGATCTGAAATCGCATCACCATTAGCATATGAACACAACTAACATAACTGTGAAGCCCGTTTGTCACTTTCACAAATCGTATGCTGTGTCGTATCTGCATCTAGCATGAGGCAACATGTTTAACCAGCTGTGTGTGTGTGTGTGTGTGTGTGTGTGTGTGTGTGTGTGTGTGTGTGTGTGTGTGTGTGTGTGTGTGTGTGCGTGCGTGCGTGCGTGCGTGCGTGCGTGCGTGCGTGCGTGCGTGCGTGCGTGCGTGCGTGCGTGCGTGCGTGCGTGCGTGCGTGCGTGCGTGCGTGCGTGCGTGCGTGCGTGCGTGCGTGCGTGCGTGCGTGCGTGCGTGCGTGCGTGCGTGCGTGCGTGCGTGCGTGCGTGCGTGCGTGCGTGCGTGCGTGCGTGCGTGCGCGTGCGTGCACGCAGGCGGGGGGGTTGTCAGGCCCTGTTACAGATGTTGTCCAAAAATCATGCAGATCGGTATACAGTATCTCTGTAGCCATTAGACGAAACGGGTATTTCTTACATTGATGCTCCTACATATTATCATGTAAGCACCAGTTAAAGTTACTTTCCATTAGGGCTGTGAAAATGTGCCAAAAATAGCATTCGAATATTCGCCCGAAAATCCCCCGTATATTCGAATAAATTCGAATATTCGAAAATAACGAATAATTCGAAGCATTCGCAATTCGAAGCTGTTTATTCTAGACAGTCGCTTCTATCGCTTTTTTTTTTACTGTGTGCAGGTCCGCGTTGGTCAGGGACGTGCAAAGAATGTTAAGAGAGGCAGGGGCTGACATTTCTAAAAGGGCCTTTTGGTGGACAATTCTCTGTTAAAAGGGCAGGGGCTCAAGCCCCGTTTGATGTATGTGTGCACGTGCCTGCGTTAGAGCAGAATCGGATCGTCTTGCAAAGCGTGCCTCACTCACAGCAGCTGTGATTGAGTTGAGTTGGAACAGCCACGACATGAAATGAGCAATTATAATCAATCACACCAATGGATTATGTTTTGGTTTGAACAAGAGCAGTGTGAGTGACGGAGGAAGTTTTACCGTTACCGCGTGGCTGCGTGCGGGGAGATTGACTCGGTGAGAGAAGAAATCCATGCTTTTTTATAGTGTTTTCGGTGGGGAAGTCTCTTGTATGCCTTCCCGTCATTACTAAATGAGTCGCCCGTTTCAGCTCGACTCGTTAATCATTCTGAATCAACGTGAGCCAGTTTAAAAGCACTGTGTGTGCGCGCTGCACTGTGCACTGTCTGCGAGGCGGACGAGTGCATCTCTCCACTCCGACATGTGACGGCCAGTGACAGTGTGAGCTGAGGGGAAAGTGAAGCAGCTGGAGGTTTATTCTTCGCTGTATGACGGTGTCGCTAAATAGGCACCCTCAATGTACAAGCTCACAACGTAATGAACGTATTGGATCAGCGACGTATTGTGGACTTGTAGATCAACCCACTTTTGCAGCAGCGAATGGAGACTTCTGCCTTGCGAGACCAGCCACCTTTTAACGTTCCATGCGCCCAGAATCTCGCGAGAAGTGCGGTAGATTTGTTTTAATTAAATATAAATTAATTCGAAGCTCCATTTTTTACGTTCGAATATTCTTTTATTGTTAACATTCGAACGAATCTTCGAATATAGAATATTCTTTCACACCCCTACTTTCCATCCCTCATATAGTGTGTGCACAGTGCACACCCCATAACCCACACACTGCCCATCATTTCAGAGCTCATATCTTTGAACGGGTAAGGGCTAGTTATATATAATAGTCCCATGTTGCAGCTTTAACCCATTCAGAACAGGTACACATTATTGTGTATCCTTATTTTATGCTTTAACTATTGAAAAATAGCAGATATACAAGCTCACAGCTCGGCACAGAGTGCCGCGCTGCGAGCTTGTAGATCTGCTATTTTTTTGAAAAATCGTGAAAATTTGAATTTTGACCCGATTCTATGTGTGTCTTTTGAATCCTTCTAAGACTTTTTGAAAAACCTATGTTTCTATGTCAGCAATCTGGCTATAGCCATCGTCAAAGAAAAGGTCCTTTTCATTTAGCTGGAGCTCAGTTAGTCTGTTCTTGAGAGACTACTATGTCAGTGGTTCTCAAACCTTTTCATGTGAAGGACCCCCAAAATGATACGTATTTGGCCACGGACCCCCATTCCAAAATATTTAGTTCCAGGGACCCCCCAGACGCAAAATTTGAGCTACAAATGTTCGCTTTGAAAATACACATATTCAAAGATTTGCACACATTTTCACGACTTTTTCAAAAATAGCAGATCTACAAGCTCGCAGCGCGGCACTCAGTGCCGCGCTGTGAGCTTGTATATCTGCTATTTTTCACTGGTAAGCATTCAATAATTCTACAAAAGCTATTTTCACCATCATCAGCTCCAATCAACAAGGAGAAGAGAAGAGAACCTTTTGACACCAGTGAAAGGTCACCGGGTCACACAGGGGTGGATGGAGTGCTTTGGCAGACTGTGAGAGCTGGCTTTGTCCCTGTTGCTTTAACATCTCTGACATGATAGATGGACTGCTGTTCCTAAAAGACACTTTACACCCTAGGAACCCTACACACTGTGTAGAGAAACACATTGGAAGGGGACTAGGGGGGTTGCAATTGCAAAAGGAAAAAAAGTCAGTTTGTCACGTCGGAGGAATGAAAGAGCAGAGAACAGCAACCCATTGTGGTTTGCGAAATCCTGTCCCCACTCGCTTCCTTCCAGGCACGTGCACACGTTGACATCAAAGGAGGCTTGAGCCCCTGCCCTTTTATCCGTGAATTCAGTTTTTACTATGGTGAAAGAAAACCATGCCAGACCTAAAGGCAGCATTGCCTTGTCCAAACTCTCCTGAACTTGAATGCTGCATCTTATGTAAAAGGAATCGCCCTCTCTGTATAGAAATCCATGCCGTACACCACATCTCCAGTATTGACTTGGTTATGCTTAGTTCAGTGTGGTATCAAGCACCTTAAATAGCCGACCTCTGTGAGCTTGGAGGTCTGCTATTTTCGATATTTTCACCAAAAAAAAGGCCCTTTTAGAAATGTCAGCCCCTGCCTCTCTAACATTCTCTGCACATCCCTGTTTCCTTCCATGTGCTTTTGAACACTGATGTGCAATCTTCAGGATTGGGCAAAGCGAACACTCTGAAGCCTGATTTACATACAATTTGTGGTACCGAAAACAGCAGATATACGGTTGTTTCAAAATCCCATGGCTTTCAAATGGAAACAGTGGCAGAAATAATGTCGGGAGATAAAAGCAAGATAGGGGTATTGACAAAAATGAGAAAAGGTAACGAGTTAGGCAAAGAAGTGTCACTATTTTAGGTGTGAAATACCGGGGGTGTTCATTGTTCTGCCTCCTAAAGATTCACGAGCTTGAATAGCTAATGCTGACCAGTCCACGCATGCATTCACACACACACACACACACACACACACACACACACACACACACACACACACACACACACACACACACACACACACACACACACACACACACACACACACACACACACACACACACACACACACACACACACACACACATGCATGCAAGCAACAAAACAGACACAAACAAGAATTAGAATGGAACCTGAAGCTCACTGTGTGTGTGTGTGCGTGCATGTGTCAGTATGCCAAGACATAAAGAGAAGGAGATGTAGGGTGAAACAGACTATTGAGGACATGAAAAGCCTGACTGTGTGTGTGTGTGTGTGTGTGTGTGTGTGTGCGTGCGTGCGTGCGTGCGTGTGCGTGTGCGTGTGCGTGTGTGTGCGTGCACGCACACGCATGCATGTGATTGCGTGCATGTGTGTCTTCTATTTAGAACTAACATAAACTGGATAAAGGACTAAACCAGACAGAGAAAGAGAGAAGAATGAATGGATCTGCTGTCGTAGCCACTGTATTTTTAGTTCACTTTTTCCTCATTCCACAAAAAAAAAGAAAAGAAAGTTCCCCAAGAGAGCCTTTCTACAAGTACAAAGCAAAGACTTTCAGAAACTTCTTGCAAATTCAAGGATTACACATACACTAAGGTTTTCTCAGCCTTCTCAAAAGAATGTAGAACTTTTTGTGGTACTGGTTAGGTGGTTATATAGGATGGCTTTGTGTGAAGCGTTGTGTCAAACGCTTCTCAAGTTTTTGTGATGTTTATGCCAAGCAACAGACTAGCACTGTGTCCAAGACAAACTTCCCCTCAGGGACAATAAAAGTTTACTCTCTCTGTATTTCATTGACTTTGAAGGCTAATGAGGAGGCCCCGATGGGGCTAAGCATTATGGATGGATGGAAACGGGCCAAAATGCATTAGATTATGACATCAAATTGACTTTTAGTGAATGATGCAAGCCATTAGAGGTCCTCCTTCTTAAGGATAGTTTTTTAAAGGCCAATCTATACTATAATTTTGCGAATGTCTGTCCGAGTGAGTGAGTGTCTGTCTGAAACAGCGTTTCTCCTCAGTGGCTGGAGCAATTGATCTGAAATCGCATCACAATTAGCATATGAACACACCTAACATAACTGTGAAGCCCGTTTGTCACTTTCACAAATCGTATGCTGTATATTAGCATTTTTATGGTGTATCTACTATCTATTCTGCACCTAGCATGAGGCGTTTTTATGGTGTATCTACTATCTATTCTGCACCTAGCATGAGGCGCATCTATTCTGCATCTAGCATGAGGCAACATGTTTAACCAGCTCTCTCTCTGTGTGTGTGTGTGTGTGTGTGTGTGTGTGTGTGTGTGTGTGTGTGTGTGTGTGTGTGTGTGTGTGTGTGTGTGTGTGTGTGTGTGTGTGTGCAGGCAGGCGGGTGTGTGTGCAGGCGGGTGGGCGGGCGGGCTGGGGGGGGGGGGGGGGGGGGGGGGACAGTATCTCTGTAGCCATTAAACGAAACGGGTTTCTTACATTGATGCTCCTACATCATGCAAGTACCAGTTAAAGTTACTTTCCATCCCTCATATACTGTGTGCACAGTGCACATCCCATAACCCACACACTGCACATCATTTTGGAGCTCATATCTTTGAACGGGTAAGGGCTAGTACCAATAATTTGGCCAATCACCTTCAACGGGATCAGATTCCACCGTTGGTCATTCACTGCAAGTTACTAATTGGTAAATGGTACATTTACTGTATATAGCGCCTTTATCAAAGACGCTTTACAGTGAAGAGGTTCCTACTTTTATTTCCTTTGTATTTTTATTTTTGTATTATCTTGGACTGACTGTATATATATTTGTACCTGTTGTTGTGCTGCACTGTACCACCCATTACCACTTTTTGTATTAAGAAGAAAAAATAAAAAAACATTTGAATTATAAAAAAAAAAAAAAAAAAAAAAAAAAAAAAGACGCTTTACAGAGATTGTGCATTACATTCACCCATTCACACGCACATTTTTTTTGATTGATTGAAGAATTTATTAGAAGTTTGCAATAGAAAAAAGTACAGTTTCATGACAGTACAAATCACTGGTACAAGGTCAACTAAAAGGAGATCCTAGAAAGCCGAGGCTTATTTCCACAGGAACCACACTTTAAGTATCTCATATAACATTGAAAGACAGACGGATAGAACATACTTTATCTAGGATAATATCAGTTCAAAAGCATAACATCAAATACAAAGGCAGAAAAAAAAAGAAAAAAAAGGGGGGGAGGGGGAGCATGGGGGCTTAGTCTATTTACAAGTCACGGGTAGTAGCTGTCTGAAGGTGACTTTTCATACCAATTTTGAAGGAGGCTAGGGATTTGCTCTCCTTTAAGGCTTGTGGAAGACAAGCACAACCCTAATTAGTTTGTTCTGGGCTGTTTGGAGCTTTAAAGTTATACCATGTAACTTTTTTTATAAAACAAATCTTAAAATGGTCCTAACTGTTAAATCGCTAAAGTTTTAGAACCCCCACTCCGTTATTTTCAGCTTCAAAAGCCTTCTCTTTATATGTTTTCTATGAGCCTTGAGGGGGGAGAATTTCGCGGCAAAATGACGTCATCATACTACCGGCCAATCACAGCGAGGGTTATACACTGCCGGCCAATCACAGCGCATCTTGGAGTGGGGTCGCTAGGGCGGCCATATTTGTAGTCTCCCGTGTGTCTCTAACTCTCTATACTCCGGTGCACGGTGAAGCATGGGTTATCTCCGGAATGGCTGAACGCACAGGAACCAGGGACCCCTCAAAAGATAGATCTCGGCGAGGTGGAGGCAGACGCGGGGGTGTGAGAACCGAAAAAACGGCCGAAAGACGCGGACGCGACCGAGGTTTGCTACAGAGCTACTGACCACAAGTTGAGCAACTTACACAGTATAGCTTTAACTTTAAGGCAGCTGGGGCGTCGCGATACCAGACAAGGACTCCGTAATCAATGAGGGGCTCAATAAGAGCACCTCCTAGTGTCTTTCGAGATTTAATATTGATCAGCGGGGCAACCCTTTGCAAGAAACAAATTCGTTGGTTGACTTTTTTGATTACCTTGGTAGTCATTTTTTCACTGGATAGGTTAGCCTCCAGGATGCAACCCAGGTAGCAGATGTGTTTTTTTCTTTCAATCACAGTGTCACCTACTTTAATTGTGAAGTTCTCAACTAGGCTAAGTTTCTGACTAGATCCAAAGAGGATACATTCAGTTTTACCTAGGTGAATTGAGAGTCTGTTGTCATTGTCATTCATATACCGATGGCAGAGGAAACTATGTAAGGCACCAACCTGCTCACCGGGAGCAACTAGGGGTTCAGAGTCTTGATCAAGGACTCTTCGACACTAACTCTGGGGGAGCCCGGGATCGAACTGGGAACCTTTCGGGAACCCTCCGTGTTCTAATGACGGTTTCTCAACCCCTGAGCCACTGCAAGTTACTACACACTGGAGATGGCATGTGCACACAGAAACCCCACAGTTGACACAGCCTTAAAATAGTATTATTAGTAATGAGGACCAGCATAATATTTTTGCTTGGACAGTTTCTGTCCTCGTGAGGACATGTCCCAGTCTAAAGGGTTATGGATGGACTTCCTGTATCTGCTATAATCTCCATGATAAAGCTGTGTTATAACTGACCAGATGGCTGCATTTCCTTTGCCTTAGTCATTGTGGGTGAACGCGCACATGACTAAAAATAAGAATGAACAGGTGTGGAGGTTAATGTCTGTAACAGGGGCAGAAGAGAAGAGAAGAGAAGAGAAGAGAAGAGAAGAGAAGAAAAGAGAAGAGAAGAGAAGAATTTATGGCTGTAGAAAATGTCATGCATTTCTGGCTTCAAATATTGATCCGTCATCGTGTGGGATGTTGGTGGACACACCGTCCAACAGTGTACTATGAGTGCAGGCAGAAAAATGAACAGAAGCAAAAGATGAAGGGGAGAAAAATCAAAGAGAAGCAAAAATACCCGGGGGACCAAGCACGATTTTACCATGGGGAGGTTTTAAAGGTGTCACACACAGGTCACATTCAATCTTGTTTACTACTAAAGAGGCGTCCTTCATGTGTTTTTATGTGCGTGTTGCTGGATGGTTGGTGACGCGTTTCATACAGACCAGTTCTAGAGACACCCACGTATCACCACCATCTCCTACCTCAGGCAGGCAGACATACACACACACACACACACGCACGCACGCACGCACACACACACACACACACACACACACACACACACACACACACACACACACACACACACACACACACACACACACACACACACACACACACACACACACACACACACACACACACACACACACGCAAGACAGCAGTGTCTTGTAAATAGCATTTCTCAAAGAGTGAGTGATGACCATCATAACATCTTCCTAGAGGAATATTTCCTCTAGCATCTAATAGTAATAATACTGGATGCTGAGGGCGCTCAGGTGGCGTAGGGGTAAATGACCTGTCCTCCGCGGTGCCCACAGCTTGGCTGAGCATCTACTAAACAAGCACAATAGCCTGGGTGAGGGAAGTCGTCCAGGGACTAGGGTGATATTTGTCGCTGCACATACTCATACCGGTTGGGGCACTGCCTGTCAGTGTCAGGGGGGGTGCTGGACGTGAGAAGTAGGACAGAGTTGGGGGCTCCACACTGGCAGGTGAGCCAGTAGGGATAAAGTGCGGTAACAATACACATGTCAGGGGAATTCGGGACTTAATGGGAGAAAAAAAGTAATTAGCTACAATATTTTCTGTCTATCCCGTGCTATCCCTTTCGTGCTATCCCTTTCACTTTTAAAGCCTTGACAATGTTGATTTAATTTCAAACTCCCATTAAAACATTCCCTGAACCCCACCCATTGTTTCCATACCCTCTAGTCAGGCTATTCTAATCCAAATTAGAAATGAGAAGAACCCAGTCAACCCAGTCCAAATAGTTTTTCCAGTAGTAAACATATTTACCAGTAAGACTCCCTAATCGGGAGATAAGCGACCGTAGGTCGCTTATCTCCACAAATAGGGCAAAAATTTGTTTTTCCTAAATCTTCCTGATCCATGTTGATGACATGAGTGTAGACATGCTGTGTAGTGATTTTCGTGATTTTAGGGCAAAATCTGTAGGAGTTACGGCATTTTATGTGAGCTGCAGTGGAGGGGGTCCTCCACTGGGGGCGCCACCACTTTTGCATCCGTTCTGGAGCACCAGGAGTCGGTGGTCCCCGGGAATTCCCCGTGAGCAGCCCCGTTGGCGTGGTCATTTGGTCATTTTTGCACATTTGGTCATTTTTTACATCTGGGGGTCCCCCAGGGACCTGGGGGTCCTTGGAGCTCCGGGGGTCCTTGGAGGTTGTAGTTTGGCAGGCAAGGAACGTGTGTGCAAAATTTGGCATGGATCGGGGCAACGGTTGCGGAGATATGAGCAGGGCAAGAGTGTAACGTGTGAGGTGTGACAGACAGAGGGACTGACACTACTTAGACTACTTACACTACTTACACTTTGTGGAGGTTTTGATAGTAAATGCGACCTACGGTCGCAATTATAGTTCAGTTCTACTCAACAGCTATGTCCCGATAAGAGAAGGAGCCGAACTAATGCCAGATTTGTACTTTGTCAGTTTGTCCTACAAGAGCTAAGCATAAGTCAGACAGTATGTCTGGCAGGCACACATGTATCTGAACCTGTATACAGGCCCAAATGTTTAATGGAAATAAGTAAAGTGGAAAGTGTGTGTGTGTGTGTGTGTGTGTGTGTGTGTGTGTGTGTGTGTGTGTGTGTGTGTGTGTGTGTGTGAAAGCGCTTTTCCACACCTGTTATCCAAATTCGCTTTCTCTTTCTCTCTCTCTCTAAGGCCAATTAAGACGGCTAACAGCTGACAGTGATCTTTTTCCGCAACGTTCTAAAGGTTCATTTGATGTTGCCTCATTTCATATGCTTTTATTTGCGATGAAAAATCAACCTTGTTTAAAAAATAAAATACGCTGCTTCATCGCCTCGTTATATTTGCGTTCTGTGTACGTACTCATGACACAAACAGCAGTTTAAATTAATGTGAATTAATCGCACAAAATAAACGCTCCCGATGTGTACAGAGTACAGACCTAAATTTATGCTCCATTGTACGGTGGTGTCGCACGCCGAAAATACTGTAGTAGGTCTACAGGCTTATGTTTCGCGAATGTGACACCTTGTGGCTTGTGAGCTTCTAGTTTCCTGTCAAGTTTACTTTAAAATGCTTTTGTCTTGTCTCACGGTAAATCTTTGGTCTGAACTAGAATAGGCATAACTAGCCAGGGGTACAGCAGTGTGATATTAGCTCCACATTCTTCCACACATGGCCTGTCTCTGCCAGTGCTTTATGACTTCCTTCAAATGGCACCCAAGTGGCGACAACCAACTCTCCCTGACTGGACTGACTACACTGTCATTATTTCCATTTCTCCTCCACCTGGAAGACTCCCCCATCTTCCATCCCCATTTTATAATGGAACATGAATAAACACTAAAACTATATTTAATAATAAATTAAATACATAAAAAGAGTAGTTTGAGTGGTTTCTTATGCTTGCTAGTTAACCACTTTATTTTATACTGCAACTATTTAAAAAATAACCAATCTAAAGATTTAGAAAAATCTGTTAAGAAACATACCTTCTTAAAACTTTTTAAAACATTTTGGCCCATAATATCGTTTCCAAAATAAGTTAATGTGGTTAAAGGCAAATAACACTAAAGGATTTTGCAGACAGGCGTGATTTTTCGCCCAAAAAAAAACTGAATTTGCCGTGTGGCAGTGCGGCAATTTTTTTTTTTTTCCCGATCAAACCCAGTTCGATTTGAGCATCTTTTCGCATGCCGTAAAAACTCATTGGCTCCTTTTAGGACTCCTTTTCGGATCCGCAGTGCTGATTCCGCACAGCATTGCACACCAAGTCCATGCGTTTTAATCATGCAGCAAACGGAAAAAATGCCTTTGATTCAGACAGTCAGACTGTCTGTGTTATTTCTGTGGCCAAACTGGCCATATGTTATCACCATTTCATAAGTGTCCACTCAGTTTAAATATTTGTATCTATTTTCAGGAGACAGGAAGCAAAGAGGCCAGGTTAAGAGGGGCACACAAGGACAAATTGTAATCCGTCTGAGGGAGAGGGCAGAGGTCTTCAGCACTCGACCTTCATCACACAGCGGAATATTATTAGTTGTTGCCGACTCTTCTTCTCCGTCATTTCTTATTGATATTTCACCACCAGCCCAGTCTAATAAAAACGGCAGCGATGGGGTCACCAAAATGAATCCTTCATAATATGGATATGGGTTTGTGGTAGTACACTGTGCCTGCCAAATGAAAAAGGGTCTGGATTTACACCAACCGGCAGCCACTTCTCCACTTAGCCAAAGCCTGGGTGTGTGTGTGTGTGTGTGTGTGTGTGTGTGTGTGCGTGTGTGTGTGTGTGTGTGTGTGTGTGTGTGTGTGTGTGTGTGTGTGTGTGCGTGTGTGTGTGTGTGTGTGTGTGTGTGTGTGTGTGCGTGTGTGTGTGCCAAATATCACCTAACCCAGTCTTCAGTTACATGTACAATCGTGCTTATATCGGTCGTTGCAAAGTAACGGTGCATTTTAACCGCGGGCAAAAGTATTTTCCAGAAGTGAGTTATAAATTGTCAATGGGACCCAGGTAACTACTGGCGATGGCAGCATCCTGGAAGCAGGAATGGGAGTCGGCTGGACCCACACGTATCCTCCACTACATCTTGGACGTGGGAGACAGTGTTGAAGGAGAAGATCTACCACGCTTGGCAATGGACCCCTGCCTACATACTGGTGTCGGCTGCTTCAAATCGCCAAAGAAGAAGTAGGGCCTGGCAGACAACGCAGCATGCGAGGGAGGGGAGCTTGAGCAGACTGCAGAGCACATAATCAACACCTGCCCCCTGTATACTGTAGACTAGCCTGGTAAACCATCCCAGTAGACCACCTTCAGAGGAGGGCCTCTTCCTAGTGGGACCAGAGACAAGGATGTGGCTGTCTGACACCGAGTGGGACATTTGATGACGATGCACGAAAGATGAAAAAGTGCACACACAAGCCAAGGAATATTCAACCAATGGACCGTAATAAAAGAATGGGCACATTGACTGTGACGTCTCCCATTGGTTTATGGATTTCCGTTCTATAAAGAGGTTGTCTGAAGCCCTGATACACCTTCCTTGGACAATACATTTGCTTGTAGATCTGCTCTTTTTGGAAAGAAACACAGTACGTCGTACTATGGAGCTAAAAGACTATCTCTGAACCACCGATTGGACGGTCTGAGAATGATTAACATCACCCGGTCCACTGTTGTGTGTGTGTGTGTGTGTGTGTGTGTGTGTGTGTGTGTGTGTGTGTGTGTGTGTGTGTGTGTGTGCGCGCGCGCGCGCGTGTGCGTGTGCGTGCGTTAAATAGTCTGCTGCTTGTGAACCAAGTCCTGGACCCACATGGTTTGTTGGTATGGTTCTGCTGTTCTGGTAAACAGGATCATTAACACAGGCTGACCCAGACACGACCTCACACTCACACTCACACACACACACACACACACACACACACACACACACACACACACACACACACACACACACCCGCCCAGAGTTCAGCAACAATATACAGCCAACCCAGCCATGAGCTGAGATACTGCAGGTAAATAAAGAAGCTAATACAGGGTTGTGAGCATGTAGATCAGCTATTTTCAAAATTTCTGCCTCTAATGTTTGACAATTTGGCCAATGTTTAATTTGTCATTTCAGAGGTATTAACCCTTTCCAAGCCACGGGGAGCCCCTTAATATTAAATCCGTACTATATCGGACTTCCTAGGGGGGGAGGGGCAGCCAATCGTCTTTTCCCGTACTTTCCCGTATTTACCAAAATAAATGATTTTCATCCGAAAATCGGCGATCGTCTAACCTTCCCTAGTCACCACTCGTGCATTGATAGCTCATGGCTGGTCTGACATGAACAGAAGTGACTCTCATGGCGTTTCCTTCTTCAGCCTTCCTTCCTCCCACCCACTTGTTGTTTGGACGTTAGCACTAGCAGAGCTGGAGTGCTAGGTGCTAGGCTATCCAAAGTGGACACATCGACTGTTCAGTCACTCCTGGACTATATGCATGGATCGTTATGCGCGCGGATCGCGCACGCGAAACGCACGGGGAGATCGATGCTCGGCCAAAACCACCACTCTATCCCAACGGAGTGAGCTAATGACCTGGGGGAAAAAAAAAAGAAAAAACAACGGCGCTGTCCAAGAAGGAGGGGCGGCGGGCTCATATTTATTAACATAATATTATGTCTCAGATCACAATACAATAATAGAAATTTCACGGCTAATCTACCAACCACCATTCTATTTTGGACGGCAAAGTGTTAACAAAATCAATAACCAAAGACAATGCATAGCTATTTTTTTTACCTTCCAGGACCCTTGATCAATTTCAAAACGTTTCCAGTACTGGAAAAATATTTTTCTAATTTCAAACTATTTCCAGGAATTTCATGACCGTGGGAACCCTGCTAATATTATATCCTTCACCCTACAGTATGTTGTCCAAAGAACCAGTACCACGTGATGTAAGGTCATCTGATATAATATACTGTATATATACGTATACACAAATTCCAGCGCAGTTCTTAATGAATCTCTTTTTACATGGAAGCCTGAAATAGATTCGACTAATAATGTTTTCCAAATTACATCACTTTGCTGTAATGCAGGCTTTAAAACCAGGAAAAGACTTCCCAGCTAATATCTAGTTTCATAGCACAATATTTATATAATTCTGATATATCGCCCAACCTCTAGGTTGAGGACATAGGAAAAACATTGATCTATTCTGTACTGTTTAATACACTGCATGGCTCTTTCCTCCATGATGGATGGAGTGTGCAGGTGCCAGTGTAAGCAGCTGCAGGGCCACGCTCTACTGTATAAGTTAATGAAAATCCTTCATGCATTTCTCACAGTGAATTATCTACTCTATACATCACCTACTGTATCCGCCCCTCAGTTCACAGAAGCACTGACTGTCCCTTCACACGTGTCTCCCATATCGAGGAGGCTGCTTTGAAGGGCCAGTTCACCTTGGGATAACCAGATCATATGAGTCATCATGCTGCATCATATGCAAAATGTATCATCATTCATGCTGAAATACAAAAATATCTCAAAACACAAACAACAATAAAATAAGATCTGGTTGCCCCAGAGGTGAACTGGCCCTTTAAGTCAGGGCTCTGGATGGTAGATGTAAAGTGACTAGTAGGTACTGATATAAAGTGACTCTGTATAGATGTAAAGTGACTAGTAGGTACTGATATAAAGTGACTCTGTATAGATGTAAAGTGACTAGGTACAGTTGTAAAGTGACTAGACTAATAAAAAGTCTAGTCATTCTAGTACAGTGCTGTGGGTCAGGACCCCCAGGGGCGGTCCACAAATTATTAATGTGAAACATTGTTTTCTCACTCAACAGTAAACAAACCAACATAAAGTTTAAGGAAGTTTCAATAGCTCTAAAATGACAAATTCAACATTGGCCAAATTGTCAAATATTAGAGGCAGAAATTGTGAAAATAGCCGATCTACATGCTCACAACGCCTCGCAACGCGAGGTGTTGTGTGCATGCAGATCTGCTATTTTCACCATAGAACCGTGTTATTAGTGCTCGTCAGGGTGGGGGGTCCCCAGTTACAATATGATTATTTTGGGGGTGGCAGCCAGAAAAGGTTGAGAACCACTGGTCTAGTACAGATGTTAAGTGACTAGGTACAGATATGCAACAGATGTAAGGTGACTAGATGCAGATGTAAAGTAACTAGACATAAAGTGACTATAGGTATAGAATGATGTTAAGTGACCGGGTAATGTGACTAGGTATAGATTTAACTGCTACAGACATTCTGTAACTCAGTCCATGTTAAACAGTGGGTAGCATTCAGAGGGTCCCCGGGTTGCCCCTCCCAAGCCCCGGTCTGTGTGATGTGTCTTTGAGCAAGACACTTAACCATAAATGCTATATTAACAGCACCACACTGCTACAATAGTTAGGACAATTTCACATTATGTGCAAATACTGTGACAAAATCCCCCCCTAGATTTCCTGTTTTTGTTTGTCAAATCTTATTATGGGCCAGACTAGGAAGACACAAAACAGTGTTTTTTCCATGCCCAAAGCAGTGAGTAAAGGCAGGGGCAAATTAGACGTTTGCCCGTGACCCAAACAAGTGAAAACAGCAGATCTACAAGATCACAACGCGTCACTTCGTTTTCACTACTTCTTAAACATAATTCATGGAATTTCTTAGATTTGTTTTATTTATTAATGAAATAACTTTTTTTCATGAAAATCTTAGCTTTTTGGGGAATGTTTTTTTATATAAAAGAAATGTGTCCGCGACCCACAAATGCGTCCCAACCCAGTGTTTGGGAACCAGTGCCTTACAAGGCCAAATGAGGCGTTAACCACCAAGAAAAGTCTTTATTCTTCATGTGTTAGAGATGACATGCTGACATAATGAGCTCACCGAGGCCTTAATCATGCATGCTTACAATCCATCTCTCCCCCACTCTTCCTCGTCAACCCTGTTCTGTAACAGTCCTTGTTCTTCTGTTGCATAACAGTTAAGGTCATGCATGTTCTCTCACTCACACACACACACACACACACACACACACACACACACACACACACACACACACACACACACACACACACACACACACACACACACACACACACACACACACACACACACACACACACACGCGTGTGCGCGTGCTAAACAGCAATTTGAAAACATTTTGTGGAATTAAGTAAGTCTCCTCTGTTCCCTTTAATCTGTTTGTGGTTAATCAGTGTGTAGTTTATAAATTAATTGATAAAACGGAGACTGACCTTTTAGCACAAGAATGTTTTTAACAATGTATTGTAGGTGGAACAAAGCAGCGCCAGGATTTTACAGTCCAGATTTCATAGGATAACCCGTGAATACTAGGCAGATTGGAGAAAATTTTCATTGATAAATCAACATTATTTTCATCATGCTTGATGATGTCAGCTGGTACCAGTAAGACGCCTAAGGGCGGAAAGTGACCTTGAGGTCGCGTCATCTCTCTTGGCCATATTATATGGATTCTGTTAGTGTGGTTCTCCTAACAGGGCATCATCTGGGATACAATCCCTTTTATGCCCATATATGGAGATCCCAAACAGAATCCCTGCTCGAGTATCTGACATCACTGTGATGTCACCTGTTTATGCTCATACATGGAGATCCCCGCTCTGAGTATATGACATCACTGTGATGTCACCTGTGATGTCAAAGTGATGTGTCAGGGGAACCGCAGTGTCAGGCGTTACCCGTCCGTCCGGCCGTCCAGACAGACATGGACAAGCTGTGACGGTTCTGATAGACCTATGGTCGCAACGAAACATTTCAGTGTTCCTATTGTATATGACACGTTCTCAGATCTCTGCTCAGCCACAAAACAACCTGATGGAGAGAATGGCAACAAAGCACAAGTGCTTAAGATATGGAAGAGGAGGGAAGACATTGGCGGGGGGCACATTGGGGGTTAAAGGAGGACTTCACCGCTTTTCAACCTGTCTTCATATAATTGGTCCTCACTAAAAAAATTGCCTTTTTTCTTTCTTTTTTTCCTCAGAGGAGGGTTGTGGGCAGGTTAGAAACCCATCGTCTTGTGACATCATCGATTGGGAATCCGAGCTAATAGAAAATGCAGGCTTTCTATTCCTGAAAAGTTGCAATGTTAAAGTGGAAGCCATTGTTCTTGTGATAATAAAAATCTAAATATTTTTTCAGAAATATTGATTTTTATTTTTTGGGAAAATGATGATGTCACGACTCGCAAGACTATGGATTTCTGAACTTCCCACAGCTCTCCTAAGAGACTTGGACAGAGTAGAAAAAAACTGTGCTATTTTATTATGAACATTAGTGACTGAGGACCTATTATATGAAGATGGGTTGAAAAGTGGCAAAGTCCTCCTTTAAGCGTCTTGCTTAGAGACACTTCAATACATAGACATGGTGGGCCGGGAAGCGAACCATGCAGTGACCTTCTGATTATCTGACAGCCTCTCTCTACCCACTAAGCTACGGCCGCCCCAAATATGCATGGCATGAGAGAAAAAGAAAGAAGGGAAGGAAAGAGAGAGAGAAAGAAAGGGAGTTAGGAGAGGAAGGCATATGGCTCCAATTTCCTCCTTTCAAAGACGTGAAAACATGACACAGGATAGCAATCTCTTTTGTTTTTCCTCCTTGAAATGTATTTATTTGTGATGTCGTCATACTCAAGACCAGTCAAGGTTCAGTGCCCACACCCCAAACATGGCCAAAGCACAGCACGTAGATCAGTGGAACAGCGAACGGAATGCAGACAGAGGAGCACACAAGCTGTCTACTTGGGAGGAAGTCCAAGCTGGTCTCCATGTTCAAAGATCACTATGTTGAACTGATGGTTTATTATGGTTCTCTATTGATACAGAGAGGAGGCCGATCACTGTGAAGAATCACAGTGAAGGATCAAAGGTTGAAGTCAACCATGAGCTAAGGGTCACACATCAAGCATAGAAGTGGAAGTGAACCAACGTAGAGCCGTGCAGGCATGGCAACATGGGCTTGTGTGCACATTATCTACACACACAAACCATGGATGCACACATACATACAGTGCAAAGTGAGAAAGATGAATGGATTAGAGCACCCTGCCATGGCAATGTTGAGCGCACGCACGCACGCACGCACGCACGCACGCACGCACACACACACGCCCTTGTATTCAAGTGTATTCAGAGCTAATTATACATCAGTCTCAGCACACAGACAGATACGCACAACGGCTGTAACCAACAGGCCTTCACGGTCAATTGAGCATAAACATTGACATTTTCACTTGGTTGGCTTAAACCAACAAAGATTAAGCTTCAAATCGGATCAAATAAAGGTGTATCTATTAATCCAGTTGCACACAACTTTAAATCTATTTACATTCAAAGCATCCTTTTTATATTTAGTTTTCACAATCAACCTATTCATTTGAATCATGTTGCCCAAATATCCAAAATACGATTCAACAAAGAATCTGTAATGAGATTAGATTTTTAAAACTCTCTATCAATCGCAAATAAACTAGAAAGACTGTTTAAATCATTTCTTCTCCAGCTGAACAAGTTGCTTTTAAAATCACTCTATGCCAGTTTTATCTCAAAAAGGAAGAAAGAATAATAATTAAGGGTAAGTGATTTCATTTAATTCAAATAATAACAAATGGGTCTATGTTCTGATAGTACATAGACCCATTACACACACCAAGGTCTGCCCCCACTTGATCATGATTGGAGGAAGGCCCCCGCCTGTCACCTACATGAAAACAGAAACTGAAAATTAAGTGAAATCACTTTTAAATTATTAGTCTCAAGGAATTCACAATTCTTTACACTGTCTGGCCAAGCCATCATCATCATCACACAATCATTGCAGGAATGTCGACAGCTTCATCAGAAGGAGAGGTGATGAAGAGAGATAGAGAGAGATAGGGGGAAGGAGAGTGAGTGATCAGCACGTGTTAGAGGGAGGCATTGACCATTTCTCAGATAAACGACTCAGATAGTTATTCATCAGTCTCTCACAATGCATTTTTTATCATACACCCAAGCCAGGCATCTCCATCCGCAAGGCTCCACCGAGTGGGCTCAGCTCAAATCCACTCTGGATTAGTGCCACAACAATATGCTAATCTAATTTCTACCCCGAGTTTCTCCTTCATTGGATTACGGTGCTGCACCAAATTGGGGGAAGCCGGGTGTCCGATCTCTCCCCTTCTCTTCTAACACAAGCAGGGACATCTTAAAGGAATCAAATTAAGCTGTGGCGGCCAAGAGTTAGCCCAAGATTATTAACCAATTTAGAACGGGTACACATTATTGTGTATCATTATTTTATGCTTTAACTATTGAAAAATAGCAGATATACAAGCTCACAGCTCGGCACTTGTAGATCTGCTATTTTTGAAAAATTGTGAAGATTAGAATTTTGACCCGAATCTATAAGTGTCTTTTGAATCCTTCTAAGGTTTTTTGAAAAACCTATGTTTCTATGTCAGCAATCTGGCCAGCCATCGTCAAAGAAAAGGTCCCTTTCACTGAACTGGAGCTCAGTTAGTCCGTTCTTGAGAGACTACTATGTCAGTGGTTCTCAAACCTTTTCATGTGAAGGACCCCCAAAATCATATGTATTTGGCCACGGACCCCCATCTCAAAATATCTAGTCCAAGGGACCACCACCCAGAAGCAAAATTTGAGTTACAAACGTTTGCTTTGAAAATACATATATTCAAAGATTTGCACACATTTTCAAAAATAGCAGATCTACAAGCTTGCAGCGCGGCACTCGGTGCCGCGCTGTGAGCTTGTATATCTGCTATTTTTCACTGGTTAAAGCATTCAATAATTCTATACCTAAATGGGTTAACCTGGCTGAGGTTTGGTTAGCACTACCGCGGAGAATTGATTTCACAGGAGTGCAAGGGGAGTTTCACAATTACATTACGTTATGGAAGAGTGTTACGGAAGTGTTATCGCAGAGTGAAACTGCATTAGATGGAGCTGTAGTTTGGAATGACTTTCTTTTCTTTTTTTGGGGGGGGAGTGAACTGAATATGACAGGTGGAATCCATCCAAACAGCGGTCACTAGGGAACAATCCGCACGCCTCCCCCAGAAACAAATTCTCTCTCTGGGGTAAGATGTGTTAAAATGACCCCCTAAAGTGACATGGTGGAAACACAGTACTGTTTCAGATAAAACATGAAGAAAAATATAATGATTCATTAGGATTAAAGACCAAATAACCATTTTTAAGCATCCCTATTCTTGTTGCAACTTGCAACACAATACATTGTGAGGTTGTCGAACGGCTATTTGTTGATTTGGTATATATGGAGGGGTGGGGGGGGGGGGGGTGTTAGTATAGACCTTTGGGGTACACCAGTTAACACATTTAATTAAATGCAGACTTCTTTCAAGACGTCTTTGGAGGACTAACCAAATAGCTTAGAGAGAATTCAAAGCCATTTAGATGCAAAACAGTGTGTGTGTGTGTGTGTGTGTGTGTGTGTGTGTGTGTGTGTGTGTGTGTGTGTGTGTGTGTGTGTGTGTGTGTGTGTCCAGGGCCTCAACACCAGCCAAAAACGACATTAATGAAGTAGCGAACAGAAAGACTGGCCACCTCACAGCCAAGAACTGCTTCACACAGGAATCCACACTATAACATCGACAAAATAACTAATAAAAAACCCTTTGGAAAGTCTCAGAAAGACAGAGTCAAAACAATAGCATTCCAAAAATGCTGTTTGCAAGTGAAACAGCGTTAAGGAGAAATAAATACAAAGTCCTCTGATATCATCTCATGCATTCACCATGCAGAAATGTCAGAGATTTCCAGCCAAGCCGTCTTGCCTGTGTGCACAAACACACACACACACACACACACACACACACACACACACACACACACACACACACACACACACACACACACACACACACACACACACACACACACACACACACACACACACACACACACACACACACACACACTCTTTGAAGTCAGACTGGCAAGGCATGGAGCTATGATTTGTGGACAGTGTGCAACTGCACGTGTATTATGTGCAACATACATATATAATTAAACTATAACATACTCATACTCAAGTGTGTACGTGTTTGTGAAAATGTAAACATTTGCATGTGTCTGTCTATCTCTCTGTGTGTGTGTGTGTGTGTGTGTGTGTGTGTGTGTGTGTGTGTGTGTGTGGGGGGGGGTGCGTGCACGCATGCGTGCGTGCAGCATGTGAGTGTGTACCTGTTTGTGTGTGCAGGCGTGCATCAGTGCCTGTGTGTCACAAGGTCAATAAATAGTGTTTAGCAGCCCATAACAAGACCCAGGGGAGACTGATGGAAACTGTCTACATTTACTTGCCAGCACGCTAGGGTTCCAAGACTATAAATGCTTGGCCAGCATTCTGGAGACGGGCAGCCCCATCAGGACCTATCGATTCCCAGTTGTCTTGGCTGACGGACGGAGCACCTACACAGAGCGTGATGGGTGACAGAGGGATCACCTACACACAGCGTAATGGGTGCTCACGCACGCACACAGGGCCATGATGACCTTCACCTCAGGATCCACCTGCATGATGTCAATTATTAGTCTAAAGCAGGGGTCTTCAACAGGGGGTCCGGGACCCCTGGGGGGTCCCCAGAGTTACTACAGGGGGTGCTCCAAATATTTCAGTGATAGAAACCTTTTTTCTCTTTTTTCTAACCACTTTTGAAACCTATAGTGTCCATATTCTGAGAACTTAAAAGCAGATCTACAAGCTCACAACGCATCACGCTGCGAGGCGTTGTGAGCTTGTAGATCTGCTATTTTTGGCAAAGATGTTTAGTGTAGAGGGGAATAAGAGTAGACCAATTACAGAGTGAAAGGTCAAGTTTATTAAGTATTGACGTTCAAGTGGTTAAATATCTGAGAACACAAATTGACATGAATCCAAAATACACTGATGATTAGTGCTGTCAAACAATGAAACTATGGAATCTATGAACAGGTTGTGGGGTCCCTGCTTCATCTCTCTCTCAACTAAGGGCTCCTTGGCCTGAAAACGTTGAAGACCCCTGGTCTAAAGGCCTTTGTACACAGGGTCTGATCTTCGACACGGAAAAACCAGACAATAAATGAGCACATGGTGTGTCTATGACCTCATGCACACCGGGTCCGAATTTGTCCAGATTCAAACAATATTGTATTTTCTTCTGCGGACCTGCAAATGGGAGAGGTTGGAGGCAAAGGTTTGTCTTCTAAGTACACTAGTAAGTTGTGGATAAAGGCCTGCTTATTTCGGTAATCTGTTAATGCACTATAGTGATTCCCAAAGCGGGGTGCGCACACCCCTTGATGTGCTTGGGCCGCCTCTAAGGGCTGTGCTAGAGGGACATTTTAATGGTGTTTTTACTGGTGTAATGGTACTTGTTACATCATTATATTAGTATATACAACTCGTTGTAAAGGTGACTAATCAGCGATAACGACAATATAAAATACCAATTGGGTTTTATTGAAGGGGAAAAAATACTGAGCGAAGTTATATTAACGGCAAAACACTGCAACAGTTTTTGAACTCAAGTTAGTATTTTCCAACACAAGGTTGATGCCCGTTTCCTGAGGGGAATCCTAAGGCTAGGGCTCCACCAAAATGACGGCGTCGTGCCGGCGTCGGACGCCGTCAAAAAATGAACCGGGGCGAATTTGAGCGTCCGACGCGGACGTTGACGTCGGCAGTGGAGCACCCTTCATTGATTAAAACGGGAGCGTTCCCAGCGTTGACGTTGACGCGACGCTCGACGCGCCCGGTGGAGCCGGGGGGTTATGGAGTATTTTCTCGAAACCAACAACTTTTCTTCTGTGCACGGCTTGGCCAGCCCACGCTGTGAACCCACCTATGAACAACAACAGTGGAATGGCTTCATGGCCAGACACAAGAACCCCCTGGGGAAACTAGATGAGAGCTGAGCGGACCAACGGCTGATTGTGTTGGACTGGGAAACGCACAGCTCTCTTAACACGCCTCCATCTGTGATCCGACACAAGCGCTGGCTTTGTCCCCGGGAGGGCTCCTGATGGTCCCTGGACACACAAGCAGCCATTCAGGTCTCTTACACACACACATACACATGCTGCTGCCACATACAGTACACACACATACAAATACACAAAAAGGGGGGCCTCTGGTTCTCACTTGATGCTATCAATCGCTGTTAGCGCACTGCTACATTGCACAGCAATTCACATGCCCTGATTATCCTCCCACACACTCACACACATTTGTATTAATACATGTCATGTTATACCTTTTTTGTAATTATTACCCTTAAGACTGAAGCCCAAGTTATCCATAGTTGTGTGACGCTATCACACAACAACAAAAACACCTGATCTACAAGCTCACATCGCAGCACGACATGTGGTGTTGTGAACTTGTAGATCTGCCATTTCTCTAATCTAGTACTTAATTTAGCGCTCACAAGTATAGTAATACAAGCACACACGTGCGTACACACACATACACACACTCTCTCTCTCTCTGTCTCTCTATACCTTCAGAGGCGGGAGCGTGAAGGCATGCTACAAATGTGAGACACGCTCTGTAGCCCAGTGCCGGGAGGTCTGGCCTAAATAGTGTCTTTGAACCCACAGCAATACAGATATTCCAGCAAGCTCTTCTCTGTGTGCAGCGCACGCCTTTGACTGAATCCATGAGTGGGAGAGGAAAGTCACAGTCAGCAGGAAGCGAGTGAATGAAGGAGGGCCCATGCACCGCTTCACCTTCGTCCCCACAAAGGGTCACAGCCGTCTTCGGCATCGTCTTCCTCCGGTGGTCTGGAGTGGTGTAAAGTACAATTTCGAGGTATTTGTACTTTACTTGAGTGTTTCCAATTTCTACTCCACTACATCTCGGATCCAAATATTGTACTTTTCCTCCACCATATTTATTTGAAAGCTTTAGTTACTTTGCAGATATAAATAATATTATAAAACCATAAACCACTTTATAATCCTGGGTATTGTTGCCCGTTTCCCATTGTTTCCCTCTGTTTCTTTTTTGTGTTTATGGGTTTTTGTATATGGTGTGCTGCGGCACTGTCTTTGTTTTATATTTTACGTCTTAGAGCGAACCAAGACAAATTCCTATCACCTATGTTGACATGGCAATTAAGTTATTGAATCTTGAATCACTTTAGCCCTATTTTATACCTTGTCTATTTGAAAATAGACAATCTAGAAGTTCACAGCGACGTGTTTGGGCTTGTAGAACGGTTATTCCCTATTTTGGGTTATTATATGTAATGTAAAAAACAAAGGGGATCTGAATCAGTCCACAATTATTCCAGAAATTGTTTGGTTTTTAGTCACAGCATGACACAACTCGCATGCATAAAGCGTCTTAAAATAGAACTGCTGATGTGACACATAAAAGACTTAAATGGCATAGTTTTAGTCAAGCAACACTACCAGAGATCCTAGTACTCCAGTTGTGAGAGAAGCATCATGAATACAGGCTTTGATACTACAATACACTCCTCAAAAAACAACAATAGAACAACAAAAGGTGAATCACATCACTATTCTGGGCATTTCATGATAGGCAAACATTCAGTGAACATAGGGGAATATTCACCGGAAATAGCAGATCTACAGGCTAATTTCAGCAAGAGGTTTGGTTAAAACATTCAAAAGAGGGGACTATAGGCGCTTCGGGGACACTGGTCAATGAAGTACATAGGGTTTAACAGATGCAAATCAATCACGCATCTGATTGATCCGAGTTGCATTTGAATCCTTTGATTCTTTTTCCCAAGACACATTTAGCTTTTTCTTTTTTGTTTCCTTTTTGACAGCCAAATAATCACTGCACACAACAGAGTGCATCATTGCGACCGTAGGTCGCACTTACTACAGAAAGCTCCACCAGGTGTCCGTGCGTCAGTCAGTCAGTCAGTCCGTCCGTCACACGTCAGACGTCACACTTTTGCCCTGCTCATATCTCCGCAACCGTTGCCCCGATCCATGCCAGATTTTGCACACACACTCCTTACCTGCCAAACTACAACCTCCAAGGACCCCCGGAGTTCCAGGGGGACCCCCAGGTCCCTGGGGGACCCCCAGGTGTAAAAAAAATACCAAATGTGCAAAAATGACCACCCCCACGGGGCTGCTCACGGGGAATTCCCGGGGACCACCCACTCCTGCTACTCCAGAACGGATGCAAAAGTGGTGGCGCCCCCAGTGGAGGACCCCCTCCACTGCAGCTCACATAAAATGCCCTAACTCGGCCTAGGAGCGTCCGGGAGAGCCGGGGCCGGTACCTATTCGTCCGCCAAGGCAACGCGGAGACCCCACCCCTCATTTCTCACATGGCCATCTTCTAGCGAGACCTACGGTCGCTTATCTCCCGATTAGGGAGTCTTACTGGTTAATAAACCTACAATACACCCTCCTCGAGCCAACAGTGGGCGTTGGCAGTGAACATGAGGTACTCAAATGGGGAGAGGGAAAAAACCTGGACCCATCCTAGTACGAACACAAAGATGTGAGTAAAACTGAATAAGATACAGCATCTCATATTCTCTGATTCTCTCTGATCTCTGCTCCCTGGTCAATTGAACCATCCTCTAGCACTGCAGTCTAGTGATGGCTGTCACAGTTCATGGTCCATCATGGTGGGAGAAAAAAAGGAGAATCCGATTTTTTCCCACCTCATGGCTGTTAAAATAAATTGCTGGAGGGAAAGAGAGTCAGAGAGCGGAGGACAGTAGAAAAACAGAAAAAAAAGAAAGAAAGAAAAAATTGGTGTCCCATAATAAAATCATTATGATATTATAAAATCCACATTTGATTTTGTCCATATCGCCCAGCCCTAGAGAGAAGCAAAAACTGAAGAACACGCAAAATACAAACGAGGGCAGGAGATAAAATGATGATGACGGACAGTGAAAGAGCTGTAGAAAGCAGTCAGACAGACAGAACATGTGGCTGATCATCATCAGGCAACAATCGCTGGCGTGACACAACAAACTGAGCCTGGAACGTCTGCTCACCGCCAGCAGAACATCTGGATGGCTTTGACACCACATGGCTCACAGCGTATAGGGCAAACGTCAAACACACTCACAAGCCCAATTAAACATGATTAGAGCTGGCTTTAATATCTAATATATTCCTGATAGAGTTCTCAAATTCTGCCCGAACGCGACCATACCCGACCCAACATTTAGGGTAAGGCCTCGGGCTCAATGAAAAAAGAAAAGATATATTTTTATTATGTATATTACTGTTACTCTGAGATAGAGTTCTCAAATTCTTCCCGAACCCGACTCTACCCGACCCGACCCCACGTTTTCAGGCTGGCCCAGTTAGGGCAGGGCCTTAATTTTCAGGCCCGTTGAGAACTCAATTCCTGACTGTTTGTGGAACCGAATGCCATTTGGAAATTGAACATTTCTATCTGAGTGATATCTCAGCGTCATTCTCTATACAATAACAGTGTTCTCTATTGTGGGGTCTGAGGACAAATCTTCTCTTACGTAGATTCCGGGCACAAAATATCCTTGACTGCTCTGTAGCAAGTGCAACCTTATTTTCCTTGAAAAACTGAGAGAAAGAGTGCCAGCCAGCCACAGCCAGGGGGAAAGATGAGAGGGAGCCAGTATAGTGAAGGCACAGGAAGTAGGTCCTGGCAGGATTCCATGGTAAGCCAGCAGCTCTACGCTCGGCTCCGTAAGGGGGTATCTTAATAACCACTACACCACTGACTGGCACAGCAGCATACTGTGCAACCCCCTCTACGCTCCTGAAGGGGAATAAATAAATGCATGGCTGTAACAAATCCAAGAGTCCAAAAAAGCAACTTGAGTACACAGCGAATCTTTTCATCTTTTTCTTTGGTGGGGTGATAGGGAAGGGGGAGGGGGGATGCTGTGAACTGTTACATCTCAGACCCCACAGTATCTGGAGAAACAAGTAAGACGCCGACACGAAAAGCGACCTCACTCTGCGCCATGTCTTGGCCATCTGGCCACTGTGGCCAGTGATGTACCGGTATATCGGACCAGTTATCCATAATATGGAGACCCTGGTACCCATAGATATTCACAGAACACAGATATGGGCTTAATATTGATGACATCAGGGATTTCCATACATGGGCATAAAAGGGATTTGGTTACCCCTGGCATCACAGGGATCTCCATATCTCCATACATGGGCATAAAAGGGATTTGGTTCCCCTGGCATCACAGGGATCTCCATATATGGACAAAAAGGGGATTTGGTTCCCCTGACATCACAGCATTTCACCAAGTTGTCACCCAGAATCTGGACACGGATGTTAACTGTACGCCTTTATGAAACAGGTTATCCTTCCCGATAGGCTGTCCCCACCAGGTCAGGACTCTCTAAACGACAGGCGTGTGCAACAGGAACACATCACGAATGAAGATGGATCATTTAAGGTCCTAGGGTGACGTCAGCAGCAGCACGCTCAAAAACGTGCACCTTACATATTCTCCAGCACCATTCTGCTGAGAAAATGCTTCGTCATGTCCTGCAAGGAAGAGGAAGGGTCGCTTTCTGACTGTAATAAGAACTAGAGAAATTGCAATTTGGGAAATTGCGAGTGTGGTTGCATAAAAAGTTACATAAAAAAAGTTACCTTACTATATATGGTGTTTCCCATTCAAAGTCAATGGGAAAAGTTACGTCATAAAAGTTACCTTACTATATATGGTGTTTCCCATTCAAAGTCAATGGGAAAAGTTACGTCATAAAAGTTACTCACTATATATGGAGTTTCCCATTCAAGTCAATGAGACTAAGAGTTTTGAAAAATGCAAAATTCCCCAGAGTAATAATGTGGTTGCCCTGGCAACCACACTAATAAACCATGTGGCCTTGAGCACTTGAACCCATCACTGAACCCATTTCCATTACTGAATTGAGGCCAACATATCAGGCCAACATCACTCTACCTGTGTGTGTGTGTGTGTGTGTGTGTGTGTGTGTGTGTGTGTGTGTGTGTGTGTGTGTGTGTGTGTGTGTGTGTGTGTGTGTGTGCGTGGATACATATACCACATTAGTCACGCTTGCGATCAAAACTGTTGATAAGAATTTGTCAGTAAAACAGCAAAGTCAACAGCAAAAACCGACCACACAGGTTATTAAAATATACACAACCATCATCGTTATTAAACGTACGCAACTATCGTCGACATGAACACAAACACATGCTACTGCAATAATATACAGACATACACACAGGCATACTTCATAACCAGCATGTGAACTATCACACAGTAAGAGCCATATGAAACATCTATATGCCATGGTAATGAGCCGTGCTGTTCCGCCCACATGTGCTGCTGTGCCTGCTTAACTTGATACAAATGGCCCGACATGTGTATATGACATAGTCAATAATGCATAATGCATCTGACAGCGGCTCAATTATCTACAGTATAATTTCCAACAATGGGAGGTTTTTTTCCCCCCCAATGGCAGCTAGAAAAATGAGAGGCTGGTAATGTACTGTACTCTACTGGGAAGCTGCGATGGATCTCTGGAGTGTGTGTGTGTGTGTGTGTGTGTGTGTGTGTGTGTGTGTGTGTGTGTGTGTGTGTGTGTGTGTGTGTGTGTGTGTGTGTGTGTGTGTGTGTGTGTGTGTGTGTGTGTGTGTGTGTGTGTGTGTGTGCGCGCGCGCGTGCGTGCGTGCGTGCGTGCGTGCGTGCGTGTGTGTGTGTGTGTGCGCGTGCGTGCGTGCGTGTGCATGCACGTGCACATTGCACATGGGTGTACCAGTGTGAATCTGGTGTGAAATTTCAGTTACATCATTTCAGATGGCATTGAGGGGACTCTCTCGCGCATGCACGCACGCACTCACACATTAACCTACAGTATGCAGTCACACTCAAATTGCACAGGCACACACTGAAATTTGACACATATTTGTGCACGCGCGCACACACACACACACACACACACACACACACACACACACACACACACACACACACACACACACACACACACACACACACACACACACACACACACACACACACACACACACACACACATACACACACACACACACACACACTCGCTTTCCTCATCCATCAATCACTGACACTGTTTATCCTCCTCCCTTCTCAGTCTTTCTCTGTCGGTCTCATATCAATCTTTTAGCCGTGCGTGTGACTCCGCCCCCCCCTCCAAGCTCTGTCAACAAACCCCGTTTCCCAATTAAGCCTAATTTATACTTGGCTGCACAAACACATGGTTCTATGGAGTATAAATTAAGCTCCTCCACCTTTAGGTGCCTCCACGACACTACCATGGTGACCGCTGGCACTGCACCAACAACAATGCAAAAAGCTTTCCATCTACATCAATCTCTCCTTAATGGCCTATGTCTCTTCTCGTAACTTTCTCTCTCTATCTTTCTCTTGCTTCTTAAACAAACCCTCTCATCTCTCTCTTATCTCCATCGCACATACTGTTGTCTGGCCCGGTTTTCTGACCTTCCGTTGACCAGAAAGTGTGGCAGATGTCCTTCACTGTGGGGGGCAGATCTGGTGACATCCTGCATGTTGACATCCTGACACCAGCGTACTGTATGTCTGTCCGTCACCAGCAGCATGTTAATCACTCCACTTCACACCCAGCGAGGGGTTGGAAATAAACAGCACTATATATTGTAGAGTTGAGGCCGGGGCTTCTGTTTTGCGTGTACCCTGGATTTGTGAGCCTCTCATTATGTGATGATGTGAATGAGTGTGTATGTGAGTGCCTGCCTGCCTGGCCATGGGGGTAAGCACTAAGCATGTGTATGTCTTTCTGGATTGTGTGTGTGTATACTGTACGTTGCGAGCAAGGTGTCTCTGCTCAATCATACAGTATCAATCAGGTTACCACACACTCAGTGGACAGCGGATTCTACCTGGTCCATGATGGAAGACTCCATGAGTCTTCATCCACCATCTTCGCCCCCTGAGTGAGTCCATGAGTCTTACTAAAGGTGGCTCTTAGTCTACACCACACCGATTCGGCAGCGGAAGAAGTCGGAAAGCGCCTGGTGCTGACAAGCAGACGGGTCTGGACCCGTTGATGAAGAACTGAACATGGTCAGTCGTTTCCTGTCCTCGCTAGCCGTCGGTAGTGATGAGGGGGTACTCCACTCTAGAGTGGACCTCTAGTCTGCTACTGGTGCAGAAGCAAGCCTAAATACGCCAGAGACATTTTATCCGGTTTGCCCGTTGGGAGCGCTCCTTTTCAATAACGCAACGTCCTGCTGCCTCCCGCATTATGTGACTCTTTTGAAACAGGTGGTACACAGGACCATTGAGTGATTTCCCACGAGTGCTTCCAAACTCCAACATTTAGAAAAAGATAACTCTGTACAGATAAATATTCACATTCGGTGGTTGGCCATTGAAAAGCACATTCCACAAAAGCACCCACATGTGTTAGTATACTGTTTCTGTGCAGAAAATAGAAAACAGCAACACTGTAACAGAATCAGCTATGTGAATGTTGACCAGCGACAGTTTCCCCTTAGCTCCCTAGCTGCCAGTCCTCCAAACCTAAACAATCAGATCTATATCTACATCAGATCTAATCACCAAAAGATCAACTCAGCAGAAGAAATACTTCATCACCATCACTCCAGTCCAGTTCTCCAACCCTCTGTGCTGAATAGCACAGCCCAGGGGAACACTTGGCATCATTCACAGGGGTAGGCAACCTTAGGCACGGGTGCCAACATTGGCACAGGGGAGGGTGATCACCGGCACACTGGCATACGTTTGAGAGAGAGGATTTTTATTTTAAAAACAAATCTTTTTTTAAACATGGTCAATTAAATGAAGTTAGCTAATTACATCTTGCACAAAATTCTACATTCATTAAAACTCTGAACTCTGACTGGGGAGGGAGTGAGGGAGATAGGTGGATTATTGCTCTGAGTCTAATGATCGTTATAACAATGTCCTGCCAATCAAAATATGTCAAAATATTTGTCATTAAAAAATGTAAACGTGGTCAATTAAATGAAGTTAGCTAATTTATAGCAAATTACATCTTGTAGATAATTCTACATTCATTAAAACTCTGAGCTCTGACTGGGGAGAGAATCGGGGAGATGGATTATTGCTCTGGGTCTAATGATCCTTATAACAATGTCCTGCCAATCAAAATATGACAAAATATTTGTCATTAAAATGTATGTTGACATGGCACACTGACACTCTAGAAAATAATAACGTGGCACTTCATTTCAAAAAGGTTGCTGACCCCTGATTCAGAATGTAGGCTACCTAATGACTGCCTCTAAAACTTCACCACTATCTATCTTCAACTGTCAAATAAGACTTCTGGATGTAGACTAAATAATCTTGCATGGTGGAACCACACACACACACACACACACACACACACACACACACACACACACACACACACACACACACACACACACACACACACACACACACACACACACACACACACACACACACACACGTGATCTAGCCCTTCATGGTGACTTGGACTTTCCAGCACATAACACAGTGCGTTTGCCAACACAATACCGCCCCTTAAACCCCATCAGGGACATGCCAGCCAGTGTTCATATCGCACATCCCTCGCTGATACTGTGTGAATTCAATTTAAAGGAGTAGTTCACCCCCACAATTACTTAATTACTTAAGCCATGGAGACTTGAGTTCAATGATATCTTTTGGTTGCTGTCGCATTTCTAAGATCCCAAATGCATTGGGTCCCCATCCGGAATCAATGGGGGGTACATTTACTATATTGTTTTGTGTAAGGAATGTGACAAATACAAAAAACAAAACATATTGAACTCAAGTCTCCATGGAGTGAGTAATCAATAGGGGGGGGGGAAACATTTTGGGGGTGAACTACTCCTTTAACAACAATAAACACAAGGGAGGGGGAAAAAATCAAGAACTCTCCTTTGAGGATAGATAGTAGTAGGGACTAGGGAGTGACACACGGCCAAGTCGGCCATACACCCATTTTGCACAGGCATAAGTTTGCAAGGCAGTCAACACATTTGACCGCACAAATAAAATGCGTGACGCAAAAGGCAGCGAGCGTGCATTTCTATCAGCTTAGGTCGGCCGTCTTGACTCCCTAAAATATGACTCATTCCCAAGCCAGGGAGGAACTGCACACTGCACAGCCACAGACAGACAGACAGACAGACAGACAGACAGACAGACAGACAGACAGACAGACAGACAGTGGTGCTGCTGCTGTTTATTGGAGAAAGTTGAGACTACAAGCTGGCAAAATACATCACAAATATTATAGGATACTGTTGGTTTCACAGATGGAAAGTTTAAATAAATAATTGACAGCTGGCCTATACAAGCAGCCTATCTAATGTGTAAAGGGCGCCAGTCTGTTGACAGGCGACAGGTAGGCTATTTATTGATGAATGCATTGCAAATGTAAATATAAATTCTCCAAAAACAACTCATAATCACACCGTCCGAATTCAATAATATGAACAGCTGGTGACAACGGGACAAGTTAATTCACCAAAGCTGCATCGACGTATTGTCTAATGTAGTTTGACAGTCAATGATGACAGCGTAAACAACACGCGCGCGCGCGCGCGCACACACACACACACACACACACACACACACACACACACACGTAGGCTACCTGTCGTGTTGTCGCGGGCTGCAGCTGCTGCTCGTCATTCCCGGTGGGAGAAGGTGTCCCTCCTTCCATCAGAGCCTCCATGTTCCGCTCTGCTCTCCTGTTGTCCCCCGCTGTACGGTCCTTGCATTCAGTCAGTCTGGCACGGAGAGACAGCTAGAAGACCACCACACTTCCAGGCTGCAGGGCTGTTGACGGATGTTTACTTCCGAACACTGGCGTCCTGTCCCCGGCTACACAATCCACGCACTGTCCGTCCGTCCGTCTGTCTCCCCCCGAAACGTCCGCCGCGCGTCTGCAGCGTGGAGGGTCCAGCCACGCACGGTGCCAAGTCAAATGACGTACACACACCTCCCTCTCTCCCTGACTGATACTCTCCACTCTCTCACTCTCTCTCTCTCCCCCCGACTCTGTATGAGTCTCTACCCCCTTCCCCTCTCTCTCTCTCTCTCTCTCTCTCTCTCTCTCTCTCTCTCTCTCTCTCTGATTCTCTCTCTCTGACTCTCTCTCCCTCCCCTGTCTCTCTCTCTTTCTCTCTCTCTCTCTCTCTCTCTCTCTCTCTCTCTCTCTCTCTCTCTCTCTCTCTGACTGATTCTCTCTCTCTCTGACTCTCCCTCCCTCCCCTGTCTCTCTTTCTCTCTCTCTCTTTCTCTCTCTCTCTCTCTCTCTCTCTCTCTCTCTCTCTCTCTCTCCCCCCCCACCTCTCTCTCAAAATAGAACCTCCTCAACCTATTTTATAAGATGTGGAGAGAAACTGAACGAAGGCTCCTCTGATGCATGCATGTGAGAATCCCACCTCGCTATCCGAACATCTGTTTTCACATGCTGAGCCATTGGAGACAGACGTCACAACTTGTTGCCTTTCACTTGGATGCACACACAAACGTGCACCTGTACTCAGACTCAAAGAGACAACTCGACCATATGCAGCCAGCACCACTACACCTGCCGGTTTTTCACCCCACATAACTACGAACTGGCTGAGAGCCTGCTATATTATGGGGGGATGGTTGTGGTGGCTATGGGGGTTGGGCTATATCCAGACTGAGAAAAGGAGACCCACACCCCCAATTTGTCACAGGGGAGTCAGGGGACACTGCATGGAGTGGGTCTGTAGACTGTGATGCTGGGATGGGAATCATGGGAGGGAGGGGTCCCAGCTGGTCTCAGTGGATTGGTTATATTGGTGAGGGCAGTGACATTGACTGGGCCATCTCCATCGCCATTCAACATAAACAGAGAGAGGGATGTTAGGGGGAAGGGAGAATGGGGAGCTCTCCTCATCAAAACTGAGGGGAGGATATGTGGACCCGTTTCTACTATCCCCGCTAATGAAGACGGATGGAAACGTGTGTGTGTGTGTGTGTCTGTGTGTGTGTGTGTGCACACGCGTGTGTGCGTGTGTGAGTGTGTGTGTGTGTGTTAGTTCACATGCAGAGGCCCACAACATCCTCAGAAGAATCTTGCATATGAAAACACTTTTATGCACTGCAACATATCAATCTATTCCATACTGTAGATTCTAGATACTGTACCAAATACAGCATCTAGGCTCTAATGCAGTCTGACAGCAAGCCACAGGTTTGATTCCCGATGCCCTTTGATGTCTCTCACCGTTTCGTGTCATTCTGGCAGAAAAGTCCAAATATATCCCTGCTCTTCTATTGAGACATTTAGATCGTGTCAAAGGTCATGTCTCACATAGACACCGTATCTGACAAGAATTCGGTCAAGATTCAAATTATTCCCTGAGCAAGCAGGCAGGCTCTATTAGTTTGATTGTAACCCTAACCCTGTACTTGATTGGGTTTTAGATTAGTATTAATGTTTATTGTATTTGATTGCGTGTTAGATTTGATTATTGTAAAATAGAAAAGCCTCCTGGACAGGTGATGAGAATTAGCACTTGTGCTATAATCACTTATATCAATGCATCTGGTTCGTCCAATGTGATTGTGATGTCCACGTCAAATAAATAAAACATAACATAACATAACAAAAAAATGCAGCACTTGCACATGCAGTAAACCAAGTTCAAACAGTGAAGCTCGATGGGTCATGTTTCAGCTCCACTGTTCCCTGCTGTGCATGCTGGCTGGGTAGAGGCCCCATGCTGGAGATTGATGTGGTCATTACTGGCACATGTTGAAATATAAGGCTTGAGGTGAGTATGCGCCTCCCGTTCACCATAGCATTATCATCCAATCAGGACAGGGGGATCAGGGTAGGCCATGGTCCCTTTGTCATGGCAACAAAAGCCTCCAAGATTACAGCTACACTATTTTCGGACTCTCTGATGACAGGTGACATATCTGTGTTTGGGGAAGCAGCGGATTATGCTGCATTTTATGAGAACATATTTGGTAAATGCCGGCTAGAAACGTGTATGTTTATTCCACGACTGCATTGCTCTAATTCCATGGGGAGAATGAAGAGCATTGGCTAACAGCCTAGAATGCAATGTGAGATGTATGGTAATCAACACATACCTGCATCGTACAATAACTCTGTATGAGATCAAAACCACTGGAGGATAGAATGTTATTTGAGTTCCGCTCATGAGTCAGCTAAAACTGAGAACTGGCCAGAACGCTCACCAAGCATGAACTGATCGACGATGTGTCGTTACTTTTGGAAATGCACGCAGAAATGGAGAATCATGCTTTTAACCTTTCAGTGAAGATCAGCTTGCGCTTGTCCTTTCGACCTGGACGCCATTCAAGTCTAGAAATACACCTGCACCCTCCCACACTGCACCCTCACAGATCACACACACACACACACACACACACACACACACACACACACACACACACACACACACACACACACACACACACACACACACACACACACACACACACACACACACACACACACACACACACACACACACACACACACAGGCATCATTACCAGCATTTCCACAAAACCACAGGAGGGTTGGAGAATGTCCTTCCTCTCCTCTGTGGTTTGTGGCTGACTCCATATTAAATTAAGGATTTAATTTTATCAATTGTATTATTGCGGCACTTCTGGGGCAAGGTTTGCACTTTCAGGTCTACAGCAATCCATCTCCCAGTGGTCTAGCACATCGAAAAGGGGATAGACGTCCTCGTTCTTGGCCAATACCTACAATAATCAAGTTACATAATTAAGAAAAGGTAATACAATTATATGTCTCCAGATAAGAGGTACAGATTTTTTAATAAAATAAATGTCTTCTAAATGCCACTTTCAAGGATGTTGTCTAGCTTACAGTATGTTGTTCTGCACCTGCACAACATGATTAAACAAACAGTGAAAACATTTTCTGGAAGAATTTCACCTTTACACCTGTAATCTTGTGATGTGACGATAAAGTTGATTCTGATTCCGACAGTTATAACACTAATTTGTTAAACGTTATAGCAATGGTTGTGGTGAAACAATGTACATCCACAGGTTCTGATTGAATTACTGGCCCCTGGAAGGACAGAGGAGAAATGCTGGGGTAATTGATGGAGAGAAGGGCAATCTAATGTGCTTTGGAGCAGAGGAGGAGAGGAGAAGAAGAGCATAGGGAGGAGAGGAGAGGATACAAACCTTGTTAGGCAGAATGATGGATTTACCCATCCCATGGTCTCTCTGGACTGGGAGGTTTATATGACATACAGCAATATCCTCATTTAACCACATGGACCATAGTTCATATGGTGGGCATGTCATAACAGGCGAGCATTCCGCCAAAATAGATGCGTCGTTGTGAGCTTGTAGATTAAAAGCTTGTAGAGGCCAAGCACAGACCCCTGGGGATCCCGGTGGAAAAAGTAAGTCCGGCATTCAAAATTTACTTGAGTAAAGGTACAAAAGTATTGGTATCAAAATGTACTTAAAGTACCAAAAGTAGAAACTAGAAAGTACTCATTATGCAGAGGTTTTCAAATGTATTCAAATCTTCTGAAAATAGCAGATCTATGAACTCACAATGCATTGTGATGCAATAAATTGTGAACTTGTAGATGGTCTATTTTCAAATGGCCTAATATATGTGTTGCTTGCCATCATGCTGCCATCAAAGCTGAGGACCTCCGGTCAAAACTAAGAGACAATTTTTTGTCACGCTTGTGCAGAAACCATGATGAAAAAGGTTGCTAACAAAGATCCACTTCAACAACTAAAGACTATAAGAGATGGATACATGTGGAAACATCAAACACATTCTGTGCAGTTACTGTATGCTGATGTGAGGGGGTGGAAGACAGCGTTATTCTTTTTTTTCGTTAAAATGTATTTCTTTGGAAACTCTTGTGTTTTATTATTATTTCTGTTAAGTGAATGCTATTTTATATGTTTCCCTTATTATACATTTACTTATTTGTTTGTGTTTAATAACGTTATTTCTCCCTACATGAAACTCCCCTTCTGATATATATAAGCTTTGTTTTGGTTTAACAGTTATCTTCATAACCGTCGTCAATGTGTTTCTCTAAATCAAGTTCAGTCTGATTTTCTAGTGGTCGAAAAGGGGGTGCCTCAAGGTTCCATATTAGGTCCTTTGCTTTTCACAATTTTTATTAATGATCTCCCCAAAATAATGTCAATTTGTTCCATACATCTATTTGCAGATGACACGGTTATTCACTCATCTCACTCTGATGTAGCTCAGATACAAAGAAATCTGCAGTCTGAATTTTCCCTGGTCCAGGATTGGTTATCAAACAATAATCTCATACTGAATAAACAGAAGTCCTGTAGCATGCTGTTTGGCACTAGATACAACCTCAATCATTTATCCACTGATTTGTCCATTTACTTTTCTGATCAGTCTCCCCTTAAATTAGTTGAGTCTTTCAAGTACCTGGGACTCTGGCTGGATTCTGAGCTTTATTTTAAGTCTCACATAGAATCCATTCGAACTAAAATAAACATTAGTCTTAAAGTTATGTATAGATCAATCAATTGTTTTAGCTTTAAAATAAGAAAACGAATTGCCCAGCAGCTGTTATTTCCAATACTGGACTATGGTGATGTCATCTACCAGAACACCTCTGAAACGCATCTCCATTCATTAACTGTTGCTTATAATAGTATTTGTAGATTTGTTTTGAGATGTCCTTATCTTACTCATCATTGTGTTATGTACGAATCACTGAACTGGTTATCACCCCAGGCTAGGAGAAAATTTCATTGGTTACTTTTTGTTTTCAAATGTTTTTATTTCAATTTTCCATCATACTTAAAACAATACTTACAGCCATTCACATCATCATATTCCCTAAGACATACACAACATCTTTTTTTCTTAGTGCCCATTATGAACTCAGAAACTGGGAGACGTGCTTTTAAGTTTAAAGCACCAGCTGACTTTAATATCCTGCCCTTGTCCCTTAGAGCAATTTCAAATTTTAACGCATTCAAATCTTCTCTATGGGCCCATCTTACAACTAGCTGCTCTTGTTTTTGATTGGAATTAAATTGTTGTTTGTATTTATTTTTCATGTTGATCTGTTATTTGTATGATCTGTGCATCTGCAAAGTTTGGTTATTTTTATTTTTATGTTTCATTTGTATATCATTTTTATTCATCTTTATCACTAAGGATACTAGTATACTGTTGGAGTGGGGGGTGTAGTGGGGGTTGAAATGTTGGAGGAGCCTTACATGTATGTTTTGTTTTGTTATTCTGTGTTGTTTATTGTTGTTGTTGTTGTTTGTTGCGCTTGAGGAAAACCTCGAAAACGAGTTGCTGCAACTCAATGGTTGATCCTCTAACAAAATTTCAAATAAATAAATATATGTGTGTGAAGAGCCTGATAGGTTAACCAGCGGCCGCTACTCGGCCAATGAGAAGAGACTGACGTCATGCCCGGCCAATGAGAGGCTAGTGTCGGGCAGGGGGCGGCCTTTATAAGTGGGACTCTGTCACTCTGTTACTGAACGTGAAAGGAGGAGGACGTGTGTGTGAGGCAGGTGAACAGGCAGAGGTGACCAGTGTTATGAGGGACTGAGGACAGACACAGGAGGGCATGAGCAGTGAGCCCTACCTAGAACTATTGATGATGAACTTGAGTGAGCTCCACAGTGCAACGCAGTGAGTCAGACAACACGGTGGCCCAGCAGAACCGGTGAAGTTCCCGCGGACCATCTATCCTGACCAGGCGAGCCGAGACGAGCCGCTCCATCCGAGCTGACTAGAGGGGTCGCAGTGGTGACAGTGGTGTCGTGCGCAATACCCGCACAGGCAGCCATTGGCTGCCTCCGTGTGAGTAGAGAATCTGTGCACCATTTGTCTCTTCAAGCCACTGACCTGAGTTATGCCAATAAGTTAAAGTATACAAGGATACTGGCCTATTTTCCTTGTTCGCAGATACGAAGGCCTGAGACGTAGATGTTACTGAAGAGTTGCTGTGTCCCTCTACACGTCTTCTACTCACCCTGCTTATTATCATAATTATTATTATTATTATACCTGCCTGCGCCATTAGTATTATATATATAACACACGTCCTATTTGAGCTAATGATTTGCAATATTCATATTATTATATATACGCCTTAAATTGCTAAGTGGCGAATATTGCACCCGCACTTTAATTGTGCGGTGGGAATTGATAAAGGGAGGAAATTACCCGGGTTGTGATCTTATTGTTGGTTGTTTTTAGGTTTTTTAGTTAGAAGCGCTATTTAGGAGTGTTAGGGTTTTATTTGTGTTTTGAATGGTTTTATGGCGTATAGAAGCCCCCTGTATTTTAGATAATAAAGAACTTGTTATACCTTTGGAAATACTGTGTCCGGCTCCTTCTCTCCTGGGTTTATATTGCTCTGAACACCTGAAAAACGTACCTGTGTGTCTTAAAAGGGTTATTATTATATATCTCCTTTTCCTCTTTTATAGAGGTGGCGTTGTCGGAAGTCTTATAATTATATATGGAAATGCTAATGATAATACTGAAATAATACACTTGAATCAAAAGGTGTGTACTATAATTATTTATTTGCAAATCCAAGAAAGTAAGGTGTTGACAAAGAGTACCAGTTTATTCTGGCTGTTAATGTGAGTCTGGCCACGCTTACACTGACATCAAGGTTCATATAGTCTTGGATCTTCCATTTGTTTTAAAATGTATTTCCTTTTGACTTCAGGTTTTCAGTTAGTTTTGATTCGTCTTAAATTTTTATTGGAGTCAGGTGGCGAGATTAAAGAATAGCTATAGCTAACAACTTTGTTTTTTGTAAAAGCTTTTTTTTATTTCAGTTAACACAGTTAACTGGAATAACAGTTATTTTCACAGTTATTTTCTTCAATTCTAATTCGTTTTAACTAAGTATAACCCTGGCTCAGAGCAAGCATGCGGCTCGTCTTTAGTCTAGAGGTGCTCTCTGACTGTATCAGACCCATGAAGGGTTACAGTGACCCTGAAGGGAGAGAACATGTCTGCTTGAGTCCTGTATGTTTATATTTACATGTCTTTCATAACGTGTGTGTGTGTGTGTGTGTGTGTGTGTGTGTGTGTGTGTGTGTGTGTGTGTGTGTGTGTGTGTGTGTGTGTGTGTGTGTGTGTGTGTGTGTGTGTGTGTGTGTGTGTGTGTGTGTGTACATGTACCATCAGGCAGTTCCAATGCCCAGGGTAGAATAAGCATGCATCAGTGGGCATGCTTCATCCTTGCATGAATATACATGTTACAGTATGTTCAAGAAACCAGTAAAAGTTGTCATGGAGCACTCGTTTTGACGTTCACCACACACTAATCACCACCAGATGGCGACGTCAGCCACTGGATAAGAGAGTTACGTCACGCTTTGAACTCGCCGCAGACCGGAAGTGTTTACTCTTTATTTACTAGCCTAGCCTAGCCTAGCCTAGCCTAGCCTAGCCTAGCCTAGCCTAGCCTAGCCTAGCCATTAGCTCCATTGTAGTCACTTGGACAGGGCGTTTAACGTGCGCTTGCCCAGGCCTTACGGCCTGGGCATAAATATAACGATTGCATTCACCACGGCTTCGTAACTCGCGCGGCGCTCCGCCGGCCGCGCGGCCCTGGCCCGCTCTTCGCAGCCACTCGCGCCTGCGGCGCTCGGGGGCGAAGAGCAGGACCAAGGTCCGCTGGCCTTCGCGCCGCTTGGGGCTTCGTGGACCCAGGGGGGCCTCGTAACTCGTTTGGGCTTCGTGGATACAGGGGGGCTTCGGTAGCCGCTCGCAGTGTCGTGGACAATAGAGCGGCGCACCGCCTGGAATACGTTGTTGTGGCGACCGCTTGCTCCGCCCCGTGCCGCATCACGAGTGCTCCGCGTCTCGAATGTGCTGGTTCTCTTATATCCGGTGACATACATACTATTTGCCACTGCCCCTCACCTGTAGCCTCTGAGAATGCTTCAATGAAGACCTGTTCATTCTTCGGGTTCATTCAACATGACATGTCAGTTGGTCAGTACTAGACTGCTAAACATACTGTGAATTATGTCACTGCATTCAACACAGAGTGAAATGTCTGCTTTCATAAAAAGAAATTGATCCAAATGGAAGCCAAAGGTCACATTATCAGGGGTCATTGCCACGTTGGCTTGTGGTGGACATTTTTGCCAAGGACATACAAAATGAGTATTACCAGAAATGCATAAAGAGATAGCCCTAAATGACCACAAAATGTCTGTACCTCTGAGCGTGTACAAATGGAAGTTATGGAACCAAATGCAGTCACATTTGTACACTCTCAGAGTTATGGGGGTCCTTGCAAATAAAACATTCGAGAACCAATAGTAGGCCTACTAGTGTGGACTCACACAATGATAGTGTCATAGCAAATCAGTGTCCTAAAACCTGGAGACTTGATGTTCAGTTATTGGGCATTATGATCAAAATAATAACAGAACATCTATTGTTTGCCACAGACAAGGACACATTTGTCCGTGTATGGACATATTGATGACCCCAGGTAAAATGAACTGTGAGGATTTGAGTGTGTAGGCCTACTCTGTGTGGCGTGCTACTGTATAGGGTTGAATATACATTTCTGTCTTGTATCTAATGTCTGATCGGAGCTGAGGCCATCTTCCTCCTCCATCTCTTCATGGTTCAGCTTACTAATGACAGCAGTGACTCAATTATATTTATGCCGCTATTAGGCAGAGCTCAGATTCCAAATACTTAAGGGGATATTTCACTTGGGTCATTTTATCGTCTACTCAGGCTTTTTAAGTTGCTTGAGTCAGTATTTAGATATTTGATATTCATTTTATCAGACAGGCCCCCTTCCTATAGAAACCCATTGTAAGTTCAAACTCCATTTTAACCATGATAGATTAATCGAAAACACCCGTTCTTGGTTCTGGTGACTCATACTGACCTCTATAAATACATGAGAGGGCTGTGTTTTTTTCAATTAATGAAAAAAATTAAAGGTAATTGAAAAAACATGTCCCCTCACCTGCAGAACCAAGAGCCACCAAAAGCCATTTACAAACAGATATGGTTTTGTTTCTCCCCGCTGTTGAATGATATACCAATGCTTCTAGTTTCTTCCGACTATCCATCATGCCTCCTCCCCTCTCACATCCTACCTTGTCCCTTCTTCATCTTACTTTCTCTTCTGCCCTGCCCTCTCATCAATCATCCTGGCCTCTCTCTAATTCGATTCAATACAATTTTATTATAGGACTGAATCATAAGTTGTCTCAAGACTCTTTACACAGAGCAGAAACCTGATGTTCCAACCCTGAGCAAGCATTTTGGCAATTACGTGCATGGCAAGGAAAAACTCTCCTTTAACGGGAAGAAACCTCGAGCAGAACAGGCTCCACAGTGTTAGGCCATCTGTCATGTCATGACCTTGTCAGGGGGAGAGGAGAGAGGAAGAGGAAGAGAGAGAGAAAGAGTAAGAGAGAGAGTGAGAGAGAGAGAGAGAGAGAGAGAGAGAGAGAGAGAGTTAAGGAGCAAGAGAGAGAGAGAGGGAGGGAGGAAGGGAGGGAGGGAGGGGGAGAGAGACAGAGATGGACAAAAAGCAACAAGTAACAACCATAATGACAACAGTAACAATAGCAGCATCTATAATTTTCATTTTCCAGAACCGATTAACTGACAAAGGACGCAATCGTTCAGAAATAGTGTTTGTGGCCCGGACCGCTGGACGTACCTAGGCTCCAAAGGAGCCTGACACTGGGTGCATCCCCCCATTCCGACATGCTGCCATTCCGACATCCCCCCATTCCGACACCAACCCAATACCTAACCCTAACCTCTATGGAAGTGCCGCCACTCAGACAATTAGAAGTCAATGTCGGAATGGCAGCATGTCGGAATGGAGAGCGTCGTGGGTTTGGGTCCTGATCCTGATGGCCTTTGCTGCATGTCACTCCCCATCTCTCTCCCCACAACCTACTATTCTATCAATAACCACCCCCAAAAAGCACACTCACATTGACTCCAATGTATTTCACTGAACTTCCAGATCCAATTTTGTCTCCATGTGTGTCAATGGTGCCTGACTGGCCCGTGGACTGACCTTTCCTTCTTTTATACAGCCTTGGGTAAGTAAGAGGTGTGCTCTGGCTGAGGTTCAGCACCTCGGACATGTGACTGGCCCTAGGGCTTGGCAGAGTGACTGAGGCCAGGGGCAGTATGTTCCGTTCCTGCATACCTCCTCCATCAAGTCGAAATGATGACTGCTGTTTCTGATTAACAGGTGGTGACACCTGTGTTCTGAATCTGATCAGCCTAGGCTATAAAAAGCTCACCTCTCACATTCAGACAGTTATCCCACACTGGGAATTTCCATCAACTTTCCATCAACTTTTAGAGTCTGCATGACTGGAATATGCATTCATTCATGAGGGTGGCAGCTGTCTTCCTCTTGGCTGAGCCTCTCTCCAGGATGGAATATGTTGTATCTCCTCCAGACCCTTAAAGGGATAGTTCACGCCTTTGTTCCCTATCCACGGGTTTCCAACGCCCCATAGTGCATTGCGCAGACGCTGTACCGAGCTTCCGGCGCCGAGGCCGAGTGCGATTTACAAGCTCACAACGGGCTGCATCTGCGACGCGACGTGAGCTTGTATGTCTGCTGTTAAACCGGAAGTGTGGTCCAAATAATCTCCAGTAAACTCCCGTGGAAACAAGATGCCTCCTCAAATTATTGGCTTAGGAATGAGACAAAAACCAAAACATATCCATGAACTCAAATCTCCATTGGGTGAGTAATCAATAGAACATTTTTTATTTTGGGGGTGAACTATACCTAAGCACTGCACCACCCGTCCACACCATGCTTGTTGCAAGGGTCATCTAAAAAGAGTTGGAGCTTCTTGTTGACATCCATATCTCTTTCTTTTAGGCAACCTCCGGTGAATTCTTCTAAAAGATTGTTAGGTGTTGGAAATGCAATGGGAAAACAATTTGTTTGAGTGCATTTATTAGTTAAAATTAGATAAAATTATTAGACTTTCTTTCAACCACTTTCAACCTCATATCCCTATTTTGGGCATGTCATTATAGACCAAAACTTAAAAAAGAAAAAAGTTTAAGTGATTAAATAAAATAAATTATTGGTCAAAACATGGCTGATCAGTGGAGTGGACCCTCCAAAATCGGAATCCGCATCGGAATAGAAATTTGGCAGGTGTTGGGCTCTAATTATATTATCTTGCCGGTGTGTTGGCACACAGTGGCACTATTGATAGCTGAGAATTCACTAGAGATATTCAGCCATGTTCATCAGACTGTTGTGCTGCTATGACAACAGATTCCCCACACAGGATCTATAAAAAGTTTTTCTAAATATTGACTCAATTAAGACTCCTGGAGTGATCTGTGCCACAATCACAATTATCGCAGCATGCCAGCCTATATAGCTGCCAGTTCCCATTGAGCAGAGGTGACAAGCATCTGCTACAATAGGTCCTGTCTGGTTCCTCTCTAATGACCCACCTGGCAGCCATGGTCCCCACGTCCCAAACACCTGATGATGCTCACATTAATCTGACTTGGGTGCAACAGTTATTCAAACTAAGCAATTTAATACAGTGGTTTTCAAAACTCTTAATTTCACCCCCATACTGTAACTCTGACTTATAGACCTGTAAGGGTCCATTTGGAACCCCCTTAAGGAACAGGCTCCACAGTGTTAGGCCATCTGTAATGACCTTGTCAGGGGGAGAGGAGAGAGGAAGAGGAAGAGAGAGAGAAAGAGTAAGAGAGAGAGGGAGAGAGAGAGAGAGAGAGAGAGAGAGAGAGAGAGAGAGAGAGAGAGAGAGAGAGTTATGGAGCAAGAGAGAGAGAGAGAGAGAGGGAGGGAGGGAGGGGGAGAGAGACTTTGGAGCCTAGGTACGTCCAGCGGTCCGGGCCACAAACTCCATTTCTGAACGATTGCGTCCTTTGTCAGTTAATCGGTTCAGGAAAATGAAAATTATAGCTGCTGCTATTGTTACTGTTGTCATTATGATTGTTACTTGTTGCTTTTTGTCCATCTGGGTGCATCCCCCCATTCCGACATGCTGCCATTCCGACATCCCCCCATTCCGACACTAACCCTATACCTAACCCTAACCTCTATGGAAGTGCCGCCACTCAGACAATTAGAAGACAAAGTCGGCATGGCAGCATGTCGGAATGGAGAGCGTCGCGGGTTTGAGTCCTGATCCCGATAGCCTTTGCTGCATGTCACTCCCCATCTCTCTCCCCACAACCTACTATTCTATAAATAACCACCCCCAAAAAGCACGCTCACATTGACTCCAATGTATTTCACTGAACTTCCAGATCCAATTTTGTCTCCATGTGTGTCAATGGTGCCTGACTGGCCTGTGGACTGACCTTCTCTTCTTCTTGGGTAGGTGTGCTCCAGCTGAGGTTCAGCACTTCGGACATGTGACTGGCCCTAGGGCTAGGCAGGGTGACTGAGGCCAGGGGCAGTATGTTCCGTTCCTGCATACCTCCTCCATCAAGTCGAAATGATGACTGCTGTTTCTGATTAACAAGTGATGACACCTGTGTTCTGATCAGCCTGGGCTATAAAAGGCTCACCTCTCACATTCAGACAGTTATCCCACAATGGGAATTTCCATCAACTTTTAGAAAAAGTCACCCTAAAGCAAGAGAGTCTGCATGACTGGAATATGCATTCATTCATGAGGGTGGCAGCTGTCTTCCTCTTGGCTGAGCCTCTCTCCAGGATGGAATATGTTGTATCTCCTCCAGACCCTTAAAGGGATAGTTCACGCCTTTGTTCCCTATGGAGACACAAAGAGTCTCCTCAAATTATTGGCTTAGGAATGCGACAAAAACCAAAACATATCCATGAACTCAAATCTCCATTGGGTGAGTAATCAATAGAACATTTTTTATTTTGGGGGTGAACTATACCTAAGCACTGCACCACCCGTCCACACCATGCTTGTTGCAAGGGTCATCTAAAAAGAGTTGGAGCTTCTTGTTGACATCCATATCTCTTTCTTTTAGGCAACCTCCGGTGAATTCTTCTAAAAGAATTGTTTGAGTGCATTTATTTGTTAAAATTAGATTAAATTATTAGACTTTCTTTTAACCACTTTCAACCTCATATCCCTATTTTGGGCATGTCATTATAGACCAAAACTTAAAAAAAAAAAAGTTTAAGTGATTAAATAAAATAAATTATTGGTCAAAACATGGCTGATCAGTGGAGTGGACTCTCCAAAATCGGAATCCGCATCGGAAATAGAAATTTGGCAGCTGTTGGGCTCTAATTATATTATCTTGCCGGTGTGTTGGCACACAGTGGCACTATTGATAGCTGGGAATTCACTAGAGATATTCAGCCATGTTCATCAGACTGTTGTGCTGCTATGACAACAGATTCCCCCCACAGGATCTATAAAAGGTCTATCTAAATATTGACTCAATTAAGACTCCTGGAGTGATCTGTGCCACAATCACAATTATCGCAGCATGCCAGCCTATATAGCTGCCAGTTCCCATTGAGCAGAGGTGACAAGCATCTGCTACAATAGGTCCTGTCTGGTTCCTCTCTAATGACCCACCTGGCAGCCATGGTCCCCACGTCCCAAACACCTGATGATGCTCACATTAATCTGACTTGGGTGCAACAGTTATTCAAACTAAGCAATTTAATACAGTGGTTTTCAAAACTCTTAATTTCACCCCCATACTGTAACTCTGACTTATAGACCTGTAAGGGTCCATTTGGAACCCCCTTAAGGAACCCGAGGGGCCCTGGAGCCCACTTAAAGAACTTATAAAAGATTATTGGGGGGGGAAAGCATGACTTGTTGTTGTGTGTGGTTGTTACAGTACATTAAGATCAAATAGCTACAACATGACCAACAATATTTGCAAGGAATATGGAGTCCTCTTTAGTCTTTTGGTTATATTTTTATGGCTATAAATATGAAAATGCCATGAATCAATCCATTGTATGGTTTGATGATAATGATGGATGAATCATATTGTTCTCCGTCTGCTCTATAACATCACAGCTCCTTTCAACACATATTATCTTACAGAAGTCACTATAAATAGAAAGGAATGCTACACAAGCTGTACACTCGACTACTGTACCATGTGACATGATGAGTCATGTGTTTATTCAATATACTGTAGAACCATATTGTTTAACCCTTGTGGGCTGAGATAGCAAGCAAGAATGTATTCAAAATGATTCCACATTTTGTAAATATGTGCTAGAAATCCCATCGGAACGGTGTGCCTCAGAAAATACACTCCAATAACATGACCACATCACCTCAGGGAAGCTTGTCATAATTGTGTGTGCGTGCGTCCATGCGTGCGTGCGTGCGTGTGTGCGTGCGTGCATGCGTGTGTGTGTGTGTGCGTGCGTGTGTATGTGTGCGCGCACGTGTGTGTGTAACCAGGCGCCACTTTAGCCTAAGCAATAGAGAAGGAAAATGTCCCTCAGTGACAATGTCATAGGAACAGACTGAACTGTCACTCACTACCTTCACCAGCTCTGACATTGAGAGAGTATTCTGTGCTTCCGGTTATGTTTAACAGAAGCACAGATGGACAGCCAGCCACACTGATAAGCCCTGTTTCTTCATTGCACGACGAATAGTGAAAATAGACGATCTACAAAAAGCTCACAACAAATTGCTATATCACGTCACTATAAATTGTAACTAGTGGGCTTGATTTTGTGAGAGCGCAGAGTGCAGCTATGTTAATGTAACTATTATTTATTTTTTATTCTTAAAATGTCCTTTGTAAATCTTTGGAAATACTTAAAGGTGCCCTATTGCTATGCCTACGTAACTTTTCTAGGATCCGGATTTCCTGCAAAGTCTCTGCAGTCCCGAAATGTTTACCAAGAAGCTAAATGAGCCTGCCTGTTTGCTCAGAGAATACAATGAATCTTGACCATCATGTCAGAATGTGTGTCAGATCCTGTGTCTATGTGAGACATGACCTTTGAATATAGCATCCAGGTCATGTCTGTCATGGGTGCTATGTGCTATGTGTAAGAGATCAAAACAGGAGCCTGGCATAGAGCTCTGGGTGACTCTGTCAACTACACATAGGGTTTAAGACTTAAACTACTTAAACTTTAAGTAGTTAAAGCTAATTTCTCTTAAGGTGTGTCTGGGTGCCAGAGGAGACTCTCTAGAAGGATAGAGTGCCAGCCAGGAGGCCTGTTGATTCCTCTGTATGTCAGTAAAATCACCAACTTCCACCACACTCTACTTCCCAAGTAACAAGGTACAGTCAGACTCTCTCTGCACAGAACCTGTTTATATCAGAGAGAGAGAGGGGGGGGGGGTGAACTTTAGGGATGCTGGGCCAAAACCAATGTATAAATAAAATATATTTGCTGAAGCCGATGACAAATAACATAATAAATAATGTTTCTTTTTTCTTTTGTTATTCATTCTGCCTTTTATGCCTGGGAAACAAATTAATCTTAATTAAAAAATCAAACCTCGGTTCGAAGTGAGGCGGTGAATCTTAATAGCAGAGGAAGCAAAAACAGCATATGGATATTTTAGGGGTTTTCTAGGTAGAATCTCCTTTAAGTGTTCTACCTATCTGTGTATTTGGCCATCCTTTGTTTTAATACTGTTTCTTTCTTTATCCCTGACCAGTCTTTGTGACCTACTATATTTTCCCGACATCTTTCTGGTGGTGTCGTACATCTGTTTCATGTTTCCGTGTCTTGTTGCTTCCTCTGATTTAGTCACAGTGGCTTCTGTCTACTACAGAATGGTGGCATATTGCTAGGTTGTCAATGTATGTCCTCTTGTCTGCCTTAATGCTCCTCTTTATCGTTCATTATAGTATAACTGTTTTTAATTATGTTCACTAGTTTAGTGGGCACTCCATGGTGTCTCAATAACTTCCAAGTAGTCTCTCTATGTCTATTTCTCAGCTGGTGTACAGTTTTCCTGATCTTTATCCCTGATCAGTCTTTGTGGCCTACTACATTTACCCTACATCCTTCTGGTGGTGTCGTACAACTGATAGATAAACCCTGAAGGCCAAATTATCATGTGAAGCTTGACCAATCCTCAAAGTATCCCTTCATCTGACCGGGAGGGACACCGCACACATATTCTGGACGTACAGGACAGATAAAGCCTATTCATTCTGAACTGAAATGACCATATATGGACATGGGACACACATTTTGCTTTTTGAAAAAGCCTATTCATTCTGGACTGATATTTTGCACGTACGGGACAGAAAAAACCTGTTCATTCTGGACTGACATCACCATATATGGTAATTAAACGGACATTCTGTTTTTGAAAAAGCCTGTTCATTCTGGACTGAAATGACCATATATGGGCGTGATACACACAAAGCCATTCATATATATAAGCCTTTCAGACCTTCATCACGCTATATTTTAATGAGCACAAATTCAGTCATATAGATTTATGAAACAACACAAACATCGGCCACTGGCGTCGGTGAATGGCATTGACTGCACTGTCAAGGCGAGTATCGGCCAATACTGATGTACGACCAATAAATTGTGCATCCCTAATAAATAAATAAATAAATCTTGTAAACACATACTGTTATAAAACATATCTCTATATAATCTACGGACATCCATATATCTCTTCTATTTAATCCCTTGGCATAGTGCAGGGCCAAAGTGCACATAGCCTGTTGTTGTCCATCGGCGGTGGGGCTGAACCACTCACCAATCGATGTCTGTTGAGCAACATGTTCTGTCTTTGGTTTGTCATGACTAACCTATAGACTACCGCTAATTAATTTGAGGTTACCTTTTGTAGCATGAGGAGAGAAGTGCATCAATAATATAAGAAAAAGGTTACAGTCTACAGTCCCCCCCCCCCCCAATAACTTGAACACTAAATGTAAAGGTGAATACGGTTTGTGAAACAAAACAAAACCTCAGTCTAGGTGTGCACAACTACAAGTACATTCTCAGTTGCACACCTTTTGCTTAACACATGTATGTTCATTAGACACATAAATCAAACATTGAAGTCACTTATTTCATTTGTCATTTCAATGCACTGCCTTCCAAAATAGCACCATACCCATGAACCAACTAACTGATCAAACACGGATGCCAGGTGTACAGACACTTGGGTGCTTGATTGATTAGATAGATAGATATAGGTACAGTAGGTACTAGTGGTAGGTAGGTAGGTAGGTAGATAGATAGATAGATAGATAGATAGATAGATAGATAGATAGATAGATAGATAGATACCTTTATTATCCCAAGGGGAAAATCAGTTGCCCAGAGGCAGCACAGCAGTATAAGGTTATTTACAAAGTTACAGAGAAGTATGAAAAAGACAAAAAGAAAATACAAGAACAGAGTACAGAGTACAGTAAGTACAGTAAGAGCAAGGTACAACAAGAAAGGGAAGACCAAATGGAGGCAGAGAATGAATGCATTTTACCACCGGTTTCCTGCAGTGTGCACAAGACATTTGGCACTCATCAGTCCAGCAATTAGCGAGATTAGCTCCAGTCACAGACACATATGTAAGCCGGCCAACTCTTACATTTAACCACCAGTGTTTTAACTGGGTCAAGTTCAATATCACGTTCAAGTATAACAATATTTTCATTCAATAAAAGATCTATATATCATTACTTTCTGAGTTGTACTTCATATCAGTTAATCATTACAGTGTTGCCGAACAACGCCAGTTGGGTTTAAACCAACGAAACCATAAAAGGTTCCTACCATAAGCACCCAGGTTCTTTTGTTATACGATGAGAGAGCAACCTTGGGGAGTGCAAACCCCAGAGAGAGAATGGAGACCAAACAGTGTTTCAGAGGTGTACAAAGGTACAGGTATTTATTGGTCCCTAATACAAGGGCATCTGCGCCAGGTGTAACTAACCACCTAGGCTCTGCCTAGTATGAAAGAAATGTTTCCAAAATTGAAGTGGTATTTTCCATAAGTAATGACAATCAGTTACACCTCCTAGCCTGAAGATGGCGCTGCTGTGCCACAAACAAGACAGTCTTTGGACCGCAGACTGTAGCGTTGGACTCTGAGACTTTTATTTTGAAACGAATGATATAGGAAGCAGGTCACCGGAAGTAACGTCTTTTTGAGCGGTCTGCTCAGAGCTCACATGAAAACAAATGAATCCAAAATGAAAGAAAACACACAGTGATATGAGCGTTTCCACATTCTTGCTGAAAGGTGTATTGTTATGTTTAAGCCCCCTGGCTGAGGGCACAAGGTATGCTTTTATCCTGCACTGCATGTTGTGGTTTTGATTGCTACTGAGTTAATAGGCTGTTGTGTGAACGTTTTTCAGCTGTTCTATTTTAGACTCATTGAGAAGCATTCTAACATCGTAAATAATTAAATAATTACCGCGAATTTAGATCGGTAATACAGTGCATTGTTTTCCTTAGAGTAAAGGTATATTTCATGTTGAAGGTTGATGAATGATGATGCATATTATAAATAATTTCATGGTTAATACTAAAAGAGATTAAAACAATACTTTAATTACTTAATTGTTAAGAAGTTAAAAGATAATAGTTTACATTTCATTATTGTTGTTAAAAGGCTAAAGGATTCTTGTCATGGTGATTTATATAATAGCTTGGCTTTCATCTTGCACTCAAAGGAGAGATTGTCATGTTGTTAAAATTAATTCATGATGAGGTTTTGTGACTTACATGCTCCTTGTCAATTGTTATTGAGTATTTGGCTGTATTTGACAGTATGCTTTTGTCAGATAACATATGTCAGCTACTGTATTGTAATTTTTGGTTCCTTTTCTGCTTTCCCACCTATAGCTTTTACGTTGTTTCTGGAACAATAAAATATTCTAAAATCATCAGTTGAGAGCTCATCCCTTATCCAGCCATGGGTCGCTTACAGTAAAAGCTTAACCCTCCCCTTTGATGACATTAAGAAGAGATTAATTCTACGGCATTCTACACCTCCTCGGTCCCACACAGTCTCCGAAGGCAGTGATTCTCCTGTAAAGAAAATGGACGCATTAGCAAACCCAGACCAGTTAATGGAGCTCCTTCAAAAGGACGGAATGGAAGAGGAAGAGCTTCACTCCACTGGTCATCAACAGACTACCACAGAGGCTGGGTTTGTGTGCATAAGAGAGGAGGCCCAGCTGATGGAGACCCCCCATGGGGCCACTCGTGAGGATGAAACAGAGGAAGATACGTTTCGTCGTTCGGGCCGCCAGCGAAATCCCACAGAGAAGATGGCTGCACTTATGAAAGAGGAGGCCCACAAAAAGGAGAAAAGAATTCTCCTGCTATACGAACAATGGAGGATGCAAGTTCGTGCAGCGAGAAAACAACTACAGACAAACATCCCTGAGAGTCAACTTCTAGATCTCGTCGATACACTTAAACAGGCAAAGGATGAGGTCACAAGCCTCTACCTAGAAATACGAAAACACATCAGTCCATCAAATGTGACAAGAAGCAAGGTCGATGTCTGTGAAGCAGGTACTAACAACATTATGAAGATCATATACGATAGGTTAACATACTTAGAGGACTTTGACAGTGAAGATGCAAAACAGTGCCTTCATAAACTACTTGAGCCAGATTATGCTCGCTCTGTCTACGGATCCTCAGCCTCATATTCTACAAGAGAGTCTTCAAACTGTATTGCAGCTATGCGGGCAGAAGCAGCAGCTGACGTAGCAGCCAAAGAAGCGGAGTACAAAATGTCCGAAAGCATAGCACAACAGGAGTATGAGCTGGAACGGCTAAAGAAACAAAGAGACCTAGAAGTAGCAAAAGCCAGACTAATAGCTTACGACCAAGAAATGGAACTAGAGGCCAGCATTCACCCCACCAACTCTGAAGCCCAAGAACAGCAACACACAACCATAGCTGCACAACAACATACGTCTCCAGTCACAACGGCATCACATGTGACCTCATCTCCCATTCAACATGTCCCCACGGCATCATATATGATTTCATCTCCCATTCAACATGTCCCCACGGCATCACATGTGACCTCATCTCCCATTCAACATGTCCCCACGGCATCACATGTGACTTCATCTCCCATTCAACATGTTACAACGGCATCACATGTGACTTCATCTCCCATTCAACATGTCCCCACGGCATCACATGTGACTTCATCTCCCATTCAACATGTCCCAACGGCATCACATGTGACTTCATCTCCCATTCAACATGTCCCAACGGCATCACATGTGACAGCATCTCCCATTCAACGTGTTACAATGCCATCACATGTGACCTCATCTCCCATTCAACGTGTCATGACAGCTTCCCAAACTGTGCGTTCATCCTTTCCCATTCAACAACCCACTAATGTCATGTCAACCTCTCCACCTTCAAATACAGAGGTATCCTTTCTTGCCCAAGCTGTCCAAGATAGCATTGCTCTGAACAGGCTCCCAATACCGGAGCCATCGGTATTCAATGGTGACCCAATTCATTTCATCGAGTGGAAGGCCTCATTTGTTTCACTCATTGACAGAAAAACGATTTCTTCAGCTGACAAGTTGCACTATTTGAAAAGGTATGTTGGAGGTCCAGCTCGAAAGATTCTAGACGGTATCTTCTTTAGAAGTGACGATGAGGCTTATAAGGACGCATGGAACAAACTGAACAAACGTTACGGACAGCCATTTATCATACAGAGGGCATTCAGAGAAAGGCTTGTACAATGGCCAAAGATACAACCAAACGATGCTGAAGGTCTGAGAAGCTTTGCTGATTTCTTGAATGCATGTCAGGAAGCCATGCCTCATGTCCAAGGCCTTGACATACTGAACGACTGCGAGGAAAACCAGAAACTTGTACGGAAGTTACCTGACTGGGTAGCAGCTCGGTGGAACCGCCAAGTGACACAGGCCTTGAATGAAACACAAAGATTCCCAAGTTTTCAACAGTTTACGGATTTCATTTCAATGGAAGCAGAGGTTGTCTGCAACCCTATCACCTCTTTCAGTGCTCTTCGTGCTGCAGAATCCACATCGGAGAAACAAAACTCTAAAGTCAATAGAACAGGAAAGGCCAGCGTTCTTCACACACGGACTACTGCAGAGAACAACGAGCTAGAGTCCACTAAATGTCTGTTTTGTCAAAACAGTAGTCACATGATTCACAGCTGCACTGAATTCGTCTTACGGCCATTGGATGAGAGACGACAATATGTGAAAGAAAATAGACTATGTTACGGTTGCATGGAACCAGGCCACAATTCTAGAGACTGCAGTCATCGACACTCCTGTGACACCTGCAGTGGCAAGCACCCTACATACTTGCATGATGATAACTTTAAAAGAATCAACCTCGCACCAATCTCAAGCCAAGGTAACACCAACGAGACAACATCAGCTACTGCTATGTCCCTCAACGTCAAGCATGAGGAACTATCAGCAAATACGTCCATGATCGTGCCAGTGTGGGTATCTTCACAGAGCAAACCAGGCTATGAAAAGCTTGTTTACGCATTACTTGACACCATGAGTGATACCGTTTTCATCGACCAAGATGTGAGTAACGATCTCAAAGCAAACTCATGTCCTGAAAGACTGAAGCTGACAACTATGATTGGTAAAGATGTCGTTATACAAAGCGAAAGGGTCTCAGGTCTCAAAGTAAGAGGCTATAACTCCAACATTATCATTAATCTCCCCACTGCCTACACTAAGGACTGCATCCCAGCAAACCGTACTCACATTCCTAACCGTGAGACGGCTCGACACTGGAAGCATCTCTCTGTAATCATGGATGAAATTCCACCCCTACAGGATTGTGAGGTTGGCCTCCTGATAGGCTACAGCTGTTCGAGGGCACTAGCACCAAAACAAGTGATTCTCGGGGAAGATAATGAACCGTATGCCATTCGCACAGACCTTGGATGGAGCATTGTAGGTGGTTTAGCACAGAGCAATGACTCACTAAGTGTCAACACTATATGTCACCGGATGAACATTAAGGAGCTCCCCCCAGTAATACCAGCTGATGGCATTCAGAGGCGGATGAGGAGCCATGGCAGGAAACAGACCACCAGGCAGACACGGGGCAGAGGGCGTGGCAGCGCAACCAGAGACGGTGGGAGCTCGAAGAACGAGGAGGACAGAGATACCGTTAACAAACCCCAGGTCCTCCAAGACAAAGAAAGCGAGTCTAAGGAAAAGATTTACACCTGTTCCATGTTCCTTGCAAGCGGCGGCATGGTCCAGCCCTCGCAAGAGCTGAACTCTGAGAAGAAATCGGTCACGGAGTTGCGTAGGATGGAACAAGACAACACGGATGACAAATTGGAGCCAAGATCAAAGATCATTTATGTTAATAAGAACATTGCTTCAGCCAAAGGTCAGCCCTGCTGCTAGAGGCTGATTGAATATCCGGTTGCTACAAAGTGTATCCTTTCTTTGTTTGATCACTACTTGCATGATTACTTATATGTTTCAGGCCTATAATGCTCTAATGTTAGTTAAAGTTAGAAAACACTCGTATTTGCATTACTCAAGGGTTCTGCAACTCACTCCTGCTTTGGTGGGAGTGTAACTAACCACCTAGGCTCTGCCTAGTATGAAAGAAATGTTTCCAAAATTGAAGTGGTATTTTCCATAAGTAATGACAATCAGTTACACCTCCTAGCCTGAAGATGGCGCTGCTGTGCCACAAACAAGACAGTCTTTGGACCGCAGACTGTAGCGTTGGACTCTGAGACTTTTATTTTGAAACGAATGATATAGGAAGCAGGTCACCGGAAGTAACGTCTTTTTGAGCGGTCTGCTCAGAGCTCACATGAAAACAAATGAATCCAAAATGAAAGAAAACACACAGTGATATGAGCGTTTCCACATTCTTGCTGAAAGGTGTATTGTTATGTTTAAGCCCCCTGGCTGAGGGCACAAGGTATGCTTTTATCCTGCACTGCATGTTGTGGTTTTGATTGCTACTGAGTTAATAGGCTGTTGTGTGAACGTTTTTCAGCTGTTCTATTTTAGACTCATTGAGAAGCATTCTAACATCGTAAATAATTAAATAATTACCGCGAATTTAGATCGGTAATACAGTGCATTGTTTTCCTTAGAGTAAAGGTATATTTCATGTTGAAGGTTGATGAATGATGATGCATATTATAAATAATTTCATGGTTAATACTAAAAGAGATTAAAACAATACTTTAATTACTTAATTGTTAAGAAGTTAAAAGATAATAGTTTACATTTCATTATTGTTGTTAAAAGGCTAAAGGATTCTTGTCATGGTGATTTATATAATAGCTTGGCTTTCATCTTGCACTCAAAGGAGAGATTGTCATGTTGTTAAAATTAATTCATGATGAGGTTTTGTGACTTACATGCTCCTTGTCAATTGTTATTGAGTATTTGGCTGTATTTGACAGTATGCTTTTGTCAGATAACATATGTCAGCTACTGTATTGTAATTTTTGGTTCCTTTTCTGCTTTCCCACCTATAGCTTTTACGTTGTTTCTGGAACAATAAAATATTCTAAAATCATCAGTTGAGAGCTCATCCCTTATCCAGCCATGGGTCGCTTACAGTAAAAGCTTAACCCTCCCCTTTGATGACATTAAGAAGAGATTAATTCTACGGCATTCTACACCTCCTCGGTCCCACACAGTCTCCGAAGGCAGTGATTCTCCTGTAAAGAAAATGGACGCATTAGCAAACCCAGACCAGTTAATGGAGCTCCTTCAAAAGGACGGAATGGAAGAGGAAGAGCTTCACTCCACTGGTCATCAACAGACTACCACAGAGGCTGGGTTTGTGTGCATAAGAGAGGAGGCCCAGCTGATGGAGACCCCCCATGGGGCCACTCGTGAGGATGAAACAGAGGAAGATACGTTTCGTCGTTCGGGCCGCCAGCGAAATCCCACAGAGAAGATGGCTGCACTTATGAAAGAGGAGGCCCACAAAAAGGAGAAAAGAATTCTCCTGCTATACGAACAATGGAGGATGCAAGTTCGTGCAGCGAGAAAACAACTACAGACAAACATCCCTGAGAGTCAACTTCTAGATCTCGTCGATACACTTAAACAGGCAAAGGATGAGGTCACAAGCCTCTACCTAGAAATACGAAAACACATCAGTCCATCAAATGTGACAAGAAGCAAGGTCGATGTCTGTGAAGCAGGTACTAACAACATTATGAAGATCATATACGATAGGTTAACATACTTAGAGGACTTTGACAGTGAAGATGCAAAACAGTGCCTTCATAAACTACTTGAGCCAGATTATGCTCGCTCTGTCTACGGATCCTCAGCCTCATATTCTACAAGAGAGTCTTCAAACTGTATTGCAGCTATGCGGGCAGAAGCAGCAGCTGACGTAGCAGCCAAAGAAGCGGAGTACAAAATGTCCGAAAGCATAGCACAACAGGAGTATGAGCTGGAACGGCTAAAGAAACAAAGAGACCTAGAAGTAGCAAAAGCCAGACTAATAGCTTACGACCAAGAAATGGAACTAGAGGCCAGCATTCACCCCACCAACTCTGAAGCCCAAGAACAGCAACACACAACCATAGCTGCACAACAACATACGTCTCCAGTCACAACGGCATCACATGTGACCTCATCTCCCATTCAACATGTCCCCACGGCATCATATATGATTTCATCTCCCATTCAACATGTCCCCACGGCATCACATGTGACCTCATCTCCCATTCAACATGTCCCCACGGCATCACATGTGACTTCATCTCCCATTCAACATGTTACAACGGCATCACATGTGACTTCATCTCCCATTCAACATGTCCCCACGGCATCACATGTGACTTCATCTCCCATTCAACATGTCCCAACGGCATCACATGTGACTTCATCTCCCATTCAACATGTCCCAACGGCATCACATGTGACAGCATCTCCCATTCAACGTGTTACAATGCCATCACATGTGACCTCATCTCCCATTCAACGTGTCATGACAGCTTCCCAAACTGTGCGTTCATCCTTTCCCATTCAACAACCCACTAATGTCATGTCAACCTCTCCACCTTCAAATACAGAGGTATCCTTTCTTGCCCAAGCTGTCCAAGATAGCATTGCTCTGAACAGGCTCCCAATACCGGAGCCATCGGTATTCAATGGTGACCCAATTCATTTCATCGAGTGGAAGGCCTCATTTGTTTCACTCATTGACAGAAAAACGATTTCTTCAGCTGACAAGTTGCACTATTTGAAAAGGTATGTTGGAGGTCCAGCTCGAAAGATTCTAGACGGTATCTTCTTTAGAAGTGACGATGAGGCTTATAAGGACGCATGGAACAAACTGAACAAACGTTACGGACAGCCATTTATCATACAGAGGGCATTCAGAGAAAGGCTTGTACAATGGCCAAAGATACAACCAAACGATGCTGAAGGTCTGAGAAGCTTTGCTGATTTCTTGAATGCATGTCAGGAAGCCATGCCTCATGTCCAAGGCCTTGACATACTGAACGACTGCGAGGAAAACCAGAAACTTGTACGGAAGTTACCTGACTGGGTAGCAGCTCGGTGGAACCGCCAAGTGACACAGGCCTTGAATGAAACACAAAGATTCCCAAGTTTTCAACAGTTTACGGATTTCATTTCAATGGAAGCAGAGGTTGTCTGCAACCCTATCACCTCTTTCAGTGCTCTTCGTGCTGCAGAATCCACATCGGAGAAACAAAACTCTAAAGTCAATAGAACAGGAAAGGCCAGCGTTCTTCACACACGGACTACTGCAGAGAACAACGAGCTAGAGTCCACTAAATGTCTGTTTTGTCAAAACAGTAGTCACATGATTCACAGCTGCACTGAATTCGTCTTACGGCCATTGGATGAGAGACGACAATATGTGAAAGAAAATAGACTATGTTACGGTTGCATGGAACCAGGCCACAATTCTAGAGACTGCAGTCATCGACACTCCTGTGACACCTGCAGTGGCAAGCACCCTACATACTTGCATGATGATAACTTTAAAAGAATCAACCTCGCACCAATCTCAAGCCAAGGTAACACCAACGAGACAACATCAGCTACTGCTATGTCCCTCAACGTCAAGCATGAGGAACTATCAGCAAATACGTCCATGATCGTGCCAGTGTGGGTATCTTCACAGAGCAAACCAGGCTATGAAAAGCTTGTTTACGCATTACTTGACACCATGAGTGATACCGTTTTCATCGACCAAGATGTGAGTAACGATCTCAAAGCAAACTCATGTCCTGAAAGACTGAAGCTGACAACTATGATTGGTAAAGATGTCGTTATACAAAGCGAAAGGGTCTCAGGTCTCAAAGTAAGAGGCTATAACTCCAACATTATCATTAATCTCCCCACTGCCTACACTAAGGACTGCATCCCAGCAAACCGTACTCACATTCCTAACCGTGAGACGGCTCGACACTGGAAGCATCTCTCTGTAATCATGGATGAAATTCCACCCCTACAGGATTGTGAGGTTGGCCTCCTGATAGGCTACAGCTGTTCGAGGGCACTAGCACCAAAACAAGTGATTCTCGGGGAAGATAATGAACCGTATGCCATTCGCACAGACCTTGGATGGAGCATTGTAGGTGGTTTAGCACAGAGCAATGACTCACTAAGTGTCAACACTATATGTCACCGGATGAACATTAAGGAGCTCCCCCCAGTAATACCAGCTGATGGCATTCAGAGGCGGATGAGGAGCCATGGCAGGAAACAGACCACCAGGCAGACACGGGGCAGAGGGCGTGGCAGCGCAACCAGAGACGGTGGGAGCTCGAAGAACGAGGAGGACAGAGATACCGTTAACAAACCCCAGGTCCTCCAAGACAAAGAAAGCGAGTCTAAGGAAAAGATTTACACCTGTTCCATGTTCCTTGCAAGCGGCGGCATGGTCCAGCCCTCGCAAGAGCTGAACTCTGAGAAGAAATCGGTCACGGAGTTGCGTAGGATGGAACAAGACAACACGGATGACAAATTGGAGCCAAGATCAAAGATCATTTATGTTAATAAGAACATTGCTTCAGCCAAAGGTCAGCCCTGCTGCTAGAGGCTGATTGAATATCCGGTTGCTACAAAGTGTATCCTTTCTTTGTTTGATCACTACTTGCATGATTACTTATATGTTTCAGGCCTATAATGCTCTAATGTTAGTTAAAGTTAGAAAACACTCGTATTTGCATTACTCAAGGGTTCTGCAACTCACTCCTGCTTTGGTGGGAGTGTAACTAACCACCTAGGCTCTGCCTAGTATGAAAGAAATGTTTCCAAAATTGAAGTGGTATTTTCCATAAGTAATGACAATCAGTTACACCTCCTAGCCTGAAGATGGCGCTGCTGTGCCACAAACAAGACAGTCTTTGGACCGCAGACTGTAGCGTTGGACTCTGAGACTTTTATTTTGAAACGAATGATATAGGAAGCAGGTCACCGGAAGTAACGTCTTTTTGAGCGGTCTGCTCAGAGCTCACATGAAAACAAATGAATCCAAAATGAAAGAAAACACACAGTGATATGAGCGTTTCCACATTCTTGCTGAAAGGTGTATTGTTATGTTTAAGCCCCCTGGCTGAGGGCACAAGGTATGCTTTTATCCTGCACTGCATGTTGTGGTTTTGATTGCTACTGAGTTAATAGGCTGTTGTGTGAACGTTTTTCAGCTGTTCTATTTTAGACTCATTGAGAAGCATTCTAACATCGTAAATAATTAAATAATTACCGCGAATTTAGATCGGTAATACAGTGCATTGTTTTCCTTAGAGTAAAGGTATATTTCATGTTGAAGGTTGATGAATGATGATGCATATTATAAATAATTTCATGGTTAATACTAAAAGAGATTAAAACAATACTTTAATTACTTAATTGTTAAGAAGTTAAAAGATAATAGTTTACATTTCATTATTGTTGTTAAAAGGCTAAAGGATTCTTGTCATGGTGATTTATATAATAGCTTGGCTTTCATCTTGCACTCAAAGGAGAGATTGTCATGTTGTTAAAATTAATTCATGATGAGGTTTTGTGACTTACATGCTCCTTGTCAATTGTTATTGAGTATTTGGCTGTATTTGACAGTATGCTTTTGTCAGATAACATATGTCAGCTACTGTATTGTAATTTTTGGTTCCTTTTCTGCTTTCCCACCTATAGCTTTTACGTTGTTTCTGGAACAATAAAATATTCTAAAATCATCAGTTGAGAGCTCATCCCTTATCCAGCCATGGGTCGCTTACACCAGGTACAAATACAAAAATAAAAAGAAATGAAATCCTAAAACTAAAAGGGGGGCCCCAACAATTATACAATGCAATTAAGACACAACTTTATTTAATATTAAAACTATACTAAAAACTACTGTCCCCAGTCAGGGGGGGGGATCGTAAAAGCAGTATAATGGCGGTTAAACGCCGGGAATAATTTAACACAGTACAGCCACCAAAGTGGCGAGAGCAGCTAGGGCCAGAGCGTTATAATATAATTACTTAGTTACTAGTTCTTTATACTCAATCACTTAGCAGTGGGGGAGGCCATGGAACGGCCCGAACACAGCACGCTTCAATACAATTACTTGATTACTTTTCAGCGTCGTACTCAGCAGTGCGGGAGGCCATGAAGTGGGCCAATCACAGAGCTTTAGAGTACAAGTGCTCAGTCACTTTTATCAGATACTCAATGCACAAAACAATACCCAATCGTTTCCCAGTTCACTCGGTCACTCAGCGGTGCGGGAGGCCATGAAGTGGGCCAATCACAGAGCTTTAGAGTACAATTACTTAGTCACGTTTATCAGATACTCAATGCACAAAACAATCCCCAATCGTTTCCCAGTTCACTCAGTCACTTAAAGCGTGTCTCCTATCTCAACAACGTGGATACCCAACGAAGAGAGAGCGGCACAAAGTGCTACGATACCACTACTCGAGTACTCCTCCTCGGTACCCGGTCACTACACAGTCCCAACAGTCAACCCCAGGGAACTCAGTCTCTCCAGTGAGAACGGAACGGGACAGCGGCCAATCGTCACACGTCTACTTCTTTGCACCCTGGAAATACAGGAGAAGACCGCCAGATAACTAGTCCCAACCACAGTAGTAGGTTACACAGGGAACAGCAGGCAGTCGTAGGCAGCGTGACATAAAGCGTTACTCACACACAAAGGCAAGCGCAATGCTTGCCTCCTGCGTTGATAGGATTCGTCACACTGCGATCTCCTCTCTCCACCGTCCGGCCAAGCTCTCCACCTCTCGTCTCTCGTCTGGAAGGGTGGCAGCCCGTCTCTCCGCGACTAGGTACTAATGACAAGGTTTTCAAGGTTCGTTATCAGTTTACTTCATTGTCCCCGTACTCGTTCCACTGAGTCCCCGCTCTTAGCTCTGGGTTTCTCCGCTCTGTCCCAACGTCCTCTCTGCTCTGCGTCCCTGTTCAACTGAGCCGCTCTCTCATTCATGTACAGAGGCACTCGCGCCGCCGCCCCCCCCATTGGTCCGCCATGACATCACCTCAACCCCATTGGCCGAGTCCCTTCTCCTAGTTACCCAACCACAGTCTTTTCCCACAATGTCCCGGGAAAGCATCACGTCACACTCATTCACAAAATCAAGCATGAGGAGAGGAAAAGGACAGAAATTAATGACAACTTAAACAACATATCAACGATGCATTTGAAATAAAAAAAAATAAGGAAATACAAAAAGCAGTAGGTAAATTGTCAAAAAATAAAAGTAAAAATAATGATCCCTTCCTGTCCCCCCTCACACTCCCCCTTGTTTTAATCTGAGCAGTCCCTGCGAAAGGTGCTACGCTGGACTGTATCTAGCAGGAGGTTGTCCCAAATTAATTCGAGCTGAACGCCGGGGTCCCGTAGGAAAAAACCCATAACACTGGGGGAACACTGGCTCCCTTGGTTTAGACACTGGCTCTGGCTCAGACCTCGCTGCCACCTGTGGAGGAGCTATACACACCTTGAGAGCATTCCTGTGTACCGTTCGATCCCGCCCCCCTTTCTCTGGCTGGATACGATACACTAGGCCAGCCTCTCCCACGGTTTCCAGCACTACAAATGGCTCCGGATCCCACCAAGAAGCCAACTTTCCCTGCCCCTGCCGATTCCTATTACGCACCCATACCCGTTCTCCAGGTAGCAGCGGAGGAACACCTGCCCTACGATCGTAAGTCCGCTTCCGCTGGTCTGCGGCGCTCGTCATCTTCTGACCGGCAGTGCGATAAGCTATATTCATGCGTTGCTGATGATCCTGTACCCAGTTCCTCACTCCCATCCTAGGCTGAGATGGCACTACCCCCAGCTCTACATCTACAGGGCGCCTTAGGTGCCGACCAAACATCAGAAAGGCCGGGGCGTAGCCAGTGGCGCTATGGGGGGTGTTGTTATAAGCGTGTACTAACTCTGGCAAATGTTCTGCCCAACGCTCCTGTCTATCTGCATCCAGGGAGCGTAATAGGTTCAATAATGTTTGATTCCACCTCTCCACCCCCCCATTAGCAGCCGGATTATAGGGCGTAGTACGGCTTTTAGTAATACCATAGGTATTACACAGCTCCTGCATTAAGGCCGACTCGAAGTTCTGGCCTCTGTCCGAATGGAAACGGACTGGACAACCGTAAGGCTGAATAACATATGCCCAAAGGGCACGGACAGTAGTTGGCGCTGTTTGATCACGAGTCGGAATCGCCCAACTATATCTAGTAAATAGATCTGTGGCCACCAGAATATTCTGCCACGGGTCTGCAGGCCTCCCCAAGGTGAGGAAATCAATAGCTACCACTTCTAGGGGGTATGACACCTTAAAGGGCTGTAAGGGGGCCCGGGGCTCTAACCTAGTCTTCTGTAGGCTGCAGGTGACACATCCCTGTTGGAACCGCCGTACCTCTCCCTCCATGCCCGGCCAGTAGAACCGGCGCCGTAGCTGTGCCAGTGTGCGCTCCGCGCCAGCATGCGCCGCTGCCTCATGCATCCCTCTCCACACCTCCTGACGTCGGGGACCTGGGCAGACAAGCTGACAATATTCTTCCCGGTTATACGGGTCAGTCACACGGCGGTATAACACGCCTCCTTGTAACTCCAATTTCGTCCATTGCCGTAACAGCTGATTAACCCCCCACGACCGGCTGCTCTTCTCACTCAGCGCCGGATGAGCCCCTCGTTCCACCCACCGGGCTACAGTTCCCACATCAACATCCCTCTGCTGCGCGTCTCGCCACTCACTCCTCTTCTGTCCGTCTTCTTTGTTAACCCCCCCAGCCAATTCTACAGCCGCGACAATCCCGGTGTGCACAGGGAATCTTGACAGGGCATCGGCGTTCGCATTACTTTTACCCGGTCTATACTTAATGTCAAATGTGAACGAAGCCAGCTGGGCCGCCCAGCGCTGCTCGACAGCACCTAACCGTGCAGTGGAAAGATGGGCCACCGGGTTATTATCTGTATATACGGTAAACTGAGCCCCAGTAAGATAGTCTCTAAATTTTTCGGTCACAGCCCATTTAAGGGCAAGGAGTTCCAATTTAAAGGAGCTATAATTTGCATCATTCTGCTCCGTGGGGTGCAGGCTCCGGCTCGCATAGGAAATAACCCGTTCTTTACCATTTTGGACCTGGGCCAACACAGCGCCCAGGCCGCGGTTACTGGCGTCCGTATAGACCACAAACGGCTGGCTATAATCAGCGTAAGCTAGCACAGGGGCTTGGGTTAACGCTGTTTTTAAAGCATCAAACGCACACTGACATTCAGGGGTCCACGTTATTTTACACTGGTGTGATTTAGCATCGGTCGGAATGCCGATTAAGAGGCTAGTTAGCGGCCGTGCCACCGCAGCAAAAGACGGCACGAACCGGCGATAATACCCAGCGAACCCCAACCATGCACGAACCTCCCGGACAGTCGTAGGAGCGACCCACCCCCTCACGGCCACCAGCTTGTCCGGGTCGGGCCGCACTCCTTCATGGTCCACCACATGCCCCAGGAACTTCACCTCGCGCTGTAGGAGTTTGCATTTATCGAGCCGTAGCTTTAACCCTTGTTTCCACAGTCGCTGGAACACGCTCTCGAGGTGCTGTAGGTGGGAGGAGAAGTCAGGTGAGTAAATAATAATGTCATCGAGATAAACCAACAGGGATTCCGTCACTAAGCCACTAAGGCACTGTTGCATGAGCCGCTGGAAAGTGGCAGGGGCATTACATAACCCGAACGGCATTCTCTTAAACTCAAACAGCCCCAAGGGTGTCGTGAAAGCAGTCTTTTCTTGGTCGCGGGGGTCCATTCCCACCTGCCGATACCCACTTGCTAGATCCAGCGTGGAAAACCATTTCGCTTGCGTCAGGCTCGTTAGTGTCTCTTCGATGCGTGGTAAAGGAAAGGCATCCTTGTGCGTGACAGCATTCAGTTTGCGGTAGTCCACGCAAAACCGCCAACTGCCATCTTTCTTTTTAACTAGTACGATCGGTGCCGCCCATGGGCTACGGCTCTCCACAATAACCTCCTTCTCCAACATACCGTTCAGCAGCGTCTTCATTTCTTTGTACATAGAGGGTGGCAGCGGCCGGTGCCGCTCGCGAATAGGAGCCGCGTCCCCCGTGGGAATCTGATGCTGTACAGCGTCGGTCTGGCCGAAGTCCTCGTCGTGGACGGCAAACACCTTCTCCCAGGTGGACAGCATTCTCTGCAGCTCACTCCGCTGCTCCTCCGGTAGATCAGTGCGGTCCGCCAATCCTTGCATCTCTTGGGGCAGAGTGCGTTCCTGCTCGTCCTCTTCGGCGCTCACCAGCGCGACCTCCACCGCTCCATCCTCTCCCATCGACAGGCTCAGGTCCCGCTGTCCCCGGACATCGGCGGCGTCCACCGGGTACAACCTCCCCAGCTTTTGGTAGCGGCCCACCCGGACACTGAACGCATGCGGGTTGCAGAGGCGCACAGGGACTCGACCCCCCCGCACAGTCACCACAGCACGCGCCACTCCCAGCTGGTGGTTATTGGATTCCGCTTCTAGTAGAGCCTCGAAGTCTCCGCCAGCAGGCCCTCTTCGCGCACGCCCCCATACAAGGACCTCACTGCGGGCGGGCACCCGAATTTGCCTGCGACCGGCAGGCCACACACAGCCCAAGGAACCATCTTCGTTAGTCACCGTTTCCACCCGCCTACAAGCAGCGAATGCCTCTCTCCAAACGGCCTTTCCCTTGCTGGAAGAGAAAACAGCTCTCCCGGGCCGTTTGAACAGAACATCCCAGCACGCACTGACGACATTCATGCCGACAATCAACGGGTGCGTGCAATGCTCGTCTTTTACAACTACCACCCCCCTCCCGGGCACTGTGATTCCCTCCAGTTCCATATCCAATACCGCATAGCCCGTATAGGGGATATCAAGGCCGTTGGCCGCTCTTAACTTAAATACTAGGGGACGCTTGCCTATTTTAGCTGAGGGGAAACGTTGGTCAAACAAGCTCTGCTGCATAAGGGTGACTTGGGACCCCGTATCTAGTAACCCCTGTAATGGAACTCCCTCCATAGTAATGTCGATAAGCGGGCACTCGCCCACAAACGCCTCATTAGCCCTCGCCCCACTAAACGGGGTTTTTACCCCGGTTGCCCGGACTGTGGCAACCGAGCCCGCTAGTTTAACTGTGGCCGGTTTCCTTTGCAGAATCTCGCTATATGCCCGGCTTGGTTACACTGGCGACATATAGGTCTGCCCTCCCCATCCCACTCAAACCCCCGGTTTGACCCATACTGGTGACCTGCTGGTGCGTAACGCTGCGCCGGCGGCTGGGCATAGGCGGCTGGCTCGTATGGACGGTTAGGCGGTGGTGGCGCATAGGTAGCCGCTTCATATGGGCGATTAGGCGGCGGTGGTGGTACAGTGGGAGCGGCAGCCTGCAGCATCGGGCGGATCTCCTTCATGAGTTCGTCCGTGAACCCCTTCATTTGTGTTTTCACGTCCTCCATAATCTCCTGTCTCAAGGCTTTTTTCCAGTCACTCGTCTGTGGGGGGTTAGAAGCAGGTGTACGGTTAACAGCGTGACACATTACTTCGGGCGCTCTTATGCCCCCATACTCCGTATCTAATAATAAGGCCTCTTCTCGCAGCGCAGCGAAATTGTCTTCGGGGTTTCTCCGGCTATATACTCGTAGGGCTTGGCTCAATGGACCCTCTGACAGCCCCATAAGCATTTGATCTCGTAGAACGATATCGGAGGGGGCCGTGGTTGGATCATGTCGCCGCAGCCTACAGAATAATTCCCTAAGTCTCAGAATATAAGCGCTCACGCTCTCACCTGGCCGTTGAGTGCAGTTATAGAATTGTGACCGTACTTTAGACACCGGAACAGTTTCTCTATATAAAGTATCAAAATATTTCAAGATTTTGTCCACCGTGTCTCGCTCCCCTTCTTCTAATACCACCACTTGTCGCTTAGCATCATCCGTTAAAGTTTTAAACAAAATAGCTACCTTTTTTGCTTCAGTCATGTCCTGTGTTCCCAACAGCCCTCTAATCTGGTCTCTCCATTCTTTATACTTTTCCTCCCCCTCTGTTCCTCCGAACTTGGGCAGCCACGGGGCTCCCGGGTATACAGGCATCATCATCATATTAGCTTCGACAGAGAAACAAAATGGTGTACAATTGTTTGGTCTCTCTCGTGTTGCTCTCTCTCGTATCCTGCCGACAACGCCAATTATGTAAGCCGGCCAACTCTTACATTTAACCACCAGTGTTTTAACTGGGTCAAGTTCAATATCACGTTCAAGTATAACAATATTTTCATTCAATAAAAGATCTATATATCATTACTTTCTGAGTTGTACTTCATATCAGTTAATCATTACAGTGTTGCCGAACAACGCCAGTTGGGTTTAAACCAACGAAACCATAAAAGGTTCCTACCATAAGCACCCAGGTTCTTTTGTTATACGATGAGAGAGCAACCTTGGGGAGTGCAAACCCCAGAGAGAGAATGGAGACCAAACAGTGTTTCAGAGGTGTACAAAGGTACAGGTATTTATTGGTCCCTAATACAAGGGCATCTGCGCCAGGTACAAATACAAAAATAAAAAGAAATGAAATCCTAAAACTAAAAGGGGGGCCCCAACAATTATACAATGCAATTAAGACACAACTTTATTTAATATTAAAACTATACTAAAAACTACTGTCCCCAGTCAGGGGGGGGGATCGTAAAAGCAGTATAATGGCGGTTAAACGCCGGGAATAATTTAACACAGTACAGCCACCAAAGTGGCGAGAGCAGCTAGGGCCAGAGCGTTATAATATAATTACTTAGTTACTAGTTCTTTATACTCAATCACTTAGCAGTGGGGGAGGCCATGGAACGGCCCGAACACAGCACGCTTCAATACAATTACTTGATTACTTTTCAGCGTCGTACTCAGCAGTGCGGGAGGCCATGAAGTGGGCCAATCACAGAGCTTTAGAGTACAAGTGCTCAGTCACTTTTATCAGATACTCAATGCACAAAACAATACCCAATCGTTTCCCAGTTCACTCGGTCACTCAGCGGTGCGGGAGGCCATGAAGTGGGCCAATCACAGAGCTTTAGAGTACAATTACTTAGTCACGTTTATCAGATACTCAATGCACAAAACAATCCCCAATCGTTTCCCAGTTCACTCAGTCACTTAAAGCGTGTCTCCTATCTCAACAACGTGGATACCCAACGAAGAGAGAGCGGCACAAAGTGCTACGATACCACTACTCGAGTACTCCTCCTCGGTACCCGGTCACTACACAGTCCCAACAGTCAACCCCAGGGAACTCAGTCTCTCCAGTGAGAACGGAACGGGACAGCGGCCAATCGTCACACGTCTACTTCTTTGCACCCTGGAAATACAGGAGAAGACCGCCAGATAACTAGTCCAAACCACAGTAGTAGGTTACACAGGGAACAGCAGGCAGTCGTAGGCAGCGTGACATAAAGCGTTACTCACACACAAAGGCAAGCGCAATGCTTGCCTCCTGCGTTGATAGGATTCGTCACACTGCGATCTCCTCTCTCCACCGTCCGGCCAAGCTCTCCACCTCTCGTCTCTCGTCTGGAAGGGTGGCAGCCCGTCTCTCCGCGACTAGGTACTAATGACAAGGTTTTCAAGGTTCGTTATCAGTTTACTTCATTGTCCCCGTACTCGTTCCACTGAGTCCCCGCTCTTAGCTCTGGGTTTCTCCGCTCTGTCCCAACGTCCTCTCTGCTCTGCGTCCCTGTTCAACTGAGCCGCTCTCTCATTCATGTACAGAGGCACTCGCGCCGCCGCCCCCCCCATTGGTCCGCCATGACATCACCTCAACCCCATTGGCCGAGTCCCTTCTCCTAGTTACCCAACCACAGTCTTTTCCCACAATGTCCCGGGAAAGCATCACGTCACACTCATTCACAAAATCAAGCATGAGGAGAGGAAAAGGACAGAAATTAATGACAACTTAAACAACATATCAACGATGCATTTGAAATCAAAAAAAATAAGGAAATACAAAAAGCAGTAGGTAAATTGTCAAAAAATAAAAGTAAAAATAATGATCCCTTCCTGTCCCCCCTCACACATAGACAGGGACGAAAACATAATCTCCATCTCTGGCATTCAGCCTGGGAGAGATAAAAACTCCTGCTCTTCATCGCAGCAACACCATATCTGTTGATAGAGCTCTAGATAATATTGCATTACCATATGTCTAGCATTCTGTGAACAGCATAGTATGTCTGATAGCTTTACCAGATGGATGGCTCCTAATAGAGACAGTCCCAGTGAAAGTATCCCGGTCTATGGAGGTATTTTGATATGGGGAGTTTACATTTCAATATTCTCCCATGCATGAGGGAACTCAAATGATATGAGCCCATGAGCTCACAGTAAACCATTATGTTAAAGATCTGCTGTGTATCTTTATTCTCACTACATCCTCACTATGTGTAGATCTGCTATTTTTGAAAGATTTTCTTTTAAATGATTCTGTTATTTTTAAAGGTTACCATTTAATGACATGCCCAAAATATGGAAGCCATGGCACTGTTAACATGGTTAAGAAGTTGGCTTTGAACTTGCATGCATGGTTGCTTAACACCTTTGGAATGATTATTTTAGGTTGTGTAAAGGGTGGTGGGGTGGGCAAAGGTAGCAGAGGCAGAGCATGTGCACTGTTGTCCCTGTGAGAGTGTCCTCAAGGATAGCAAAAATATAACTTTTTAATTACAAATCATGCATGGTATTTTGCTGATTGATTAATTGAATACTTTATTAGTAGTTTGCATAGGAAAAGCACAGGACAGTACAGTTCAGATACAAGGTCTAATAGGATTTAAACCCAAGAATGCACTATGGCTTGGTTACATTGGGGTCCTTTGTACTTAATTCATTCATTGGTCCTAAAAAAAAAAATATATATATATATATATATATATATATATATATATATATTCAGATTTGGGTAAATAGTATACTAGTGGTGACTGGTGATTCCTAAAATTATGGTTAGATGTTTAGGGAATGAGTAAATTGAATGTCTGTGTAGAAGCAGAACTTCAAGTACCCTCCTCTCCTCTAATATACCTCATAATCTGGAAAAGTCTAATTTGTGGGACAGAGGTATATATTCTCTGTCATGAATGGGATTACCCCATGTAATGATGTCTACTATCTATCAGTAATTACAAATTCACCTTTGGGGGGAAAAAACAAAGATAAGATTTGTCTGGTTTGAAAGGGTATACTGGCATCTGGTGGAGGTTGTGAGTAACTGCAGTAACATTAACAACGTTCACACAATAATTGATGTGATGTCCACTGTCAGTGGCACATCATCAGGGCAGACTTGAAAGAAACATGGAATCAATTCAATGTTGTCACATCACCCTAAGACATCTGCACAATTTTACAACTAACAAGAAGAAGAATTGCAACAACTTCAGAAGTAGGCTATAGAAAAGGCCAACATCTTTGGTGAATAAGGACCTTTAGGAAGGGCAACAGAGAGAGACACATCTTCATTAAGGCCCTCTGGATGCAATGTCTTCAGATAAATCTATTTGCATTCAGCTTGAAGCAGTCTATGATTGACATCACCCCAGGCCCACACTACGCGTTTGTTTTAGTTATCTGTTCAATGACACAAAAGGAAAGTATTGAGACAGGATGACTGGCTTCATGGAAGTATCAGACTCTGGCAACAAGTGATTTCACAAAATTTCTCAGAAGCACTTTTGTGTTCTATAATACGTGCAGGTTTTCCATATACTGTACAACAATTTTACAATTTATCCTGTATATAAGCCTATGAGAGTGTTCTAATAACACATTGTTTATACGGTAATAACTTAAGGTTGTAATGTTGTCATAAGGTTGTAATGGTTGTAATGTTGTCATACATGCAGTTTGTGGAGTGTAGAGTAGGTGGCGCTACGCGTGAAACCCGAAACCCGACCTCGACTCTGCTGAGTACAGCCATTTATTACTCTACATCCCATAGCCCGAGTGACGGTCACGCCGTGATTGGCTAGTTATTTGCATCCGAGGAGGCGGGGGGGAGGGCACTGGTACGTTGATTGATTGATTGATTTGAAGAATGTATTAGAACAGGGGTCTTCAACAGGGGGTCCGGGACCCCTAGGGGGTCCTCAGAGTTACTACAGGGGGGCAACCAAATCTCTGTGTGATAGGATCATTCTTTTGAATGAACAACTTGAACCCTCGCATCCCTATTCTGAGGAGAACTTTAGCCAAAAGTAGCAGATCTACAAGCTCTCAACGCCTCGCAGCGTGAGGTGTTGAGAGCTTGTAGATCTGCTATTTTTGGCAAATAGGTTTGGTGTAGAGTAAAAAAAAAAGAAGAAAACCACTTTATGTATCTCATATAAATGTAAAACATTTAAAACTATTTTCTCATGATCATAATCTAGTGCTCGGTGAAAACGCTAGATTTAATGATATATAAAAAAAGAAAAAAGAAAAGAAAAAACGCAAACTGTTACATCTGTCACCCATGACAACCAACACAGCCAACCGCAGGGCCAGCGTGCCTCGAGGCTATGGGATCCAAAGTCTACCTATGTGGATGTCTTTCAGCATCATTAGCCTACTGGCTAGTGGTGGCTAGCTTCGAGATTTGAGCTTAAAACAAAAAGGTTTCTGTAAAGGCTGCTCCCCTCCAGGTCAAGGCTATGAGCCGAAAAAGAAACCACGCGTTCAGCGACGCGAGCCTGTCGCCGGAGCACCAGAACGCCTTCATGGAGACGCAGCAGCCCGGCTCGGCCGGGCGAGCAGCAGCCGCCGCCGACGACGATTTCTTGGAGCTGGAGCCCGACGAGGAGCTGCTGTGCTCGGTGAGCGACATCACGGACCACCTCGGCAGGAACATCACGGTGGTGCTGGAGACCGCGCTGTCCGAGATCAGGAAGATGGTCAGCGTCAGGATCCGCGTCCTGAAGCTGGAGCTGCGGGAGAAGACGGACGAGATTGAGCTGCTGAAGGTGAGGCTGGAGTCCCTGCAGCGGGACGGCAGGGAGCCCTTCTCCCCCGGCGGCGATGCCTCCTCCTCGGCGGCGGGCTTCAAGAAGCACAACAGCGGCGGCGGTGACCCCAAAAAAGCCAAGCCGCATGCCGCCATGCCCGGCGTGAAGAAGGAAAACATCAACGCCATTTGTGACTATCTCATGAAGGATAAGAACTCGAGGGGCGGCACGGAGATGGACGGTGACTTGCCCAATCCGCCGCCGCATCCCCCTCCACCTCCGGGGGCTGGTGGCGACAGGGAGACTCGGCCGGAGCCCGACCCGCAGTCCCTGAACCTTTGGACGGACAGCGGCATGACGGGCACCGGCGGACACGGAGGAGACGGGGAGTCTGACTCGGCCACGGATGATCTCTTTAACATCTTGCCCTCTGGAAGCAAACGGATTTACGACTATGAATGGATGGCAGGGATGGAGTACACACCAGATCTGAAAGGTATTCGTTATTGATCCAGTGACAAAGTGATTTGTGTAGGCCTAAATACATATTTTCAATGAAAAATAAAATCCATTATATGGATTGGTCAATGGTCATTCAGGGTTATTTTGAGATTTCAGTAGCGTTGTAGTTTTTGTACCCCATAACTGGTAAAAACAAACCTAGCCAAGCCTTACCCTCCCCCTGACCCTACTGTGTATATTATTTGCACTGTTATTTTGTTTTTATTTCGGACAATATCTACTGCGGTGCATAGTACTGTGTTCTATCCGTCTGTCAATCAATGTTATATGAGATACATAAAGGTTTCCTGTGCAAATAAGCCGAAAAGCTTACTAGGATCTCCTTTTAGTTGACCTTGTACCAGTGAACTGTACTGTCATGAAACTGTACCTTTTCCTTCGCAAACTTCTAATAAAGTCTTCAATCAATGAATATTTCTGACGCTGCATTGGTCTATGTTGCATGGGATTCACCAATCATCTTTTATTCTGCTGTATCATCTACATAGCCTCAAATGCAATGACCAAGTAAAGTATATTTCCCTATAGGTGTGAGGGAGCCCAAATGCGAGAGCGCCCCAGCAGAGGAGACCGGGGAGGACGGGGAAGGGGAGGAGGATGAGGAGAATGAGTCATATAAGAGGGACGGGCCAGGTATGGAGCAGCCCCAGGCCCCCCTGTCCCACGGCCAACCCCCTGGGTTCCCCTTGGAGGGCCAGGGCTCTCCTGGAGGGGAGGACAGTCCCATGGAAGGCAACACAGACAGGCTCGAGACAGGTGAGTGGCAAGCCAGTATAGTTGGGAACTCGACTGGGCGTCTTTTCCATGGCCCAACACCACATCACTCCACACCGCCGCCCACTTGTACCAGGTTTTCCACTACAAGGACCTAGGTAGAGTTGTGTGAAAGTGGTACTAAACGTGATACTAAAAAGTATCCACTCCAGAGTAGGTCTGAGACTGATCACTCACTGACTTAGACCACCAGGATATTGATATAGTAAATGATACTAGATTCTATTGTGTTATAACCACTATTATGGTCAATAGAAAAAAGTAATCCGCTTGTGAAAATGTTGATATGTTTAATTTAAATTTGAAAACTTACGAGCAACAAATACACTCTGAAAAAGCTGCTGGTGAGAGCAGTCGTTCGCAAACCTGCGCGTGCGCTTAGGTGGGTTTGAGGCGTTGGCTATGGCAGCAATAGTTCTTGTATGGGTGGGCGTCAGGTGGGGAGAGATTAATCAATGATTCAGAGTGATTGACTGCTGTATGACTACAGTAATGATTCAGTAATAATCAAAGTAATATCAATTCAAAAGGATAAAAGCACCATTGTGGTTTGAAGCCCATTTAAAGGCCACATGATATATCCTATTGCCTTTGGATTTGTACTATTCAGTTTATGTCTATGGTGGTGGTGAACATGTAAATCATTTTTAAGTATATGTAAGTGTAGGTTGAAAATGCTGTTTACTGTTTACTTTGTTTTACTAATTGTTTCAAAATCTCTTCAGAATTCCTCTACCACTCTTTATCTAATATTCTGTATCAACCATTTATCCTTTGGCCATTATCTCTCACCTCTCTTCTCAAACCTTTTTGGGGCAGTGTATTTTTAAAGAATGCATACATTATTGATGAAGCTCAGATTGTTTCAACCTTGAAAGCAGACCACTTTAATCTTGACATCTTTACACTTCTAAGCACCTTGGACAGTTAAAATGAAATCTGTCCTAAAGCTGAAGCCATAGATGTTGGTCCTATCCAATATTAAAGTGGAATGCCTAGATTTGTGAACGTGGCCGAAAGCTTTAAACATCAGCATTATCAGTCCTCAAGATACTGGGAATAGGTGAATGCATTGTAGTAGGCATACAGTGACGGTATTCTAAGGTTGATTTAGTTTTTCCATGAATTTACTTCAGTGTGTATTTTCCACCCAGTACAGTTGAATAGGCTTAGCCTGAATGCAGAAACTAAACAATGTGTTAAAAGTTAAAACATTAACGTGTTACATCACCTCCTTTCCCGTCACTCCACTGTAATGTGACACATCGAGACAGCAGGATTTGGCCATTCACTGTCTTCATTAAAAATGTTACAAGAGAGAAATACAAAAACACAGATATAGAATCTTCCAAGGCCACATTTCAAGAATGGAGTTTGCAGGTCAAATGTTATAATCTCATATTTGTGTTCCCTGCTTTCAGGTCAGCAGTTCCCAGGCCACACCTACATTTGCCCCCTGTGCGGAACGTTCTGCCCTGACTCCTTGTTCCTGGAGGAACATCTTAAACTGATACACACGGACGCTCCTGGCGCCCAGGCCCTGCAGGCGCTACAGTCCTCGTCTTCAGCCATCCCCCCGCTGGGAGAAGGCAGCGGTGACACGAGGAGAGTCGCTAGGGACCACAGTGAGGGAGGATCGGGGATCGGTATGAGCCTCAATCGAGGAGGGGCAAAAAGGGAAATTAAAATCGAGGGTGGCTACGAGTGCGGGGACTGCGGGCGCCACTTTAACTACCTGGGCAACCTCCGGCAGCACCAGCGCATCCACACGGGAGAGAAGCCTTTCATCTGTCCGGAATGCGGGGAGAGGTTCCGTCACGCCGCCCGGTTAAAGAGCCATCGGCTGGGGCACAGCGGAGCCCAGAGCCCCTTCCCTTGCCCCCAGTGCGGGAAGGGCTTCTCCGTGCTCTCCGGGCTAAAGAGACACCAGCGCGTCCACACGGGAGAGTCTCCCTACGCCTGTCCGCAGTGCGGTCGACGCTTCAAGGAGCTGGGCAACCTGTACACCCACCAGAGGATCCACAGCGGCGCCACCCCTTACTGCTGCCACCAGTGTGGCCGGAGCTTCCGCCACCTGGGCACCTATAAGAGCCACCGCTGCACACCGGCCCACAATAACTAAACCAGTGGTTCTCAACCTTTTCAGCCACGACCCCCAAAATAATCAATATTTTAACCCCCCCACCCTGACGAGCGTTGATACTTTACATTTTGTATAACATGGTTCTGTTGTGAAAATAGCAGATCTACATGCTTCACGAGGTGTTGTGAGCATGTAGATCGTCTATTTTCACAATTTCTGCCTTTAATATTTGACAATTTGGCCAGTGTTTCATTTGTCATTTTAGAGGTATTAAAAAGTCCTTAAATTAACACTTGTGCAGATGCCCTCTATACACTTAACTCATTGAATGCCATTTCAAGATGGCCCCCAAGTACCAGACTGCCACTATCCTAGATTTCTAGTGCACAGATCAATTTTTAGTGCACGGATCGTGCACGCCCATGCACCATATATGCATCATATGTGTAGTACTTTTTAACAGCTTTCAAACAAAAAAATCCGCTTGGAAATCCGTTCAGGCATTCATGAGATAGAAGCCTTCAAAGTCAGACAAAACAAACACTGCCACCTTCCAAATTTCTAGTGCACGGATCAATTTTTAGTGCACGGATCGTGCACGCCCATGCCTAGATCATGCACCATATGTGTAGTACTTTTTAACAGCTTTCAAACAAAAAAATCCGCTTGGAAATCCGTTCAGGCATTCATGAGATACAAGCCTTCAAAGTCAGACAAAACAGCCATTTTTGACATTTTGAAAGATGTGTTTGTTATGGGGCTAAACATGCAATTTCGCAATTGCGATCATGCCTAATGCTGTGGCAGCCTGGGAGTACTGTAATAACTCGTGAAACTCGTGCCTTGGCAGTCAATGAGTTAAACTTAATGTTGATTTGTTTACTGTTGAGTGAGAAAACAATGTTGCAAATCAAGTTAATCATCTGGGGACCCCTCAAAATAATTTGGGAACCCCCTTAGGGGTCCTGACCTACAGGTTGAGAACCACTGAACTAAACCACACCTAACCACAGCCGGAGTCATTCAATGACAGAGGAGGACAATGTTTTTGAACTGAGTGAAACCCAGGGGGGGCTACATGTTACACATTGATCATGAGCTGACTGTTGCCACATTCTGGGTATATGGACTGTTGCCACAGATTATGGTGCTTATATTTTAGTTGCCTGACAGAGGAAAGGATCACGAGACTAGCAGAAATAATGGCTCCCGATCCAAGCTAAGTTAACTGTTCTCACAGGATTCCATCAGGTGCTAGGTGAAAAGAAGGCAGTGATAACCCAATGGGTCTTGTTTATCAAAGCAGTGCAAATTACGTGTGTACCTTTTAACTGGTAAAACTATACGAGCAACCGCCAATGTATCGAAACTTTCAGAAACACTTTTTCAATGGTATCCTGGCATCTATGTTGGTAAAGTGTCACAGATTGGATGTGCATTTGCCTCAGAATACCATGCATGACACCCACAAAGATGATCCACACATCCAAATATTTGCTCATGCTTTTTAATGTCATGAAATTTGTATCTACCATTTGCTTGGAAATCACAAAGAACCCTTTTAGAAATGGTGATTGCTCGCTCACCGAATATAGCAGATCTACAAGCTCTTAACGCATCACATGTGACACTTGTAGATTTTCTATTGTCGCTGTGCAACACACCGTGCAACCTAATCAATCGGGCATGTGCCATGTTTTGCATTTCACAGCAAGACTTTCTCAGATTTATAGGTTTATCAAAGATTAATTATAAAAAGAAACCCTCTTTGAAATTCATTTTAAACATTCATTTATGTCTCATAAGGAATATTTGCAAAACAAATTGTAGTATCAGAGAACAGATGGTTGTCAATAAAATGTAAACATAAACACCGTTTGTTTTCTGTCTCACTAATGTCTGAACAAGTCGGACGGTGAGAAATCCCAACGTGTTATGCCAATGCAGATAAAAGAAAACTATCACAAGAGATTATCTATCGTATGTTGCTTGATAAATGAGGCCCATTATCAGGTCCAGTATGTTGAATGAGACAATATTCTGCTCCCTGTCTCAACGTCTTGTGCACGGCCCACAGGCATTGGGAATATGGTGTTGGTTGGAGGGAACAATGTGAAATCGTTGTTGTATAGGACTAGTTATATACAAATAACCTGTTGTGGATGAGCAGAGCAATGGACTGGTACACTAGCACCTCTGTGTGGTCTGCCTCGGCAGCCTGTTACAGTACCACAGTGCATTTCCTCCTCATGGCTGGTGCTGCTGGCTGTTTTGTGAGTTTATTTTATTTTTTTCCTTTTCTTTTTACTATAATAATGTAACCTATATTACAGAACTTATATTCTTGAATATTTTATATGCTCACCTGTATGATGGTTAAAAAAAGGCTATTATGATCGCACACAAAAGAAAACCAATTTAAATGATAAACTTGTCTAGAGTTTGATGAAAATAAGTCCTGTTTTAAGTTCTCATTAACAGCTAGGCAGAAGACATATTCATAGTGCTATGCGAGTAGACTGACGGAACGCAATTAAGAAAAACTAAACGAGACAACCAAAAGTGTCTGGTGAGCAGACATTAACCCCTGGGTGTGAAACGCTAACAGTTGAAACAAGCCGCATTCTAATAAACATCTGTGTATGGTGATCTAAGTGTGTTCCTTTCATTTCTTCCTTCCATTTTTAAGGTGTATATACAGATCCTGCAACATTGCCGTAACAAAGTGGGGATGTTCTGATTTTCTGCCACAAACATGACTATTCAAAAATGTGTCACTTACTACGTGTCTAATATGCTATATTAAAGCATAGCTTATATGAAAAATACGATAAGGGTATCGCAACTGGCCCATCTTTACAGGTACTCGCCCCTGCACCATTTATGAGCCAGTGACATCGCTCTCTCCGTCTCTCTTTCCCTCAAGGCCCTGGCGGGACTCTGCACGGCAGGGGCGTCCTCCCTGAGCCAAGACTAAGCTTGAAAATGTGTCACTTCTTACCACTTGTCTGATATGCTGTATTGAAGCATAGCCTGCCACAAAAAGTTCAGAAATCTTTGGTCGATTATATCTCCCCTTTAATAAACCCAAATGGTATTGTGCTTTCGAGGCATGAGCTACACAGCCAAACGTGTGGGTAGCGCCGACCCAATATTTGCCAACATTCGGTCCATTATATCCCCCTTTAATTGTGCCAAATGGTTTTGTGTTTGATATCATTGTTATCGTTGATTTGTCACCTTTACAATGAGGTACAGCTTGTAATGATCTGGCATTCGCGGAATGAGCAACACAGCCAAACGTGTGGGTAGCGCCCCTCCAAAAATTGTCAAAATGGCCTGGCAGGCCTGCAATACTGTTCTTTTGGTGTTCACCTTTGTTACTTGGGGCATTGAATGATTGCACTCTCTCACAGTAATAAGGAAAAGAAAAAACAACACATATTGGCAATTTTTACACTTTGTTAACACATCTGGTGCCCACGTGGTGTCTACAAGTACATTTCTTTGATGTCGCTGGAGGCCCACGACACGTTTGACGCGTTGTACAGTAAACTATACTGTACTGTAGCTACTGCACTTGGCTACCGCGGTGATGAAACAAACTCCATTTCCCAACATGCAGCACGCAATTACGTCACCCGGACGTGCTGTGTGTCTCGTTGACTTCCTGTCTAGCGGCTGCACAAAAACGCTGTTTTCTCCTAATCTAGCTTTTAAATCACTTTCATTTCAAAACGGCAGCCTCTTCTACCTGCCGTAACACAAACACTGTGGCTTAGAAATGATAAAAAACGGTCCTGACTGAAAGAAAAGATTTTCGCGAAATAAACAGGACATACTCGGATTACATTTACTCGGATTACTTTTCTCGCCAGTACTCTCGCCGGTAGGTAAAATGACGCGTTTGACGCGTTGCCATGGGCACCAGCAAATTAGACGTCAGAGATCACGTGGGCATCCGATGTGTTAATGTTAAGCTCAGTGTCAGGGAAGCCCAAAACGAGAGTAAATGCCAGCAGAACAGTATATTGCAAGCCATTTTGGCAAAATTCGGGTCGGCGCTACCCACACGTTTGGCTGTGTAGCTCATGCCTCGAATCAGTGGCGAAATTAGACCTTATTCCCCATGGGTTTTCGGATCAAGGGGGCCCTGATCAAAGGGGCCCGGTTCTGTTGTCTTTGCGCGATTTAAGCGCAAACTACAATGATTACCCCTAATATATTGAAAATTACTAAATACATATAATATCCTAGTATGAATTTATGTAGATATGGGCGCATTGGGCGTATATTTTTATTTAGGCCTATTAAAAACAAATTTTATTTTCGCCACTAGGGGGGGCCCTTGGGTTTTTAAAACCCAAAAACCCTATCAAATTATGCTTGTGCCTCGAATGCCCGATGCTTACAAGCTGTACTTCGTTGTAAAGGTGACAAATCAACGATAAAAATGATATAAAAATACAATACTATTTGGGTTTATTAAAGGGGAGATATAATCGACCAAAGTTAGATTTCCGAACTTTTTGTGGCAAGTTTATATTAGCTGTCAGCTGATTCTGTATATACTGACTAAATGTGGAGCACGAGTTTAAGCGTACATTACACTGTATTATGACTAAAACTATGACTAAATATGTGTTTAACTTTGCCAAGCAAGTAAATGACAAAATAAAGGCTTTAAAAAAAAAGGAGAAAAAAGTGGATTGCCATGGTTCACCTGTTTCACACTTGGATGTGAGCCTACTACAAGGGAAAGAACTTAAAGAGATGACTTTCTCTATCGATTACCCCATGGAGAGGGAGACTTGGAGGGACTCTGGTTTAAGTGGTTAAGTTAAAGGCCCACTTCACCAGATCTTATTTTATTGTTGTTTGGGACACAATCAACACAATCCTGTGTAGTGTGGGGATTTAAGGGGAGCTAATGCTAATTTCGTGCAATTTTGTCTTAAAGCGCAAAATTTTGCACAGATGTAGCCCAGGGCTTGCTCTAATGATTTAGCTAGGGCGCCCGAGTCTGCGACCTTCTGGGTCGCCACAGCGGCCAAATCAAGTTGGGCTCCCATTGACTTTCTATACAGGAGGAAAATACCCAGAAATAAAAGATCAGGGTATTTAAGGAGGATCTGAGGGGTCTAACTAGGGGTTTGTCATGATGCTGAATCCATTGCAGGCATTTGTTTTGCACAAAAAAACATTCCGTGGGCTAGAAATGGCCTCAGAAAACAATACACGTATGGGTGAGTATTCATGTTAGTCGGAGGCCTTAGGGTTTTTTTTTCTCGTGCTAATCAGTCTAAAAGTGCAAAATTTTGCACAGATGTAGCCCAGGGGATGCTCTAATGATTGAGTTAGGGCGCCCGAGTCAGCGACATTCGGGGTCGCCACAGCGGCCAAATCAAGTTGGGCTCCCATCGGTTTAGTGATGAAAAGTGATGAGTCATCACTTTTCAGAGTTTTGTGGGTGTTTTCTGGCGCTGTGGCGACCCCGAAGGTCGCCGACTCGGGCGCCCTAGCTAAATCATTAGAGCATGCCCTGAGCTACATCTGTGCAAAATTTTGCACTTTTAGACTGATTAGCACGAGAAAAAAAACCCTAAGGCCTCCGACTAACATGAATGCTCACCCATACATGCATAATTTTCTCATTTCATTTCTAGCCCAAGGAATATTTTTTATGCAAAACAAATGTCTGCAATGGATTCAGCATCATGACAAACCCCTAGTTAGACCCCTCAGATCCTACTTAAATACCCAGAAAAAAAATTAGTTTTTATGGGTATTTTCCTCCTGTATAGAAAGTCGATGGGAGCCCAACTTGATTTGGCCGCTGTGGCGACCCCGAAGCTCGTCGGCTCGGGCGCCCTAGCTAAATCATTAGAGCAAGCCTTGGGCTACATCTGTGCAAAAATTTGCACTTTAAGACAAAATTGCACGAAATTAGCATTAGCTCCCCTTAAATCCCCACACTAGTGATGAATCCTGTCATGCTGCATCATATGATGCAAAGGCACCACTAGTCATGCTGAAATACTAGCCTCGGAAACCCAGGGCTGAAATACTAAAATATCTCAAAACACAGATTGAACACAAAAAATAACTCAGGATTGTGTTGATCATGTCCCAAACAACAATAAAATAAGATCTGGTTGTCCCAGAGGTGAAGTGGGCCTTTAAGTGAAGCCACACCAGGGCTTCATGATGATATGAAACTAGCTCTGAACTCAAATGAACATTTGGAGCAGTGTTTCTCAGACTTTCACATTTCAAGGTCTCCCCATAACTCTTGACAGTGCACAAATTGGAACCCATTTGTAGACTGTCAAGAGTTACAGACTTGTATATGGGTCAATTTAGACCCCTCTAAAGGAACCCACAGAGTCCCTGGAATCCACTTTGAGAACAGTAGGGAGGGGACACATTGAGCCAAGAAGATGGATGGCAGGTTTGTACTGTAAATAGCAAGAGCAAAGACAAAACTAATCATAAATTGATTTTCACACCTGGAGATTTTCACCTCACACAAACACATGCTGTGTACACAAACACATGCTGTGTAAACACACACACACACACACACACACACACACACACACACACACACACACACACACACACACACACACACACACACACACACACACACACACACACACACACACACACACACACACACACACACACACACACACACATACATACATACACACACCTCTCTCTTTCTCTCAGGAGGGGACACAAGTTATCTTTGCAATCATTCCCCGCTCTTGGTGTTTTTTAATTAAAGTTCTTACGGTAATTAAGAATCACATCGACATCGACAGGGCAATTGCTCCGGGGGCTGTGATGGCAAAGTTTGTCACCTGTTATCTCCAATTCTTGGAATAATCATGTGTGTCTGTGAATTTTGTGTCAAGTGTTGTTGTGTGGGTCCCACCCTTTTTTACAGTACACTAATAAGACAAAATAAGACATAATAAAGCCATAATTAAGAAATAATGTGTTGGTAATTAGAACTTATAATGTTTTATTAGACAAGAACAAAGACAGAATAAGACAGAATAAAGCCACAATAAGGATGATGTTTTATTACCCCTTGAATGAAACGTAACATATCAGGGTCCCAACAAACTCTAATAAGTCCTATAAGACCAATCAGGGTCCTAACAAAGTCTACTTATTTAACATTAGGCTTCATTAGAAAATAATGTGCTCTAATTACAAACAAATTAGCACTCATTATCACAGAATTGTACTGTAAAAACGAATCAACGACAAGGTAATTAGAACTTATCATTTTTATTAGACAGAAACAAAGACAGAATAAAGCCATAATAAGGATGGTGTTATTAACCCTTGAATGAAACGTAACAAATCAGGGTCATAACAAACTCTTCTTATTTAACATTAGGCTTCATTACAAAATAATGTGCTCTAATTACAAACAAATTAGCACTCATTATCACAGAATTGTACTGTAAAAACTAATCAACGACAAGGTAATTAGAATTTATTAGACAGAAACAAGACAGAATAAGGATGATGTTATTACCACTCAAATGAAACGTAATAAATCAAGGTCCTAACAAACTCTTCTTATTTAACATTAGGCTTCATTACAAAATAATGTGCTCTAATTACAAACAAATTAGCACTCATTATCACAGAATTGTACTGTAAAAACTAATCAACAACAAGATAATTAGAATTTATTAGACAGAAACAAGACAGAATAAGACAGAATAAGGATGATGTTATTATATGAACAATGGCCGAACTCTCCACCAGGGGGAGCTCCTGAGCACATTTTTTCCCTGCCTGCTGCAGAAGAAGAGAGGAGGAAGCCAGCAGCAGAGCAGATAGCTCCATATGTTTTTCTAAGAGAGTGTTTTGACACATGTTCCAAAGCTTTAAAAGCTGATTCTGAGGCAACTAAATGTGATTAACCTTACAGACATCGAGTAAATGATTTTCTATGTTACTGTATGCTGCCAGATGACTTGAGAGTACCGTTTCCTTTTCTTTAGATGAAGAATCTCTGGTGAGTGTGTCTTTCTTAACAAGGGTGCTAAGCTAACTGTTAGTATGCAGCTTCATGCTAACAGTTAGCTTAGCACCCTTGTTAAGAAAGGCACACAAAAGACAATTACACTCACCAGAGATTCTTCATCAAAAGAAAAGGAAACGGTACTCTCAGGTCATCTGGCAGCATACAGTAACATAGAAAATCATTTACTCAATGTCTGTAAGGTTAATCACATTTAGTTGCCTCGGAATCAGCTTTTAAAGCTTTGGAACATGTGTCAAAACACTCTCTTAGAAAAACATATGGAGCTATCTGCTCTGCTGCTGGCAGGGAAAAAATGTGCTCAGGAGCTCCCCCTGGTGGAGAGTTCGGCCATTGTTCATATAATAACATCATCCTTATTCTGTCTTATTCTGTCTTGTTTCTAAATTCTAATTACCTTGTTGTTGATTAGTTTTTACAGTACAATTCTGTGATAATGAGTGCTAATTTGTTTGTAATTAGAGCACATTATTTTGTAATGAAGCCTAATGTTAACTCTTTGAGTGCCACCCCTTTCACCACTAGAGGGCGCCCAGTGGCCATAGAAAATCCCATAGAGATATGCTGGTATATGCAGAAGCCCTGCAGCCATGACTTGCCTGAACACTTTCCTTTGTGCATGTACAGGAAGAGGATGAAGTTAGCTTGAAGTTAGCTATTGGCTACCAAGCATTTTAGAAGCCTTATTTTCGTCAACTTAGCCATGATTAAACCTTGCACACCTCATGCATGGGAAAAAAACAGAGAAGAATGAGCTCTAAAAAATCCAATGCAATCCTGGATTGCATTGGAGTGGATTTGTGCAGTTTGTTCACAGCTTTCAAACAAAAAAATCCGATTGGAAATCCGTTCAGGCATTCTTGAGATAATCGCCATTATGTTTTACATGTTATGTAAACAAACATGGCTGCCCTGTATGTTAGATGGGGTTGTATGGGGGTGGAACATGCAAAATCGCGATTGAAATCATGTTCACCAGATTTGATGGGGTCCAAAAAAAAAAAAAAAAAAATTCAAAACATTTTTTTTCAATTTTTTTTTTTTTTTTTTTAAAGCCGAACTTGTTCGGGATCGGCACTCTGCGATACGCTAATAAAGCCGAACTAGTTCGGGATTGGCACTCAATGAGTTAAATAAGAAGAGTTTGTTAGGACCTTGATTTATTACGTTTCATTTGAGTGGTAATAACATCATCCTTATTCTGTCTTGTTTCTGTCTAATAAATTCTAATTACCTTGTCGTTGATTAGTTTTTACAGTACAATTCTGTGATAATGAGTGCTAATTTGTTTGTAATTAGAGCACATTATTTTCTAATGAAGCCTAATGTTAAATAAGTAGACTTTGTTAGGACCCTGATTGGTCTTATAGGACTTATTAGAGTTTGTTGGGACCCTGATATGTTACGTTTCATTCAAGGGGTAATAAAACATCATCCTTATTGTGGCTTTATTCTGTCTTATTCTGTCTTTGTTCTTGTCTAATAAAACATTATAAGTTCTAATTACCAACACATTATTTCTTAATTATGGCTTTATTATGTCTTATTTTGTCTTATTAGTGTACTGTAAAAAAGGGTGGGACCGTTGTGTGATTGTGTGCATGTGAGAGCGTGGGTTTATGTGTGACTGTGTGTGTGTGTGTGTGTGTGTGTGTGTGTGTGTGTGTGTGTGTGTGTGTGTGTGTGTGTGTGTGTGTGTGTGCGTGCGTGCGTGCGTGCGTGCGTGCGTGCGTGCGTGCGTGCGTGCGCGCGCATGCAGCCGCTTCAGTTGTTCCAGATTAGAAAAGCCGTACATAAGTCCATGATAACCCGAATACTCTTCTCATGCTCTCCTTGTGAAAACTCCTTTCTCCCCTCTCCACTAAATATCTTCTGTGACAATAACCTAATCTACAAGCTCAAAATGCTTTGCAATGAGATGCGTTGTGACTCGTGAGTTTGTAGATTTGCCATTTTCACCCCAAGAATAAGGATGCTACTACGCCTTATGTGGTTAATGTAGACTAGTAGAGGGACTTTACTGTGCTACTCGTAGAGTGGTTTGAAATGCTGCAATGTCCCTGTGGTTTGATGTACTGTATGTGGAAAAGTCAAAAGACAATTGAACATTTGTAGGCCTATTTCAGACAAAACAACTAGGTGACAGGAGCTTACTTCTCCAGTAGAAAAACATTATTAGAAATAATGTTCTGATTCTGAATCTACTCTCTTGGTAGGCTGCAAATAACCAACACACCAACATAGCCAGCGCAAAATGTACAGTATTCTTATAAACAACAGATAAATATCGACTGCTGCCATCGGTTAATGTCAGCTTTATTTGCCGATACCGATGTGTGGCCGATATATCGGTACATCCCTACTTAAAAGCATTGCAATAACTGAGGTGGCAATCTGGATCTATTGCTTTTGAAACGTGAAGCATTTTGAATACATGAACACACTATAACCATGGGGACTGAATGAAGTGTAGCCTACAGTAGGTTATTCCTCAAAAGATTAAGTGTATTATTTAGCTGGAAATTATGTTTGAATTAGAATTTTGGTTTGTACTTTTGGCAGGTCTGATGTGTTTTAATTTAACCACAAGATGGTGCCATAAAGTGTAAAGCATACACAAGGAAAGTGTAGTAAAGAGATGATAGAGAGATGATGAGTAGAGACTTGATTATCATGCGATGATGTGATTATCCTATAGGAAGCCTTGTGATGTTCAAAGTAACTCACCATTCTTGTTTGGCCCCTAATGAAGACATTTCTCAAAAACACTAGGCTTTTGATTCAGCACAACTGGAATAAAGACAACATTCATGAAAGAAACCCCAGCTTAGAAGAAGAGGCCTATGTGCTGTGTTGTCCTCCTTTAATCATGCATGCAGTGGCTCCCCAAATGCAACAGCAAAAGTGTTTTGAAAGTCTTTATGGGAGTGCCAAAAAACTATCTTGAAGATGAGATATATTTATATTACAATATAAATATATAAGACCTGTGGAGACCGGAAGGGTAATACTTTCAACACTAAACTAGAACTGCACTCTGTTGAGGTGCCAACTTGCGTCTCACGTACAAGCAGGCCACACATGGCCTACTTGTGCGCAAGCAGAGCGTGCCACGAGGTGTGCGCTGCTGTCCTCATTGGCTGTTAATGAAGACATTACCAAGAGCTCTATTATACCAAACTCTGCTGACATCACCAGTGGCATCACCAATCACCATGAATGCTGGTCCCTCATTGGCTGTTAATGATGAGACACCGACATACACGCACCGACATACACACCTACATACTCACTTCACTTTATTGCTACTCACACAGTATCGCTGAAGTGGTTACTTCCTGTTGAAGTGCATTAAGGTGCACATGAGGGTGGAGCTACTGATTGTTATGACAAAATGACTCATACAGAGAGAAAGCGGTCACTGTACAGTGTGGACGAGTTGCCATGGTAATCTACTTTTAATTCAATGAGATTCAATGACCATATTAACACAGTAGTCATTTTACTCTTGAAGGTGGGAAACCTCTCCCCGCACGATGTTAGAACAAATTGACTGCCGTGTGAATATGGTCAATGGTTTGTTATTGCTGTAAAAAATGCGCCGTATCGCACAGCACATCCCTGCAACATTATGTGTGTCTGTCCATGACAGGACATACACACGTGTGAGATAGTTTGGAGTAGGCAGCGTATCCCAGGTCACCCAGAGCCTACCTGCAGATCCTGCCAATACCGATGTACCATATTCAAAATGTAAATTATTTTCATCCAAGACCTACAGTAAGAATTTCTGATTTTCAGTGTTGGGGAAATAAAGGATTGTATCCGTTGGGCACCGGTCTACTCAGGAACATTGCAAGTAGGAAATAGTATGCCGTTGTCAGAGTACCCTTTGTAACCGTCCGTCTGCCTGTGTCTTTTATGCCCATATTTGGAGATCTCTGTATCTGTCTGTCTGCCTGTGTCTTTTATGCCCATATTTGTTGATCTCTGTATCTGTCTGTCTGCCTGCCTGCGTCTTTTATGCCCATATTTGGAGATTTCTGTATCTGTCTGTCTGACTGCGTCTTTTATGGCCATATTTCAAGATCTCTGATGTAATGGATTATGTGTCATAAGTGGGATCTGCATTTCTGGACAACCAAATCCCCATATGTGGGCGTATTGATCAGATAAGTGGTTCTTGATTCGCTTCTCCGACCGGCTCTGCGCCAGGAATACAAATGTCCCTCGGGTCATCTGGTGACACGCAACTATTTGCATCCAACTCTGACATCAGGGACACCAAATTTGGGCACGGCTGACTCGCTGGGAGGCCATATATGGATATACCGTAGCTCAACGGGATGACATAAGCAATCTGGCCAGCAGGATAAAAAGCACTGCAGCCTCAGAGAGAGTTCAGAATAAATCGAAGCATCCCAATAATCTCCAACAGATCCTGTTCTCCAAGTCTCAACTCTTTACCACACAACTCATCAAGACTGTTATCTTGTTCTATCAAGATTCTAAACAGCTCTAGAATCAAGCAGCGTACTGTTTTGGCTCTTGAGCTCTCCATTTTCTACCGAGCAGGAAACCAACTTTTTTTCCTTTTACTTCAATTCATTGTGAACTGTTGTGCTAAATTAAAACATGTTTTCTTGGACGGTGCATGAGAAAGGATCGCCAAAGGAAGATGGTGCTGCTGTAGCGGTGAGACACAAGCTGTACCACTTTGGAAGGAACAGTGACGAGAACAGTGAGGATCAGATCGGTGTGCAGGTCTTCAACACAATGTCTTTGGAATGGAGGAAGTTGCCTCCAATGACGCCTGTAAGAGGAAAACAACCCCCTGAGGTTCCCTCTAGTCGTGTAGGCCACACAGCTGTGCTGATCGGAAAGATCGTCTACATCTGGGGAGGGCGTACCTGTGATTGTTTTGAGTACTGCAACGCGCTTTATGCATTTGATGTCAACACCCATGGATGGTTCAAACCACAGGTTTCTGGGTCTGTTCCAGAGATGAGGTACCACCACTCAGCCTGTGACTTGGGGAAGGTCATGTTTATCCATGGAGGACACATCAGCCTTACTAGAAGAAGATGCGATGACATGTACAAGTTGGACACCAGCACAATGGTCTGGTCTGTAATTAACGCCAGAAGTAGGCTTGGTCACTCATTAGGTCACTCTTCTACCATCATAGGGACAAAGATGTTTGTATTTGGGGGTTGGGGGGGTGTCTACCGCAACAGCATCAGAGTGTTTGACACAGAAACCGACTGCTGCCTGTACTTGCCCTCTACACCGCGTAGTCCAGAAGGACGCTGGAGTCATTCAGCCTTTGCCTACAATGGAGAGCTGTACATATTTGGTGGTTGTGCCGATTGGGACCAGACCTTCAGTGATCTGTGGAAATTCAACCCGGAGAGTTTCTCCTGGAAGAAGGTTGAGCCCCAAGGGAAAGGACCGTCTCTGATGTATGACATGTGCTGTTGCATGGTGGGAGATCGTATCTTCCTCTTTGGAGGATACGAAACACCAGATGACCTCTATGTCATAGAATTGTGTCCTAGTCTGAAGACTTTATGCAAACTAGCTGTCATTCAATACGGTCTGGATCACTCTGAACTCCCACACAACATCAGGTGGGAACTGGCAGCCATGACTACCAAAACAGATAAATAAATACGAGAAAAAGAAAAAACTCTGATCAGTAAAACCATGTGATTGCGACCGAAGGTCGCATATACTCTGAAGAACCGTGTCGCTTGAGTGTCCTTCCGTAACCTCTGTGATGTCAGTGTGATGTCAGCGAGTTGTGACATCACTTCCTGTACAGGGCGGCTACACGAAATGTGGATAACACTATATATGGAGATAGTCCAGTCCATCATGTCATATGGGACTACCGTCATAGAAAGTAGCCATTGTTAGGCCGGAGTCAATGGCTGTCTGTCTGACTGTCTGTACAGGAAGTGATGTCACATGACATACTTTTTATATATATATGTAAATATGGGGGCGTCTGTGTTAAGAACGTTTCGTTGTCAAGCTCAACGTTGAGCATTTGGACCTATACATGGAGAAATGGAGCGAATCTGTTTGGCCTAAACATGGAGATGTGGAGAACACTATATATGGAGAAAGTCCATTCCATCATGTCATATGGGACTACCGTCATAGACAGTAGCCATTGTTAGGCCAACTCAATGGACTGAGTCAAGCTCAACGTTGGGCATTTGGACCTATACATGGAGAAATGGAGCGAATCTGTTTGGCCTAAACATGGAGATGTGGAGAACACCATATATGGAGAAAGTCCATTCCATCATGTCATATGGGACTACCCTCATAGACAGTAGCCATTGTTAGGCCAACTCAATGGACTGAGTCACAGTGATGTAACTCCGATCTGATACGGGCGGCTGGACTTAGATCACCTATGAAAGGATGTCCATGAAAGAATGTCCATCCACCTGGAGAAAAGAAAATGTAACAAGGAGGTGGCAACGGGGCGGCCAGATAAAGTTATTAGGCCTGGATCCAACTTTAAGTCGATGTATCAAACCGGTACTCGAAACGTACTTAGAATTTAACATATTTTCTAAAGTAAATATGGGGGCGGCTGTGTTAAGAACGTTTCGTTGTCAAGCTCAACGTTGGGCATTTGGACCTATACATGGAGAAATGGAGCGAATCTGTTTGGCCTAAAAATGGAGATGTGGATAACACTATATATGGAGATAGTCTCGTCCAATATGTCATATGGGACTACCGTCATAGACAGTAGCCATTGTTAATCCGGAGTCAATGGCTGACTGTCTGTACAGGAAGTGATGTCACATGACATACTTTTTATGCCCATATATGAGTCCTAACATGGAGATGTGGATAACACTATATATGGAGATAGTCTAGTCCAATATGTCATATGGAACTACCGTCATAGACAGTAGCCATTGTTAGGTCGGAGTCAATGGCTGTCTGTCTGACTGTCTGTACAGGAAGTGATGTCACATGACATACTTTTTATGCCCATATATGAGTCCTTCTGTACCACATCTCCATGTTTAGGCAAACTCCACACAGAAAGGCCCTATCGCCAACCCAACCTAGGGTGTGAGCGATAGGGCCTTTCTGTGTGGAGTTTGCATGTTCTCCCCGTGTCTCCTAGGGTTGATACCCTTACAAAAACATGAACAAACTCCCCCCAGAATGACAACAACTAGAATCGTCAGAGAAACGCTGTGGTTGGCCAGATGGTCAAGAATTGGCGCGGGCGAGGTTGCATGTCACCATGAGGTCGCATTCCACCCTCAGGTGTCTTACTAGTAATAAGTTTCCCCACCCAACGTGTTTCTGAATGAATCTTATTTAAATAAGGATTTACTTATTTACACATGTACACTTGCAGTGTTATGTGATCCGTTGTTAGCGTTAATAGCACTGTTCTTTTTGTCATGTGACAAATGGGATGAAATACTTTGGAAAAACTATGTCTTTGTTAAAAATGTGTGGGAACCCTGTTGCTGCATTATAATCTGATACTCAACTACTGCTGATATTGTGCTGTATGGATAATAAGTAGAGATGTGCTGATGATAGCATTGTTTCCTTCCAGATAAAGACTTCATGCGTATCAGTCCATGTCGACTCTGAGTACTGATCCAATACCAGAGGGTAATTAAAAATCACACCCGTGTGAACTGAGCGGTGGTCGTGGAGGCTGCGCAACAGCAAAACAAATATATATATATTGTGTGTGTGTGTGTGTGTGTGTGTGTGTGTGTGGGTGGGTGGGTGTCTGGCCTGGCCTGAACAACAGCGCCCCTCCCTTAACATGTGTGGTCACAAAAGGTACTACATACAGGCTACATACACCATACAGACACGCATACAGACAGACAGACAGACAGACAGACAGACAGACAGACCCACACACACGGCCACGTATAGGAGCGTTGTGACCACCGCTCAAAAAAAGAATCCATCACAGTGGTTCTCAAATTGAGGCCCAGGGGCCCTAAGGGCTCCTTAAGGGGGTCCCAAATGGAGTCTGTAACTCTGAGAATGTACAAATGGATTTGTCCACTCTCAGAGTTATGGAGGTCTTTGAAATTAAAAATAATCTCTGAATCACTAATCTAGGAGTAAATAAATCCAAATTGTTCGCTGTGTGAATATGGTCAATGGTTTGTTATTGCTGTAGAAAATGCACCGTATCGGCGGCACAGCACATCCCTGCAACATTATGTATTCTATAACTCTACCACTCATGGTTTTATATACTGTAGCTGTAGCTTGTGCTTGCATTGGCAGGGAGTGTGTGCATTTGCGTATTTGCGAGTGTGTAAGTGTGAACTGTACAGTGTCAATAGACAAGTGTATGCGTGCACAATCTGACTGTTGCTTAATTCATGCTTCGTCGTATGAACGTCATGCCCCTAGCATAGCAGATCTACAAGCCCACATAGTGTGGCATCTGTGGCATGTTGTGGGCCCCACTGCAGCACCATTGACTCCATCACCACCGTCTACTGTATGTAGAAATTAAATGTGTGGGTGCATGACTAATATAGTTTAATACCGTTTAATCTTTTTATCCTATAGTCAATTTATGTGCTTGGAAGGTATCAAATTCACTCTATGAATTTGATACACATACCATAGACTGCGGTGCAAGTCATATCATAATGTGCAAATGATAGTGTCCTCTCTGAGCAGCATCTTACACCCTCTGCCTGTAGGAGGCGCTGATCCACTATATAACCCAGCCTGTGTATGTTTCTTCCAGTGTGTGTGTGTGTGTGTGTGTGTGTGTGTGTGTGTGTGTGTGTGTGTGTGTGTGTGTGTGTGTGTGTGTGCGCGCGTGCGTGCGTGTGTGTGTGAGAGAGAGAGAGAGAGAGAGAGAGAGAGAGAGAGGGAGCGAGAATGATGGATAGAGAATGACAAATAGAATATGTACTGTATGATGTATGTGTGTCTGTCTCCCCATTCCCCCCCGCGTGTATGTGTGTGGCTGTGTGCATGCGTGCTTGCATGGGCAGAGAACATTTTCTGTCTGTGCGTCTAGCCTTTCTAGTGCGATGAAGAAAGCAGCAGACAGTGCATAGCCAGTAATTTGACTGTGGCAGCAAGCTTCCTGTTACCTGTGAAGTAATTAGAATGGATACACAACACAAGCATCTCCCAGTGTGTGCGTAATTCACAGATGACACCCAGACAGATTGTGTTGGATGGCAGGGTTGGGCTCCTGCTGGGCTCCCAGCCCAACTTATTACAGAAAGCTTTGACCTGCGTGACTCGTCACTCTGGGGTGGAGACTGAGGGCTCTATTTTGATTCTCTTAAGTACCTTATGCCTTAACTTTTTTTTCCTTTTTTATCCCACGATTTTGTAACCCATTTTTTCACCCAGTGCCAATAGCCTAAGCTAATCCTGGGCTCTGCTCTCCCTCTGCCGCGCCTAGGGAGACAACGGACTGACCTCATGCTTCCTTCTATGCATGAGTAGTCCAAGTTGTTTCTTATCACCTGACAGGGGGGATTTCCCCGGTATGGACGTAGCGTGTGGAAGGAACACGTTATTCCAACCAGTTCCTTTCCCCTCCATCAGGCGCCCCGGCTGGCCATTATATCACTTATGCCTTAACTTAAAGGCCTGTCCATACTGTCCGACCACCGAACCTTTGGTCGGAAAGGTCTGGTTCAACTACAAAATGACATCAATCGCATCTTCTGAAAAGGATTACTCCGAATTAGAGTTTGGAAAGCTGCATATCGGAAAGTCGGAACTCGCCGGCGTAAGAGCTGGTACTTAAGACAATCAAAATACAGCCCTGAGACCCAAAGCTTGCGTGCGTGCGTGCGTGCGTGTGTCTCTCTCTTTCCACCCACAGCATGTGGACCAATTTGAATGTATGGTGGTGGGAACTGCATGGGAACCGCCTGGTAATGAATACGAATAAAAGATAAGGTTGCTTCCAGGGTTATAGATAATTATTGGGACGGCAGTGAAATGGGCTTCAGTATTCCAAGCAGCTCTTTACATGGTATATTGCATCATTTATTCATTTATATTACATACTAGAATTTCGGGCCCCCTTCGGGGGCCCTCAAATCTAGAGCTCGGGCCCCCTCCGGGGGCCCTCACGGTATACCAGCAATCAAATGGATTTGTAATGGGTTTTTGAGAAAAAAAATTTTTTTTTGAAAAAAAAAGTTTTTTGAAAAAAAAAAAAAGTTTTGGCCTAATTGTGTTATTATTATTACTATAATAGGCCTGCCAATGTTCTATTTTCATTTTTTCAATGTTTTCATTTTTAGCAACACACACACACACACACACACACACACACACACACACACACACACACACACACACACACACACCCCTACACACTAGGGGTGTGAAAGAATATTCTTTATTCGAATATTCGTTCGAATGTTAACAATAAAAGAATATTCGAAAGTAAAATCTTGAGCTTCGAATTAATTTATATTTAATTAAAAAAATCTACCGCACTTCTCGCGAGATTCTGGGCGCATGGGCGCATGGAACGTTAAAAGGTCCCTGGTCTCGCAAGGCAGAAGTCTCCATTAGCTGCTGCAAAAGTGGGCTGATCTACAAGTCCACAATGCGTCGCTGATCCAATACGCTGTGGGCTTGTACATTAAGGGTGCCTATTTAGCAACACCGTCATACGGCGAAGAATAAACCTCCAGCTGCTTAACTTTCCATTCATTTCACACTGTCACTGCATGGCCATCGTCTGCTCCGCGCAGGGGAGGGGAGCTCTCTCCATTCCGACGGTGGAGAGATGCACTCGCCTTGCAGTGCTTTTAAACTTGATTCAGAATGATTAACGAGTCTATCTGAAACGGGCGACGCATTTGGTAGTGACGGGAAGCCGGACAACGAGACTTCTCCACCGAAAAACACAAAGCATGGATTTCTTCTCTCACGAGTTATTCTCCCCGCACGCAGCCACGGTAAAACTCCCTCCGTCACACTCTTGTAGAAGTTGTAGACTACCTAATTTGGTTCAAACCAAAACATACTCCATTGGTGTGATTATAATTGCTCGTTTCATGTCGTGGCTGTTCACTTCCAACTCCATCACAGGCTGCTGCTGTGAGTGTGACGCTTCGCAACGACGATGCTATGCTGGCAGCTGCGTGCACACAGACATCAAACGGGGCTTGAGCCCCTGCCCTTTTAAGAGAGAATTGTCCGCCAAAATGCCCTTTTAGAAATGTCAGCCCCTGCCTCTCTTAACATTCTTTGCACGGCACGTCCCTGACCAACGCGGACCTGGCTGCAGGACCGCAACTGTCTCTACAGTTTACAGTTTAGGCATTTTAGCAGATGCTTTTAATCCAAAGCGATTTACAATAAGCAGATAACACATCACAATAATAAACACGTTAATATGTCAGTACACCAACAGCAATATAACAATGCAAATAAAATAAATAATTAAAGAAAAAGGTTTCTTAAAAAAAAAAGAAAAAAAAAAGATTAGAATAAACAGCTTGGAATTGCGAATGCTTCGAATTATTCGATATTTTCGAATATTCGAATTTATTCGAATCAACGGTGGATTTTCGGCCGAATATTCGAATGCTATTTTTGGCACATTTTCACAGCCCTACTACACACACACCCCTACACACACACACACACACACACACACACACACACACACACACACACACACACACACACACACACACACACACACACACACACACACACACACACACACACACACACACACAAGGGCCGCCAACCTCTCCCCTCTCAGAGCGGAGCAGAGGCAGTCAGATCATCTTGTCCATTGTTGAATCTGAAGCCTGGTTCCCGATAGTAACACAGACAGTACATTTGTAGCAGTGTAGCCTATTTGTATATTGTGATTAGTGGCTACTGGTGCGCAACACACATCAACAGGTCCATGAGTGTTCGCGTGCGCAAGCCACGCACTCACACAGGGAGGAGGCGACGGACTATTTTGCTCTCTCTTTTTTTCTCTCTCCGTCTATTCTCACAGCTCAAATTAATTCCCCCCCCCCCCGTCTTTCTCTCTCCGTCTCTCTCTCTCGCTCTCTCCCCCTGCCCCCTCCCCCTCCCCTGTCTTTCTCTCTCTTTCCCTCAAACTTCCACCAAGTCCTTGCGCTGTTCTCTCTCTCTCTCCTGCCTTCTCTTGCTGCCTCCCCCCTCTCTCATTTGCGGCGTGCGAGATTTGTTGACTGTTTTTAGGTGATTCACACAGACAGAGGAAATATACACTCTGTTTCTGTCTCTCTCTCGTTTCTCTCTCTCTCGCACGTGCCTCTCTCTCTCTCTCTCTCTCTCTCTGTCTCTCTCTCCACGCGCTTCTGCACTGATATGATAGTCTCTGCGCTTCTGCACTGATAGTCTCTCGGAACGTGCCTCTCTCTCTCTCTCTCTCTCTCTCTCTCTCTCTCTCTCTCTCACACGATGGCGACGGGGGGCGAATCAGCGGACGGCTGTGCCGTGCATTCTACCGACATCGGAGCTAGCTATGAGTTGAAGTCGATGTAAAGGGGGCGTGTATGGCGTTCTACCGACATCGGAGCTAGCTATGAGTTGAAGTCGATGTAAAGGGGCGGGTATGGCTTTGGAAGTGGGATGCGGCTCTAAGAAAAATGTAATAGTAGATAATAATCTCTGCCAGGTCAAAGGCTAATCTCAGAAACCACTTAGCGCCACTTGTGCACAGTGCCGGTAGTCTATAAGGAAGTGCATGCCTCCACCCCATTTGTCAAATTAGCCTAATCAATTACCAAGAACCATAGGTCTTACAAACACATGTAAATGTATGGATATAGACATAAATACAATAGATATATTGTATATAGATATATAGATGACATGCACTTACACAGAATTGTGCTATAGGGTGACAGGACTGTGAAAGTACTGATGGGTAAATGGAGTCTGCCCCACTGACCCATTTATTTTTGATTATATAATAGGTCAAATTTCTGATGGCAGACTAAATCATTGTCAACTACTGCAAGGTGTAGTTTCATTCAGCAGAACGAGAGGCGCAGACAGAGGTTGTTACCAGCCAGGAGATTTGGTGTATGTGAAACAGTTAAACAAACAAGTCAGTGTCCCTGCCAAGTGTAAGACTAAGGTCAGGGTTGCCTGGTCTATGGCTGGTCTCTGCTGTGTGGGAAGCCTGGTGACGTGAGGTTATGAAGTGGTGATGTGGCTCCTATCGCTGTGTTGAAAGGAAGCCTCCTTTGTGCTGCTGCTAATGGGGGCCCTGCCCGGAGTCTCATCATTCCAACTCTACTTCAACACACCTAACAATGTGCATTGTGAAAAGTGGTATTCACACGACACTGCAACACAACACTAGCCTGGAGTGGGACGAATCCGCTGGTGCAAAAAACAACTCCTTTCGGCGTGATATTGTCTGGCTATACGCGAGGCTAACACAACAACGCCAACAGAGAGCAGCTGAAGAAAGGCATGCCAGAACATACACTTAGTATAAGTTGTTAGAGGCTCATGCTGACACATTGAACCACACTGCCTGTGCTTAGATTGCTCCTACCGGTGAGTCTGGTATTCCATTTTCACCATTTCCATTAATTATTTTCGTTCCTATTTCCTATAGACAGACAGACGGACGGACGGACGGACAGACATAGATTTGGCTAATTTATAGATAGATAGATAGATAGATAGATAGATAAGTCCCAGAAAAGTGAAGTGCTGTGAAGTGATTGGCCAGTAATCACTTTGACTACTGGCCTCTGGTTTTCCAGGCGTCCGGCCTCCAGTACTGTAGTTACACGTAGCTCCAATGAACTGCAGCGGCTAATGAGATATCTATGAGTAAAATGGCTTTATCTCTGAATTTCTCTCCAGATTGCGTAGATTGTCGGGAAACACTTTTTTCATCAGGCTGTAACTAACATGGACATGCTCGTGGCTTCCGTGGGTCTTCAAAATAAGGTTACAATCAATGGAAAACCAATGGCGCAAGCTACAGTATCTAAATAATTAATTACATATCTGGCACTAAATGTGTTAAGTTTGTATAGGAAGGGGGCGTGTTTCATAAAATGAATATCAAAAATCTAAATACTGAATAAATCAAGTTAAAAATCACACCCGTGTGAACTGAGCGGTGGTTTACCCACCTCATAGATCATGTGTACCGATTTTTGTGACATTTGAAGAAAATATGTAGGAAAAGGAGCAAAAAGTGTGTTTTGGAGAAAATTCAAGATGGCGGAAAATCTATCCTGGCGCAAATGGGCGTGGCCTATATGGGGAGATGCGTCTTGACCCAAGGAATCCAGGGAAAAAAGAATTTTAATTTTCCGATCTACGGTTCAAGAGTTACGGGGCAAAACGCAAAGTGGGCCGTTATAGCGCCACCATGAGGCCGAGTGATGTAATTATTTTTGGATTAATTCTTAAAATCATTATGAATCTCCTCTCCGAGGTTTGAAACTGTAGCTCCAATGGTTTACGAGAGAAAAATACTTGAAAGTGATTTCTTGCATTGTCCCATTATAAGTCAATGGGGACAATTAAGCGTCGTTTTTTGCCGATTACGTCGGCATGGTAAGGCGGATCGGAACGAAAGGTAATAGCACACCATTCCCGGCCGAGCCGCACATTTTGATGTATATATTGCGCGAGTGGCGTAAATGGTGCGGCACTAGTTACGCGCCGAAGTTCAGGCTACATACAGACACGGACGGACGGACGGACGGAGACCCACACACACGGCCACGTATAGGAGCGTTGTGACCACCGCTCAAAAACTGCCTGGGGTGTTCAATTAGGTGATAAAATGATCAAACGTTTTTTTGAAAGTGAAACAACCCATTTAAATCCCACCAAGATTTAAAGTCATAACTAGAAGCAGTGCTCTTCCGAGCACAGGTCTCCACCAGGCCAGGCGTCCTGGTGGTGCTACTGTATAATAGGCCAATGTAAAAAGGCATATGTTCTTCACCTTAGACCTTTCATGGCAATCGGACACTGCATGCATGATTTGAGTCATTGTGTTCCAAAAATGTGTTTTGCTAAAGTCTACCTGCTGGTGGCGCTATAACAGGCCAATGTGAAAAGGGTAGGTTTGTTCCTTGACATAGTGGGAATATGTGTGGCAAATTTCACGGTAATCGCAAGCTGCGTTGATGATTTGAGGCATTTTGTAAAAAAATAGAGCAATCCTGCAAACTTTGGAAGCTAATATAGCCAATCAGGATAGAATATGAAATATCAGACGGATCAGACTTGATCACATAGCTATAGATATAGCTAAATATACTGTGTACTGATTTGTGTTATTTTTGGAGAAAATCTGAAGGAGTAATATCCAAAAATGTGTTTTACATAAGTCGGCCCAAAGGTGGCGCTATAAAATGCTGATGTGAAGAAAAAAAAAACGGCAAAGGTTTATCCTTGGCCTCTAGGGAGTGCGTGTACAAAGTTTGAAACTGATCGGTGGAGTTATAGGTAAAACCACAAATTGGCCTGTTATAGCGCCACCATGAGGCTGATAAAAAAAAAATGGGAACGTGTGTGTGCGATTTCATGATAATTGCACTTTGCGTTTGTGATTTGAGGCATTTTGTTCAAAACGGCTCAATCCTACAAACTTTGGAAGTCCATCTTAGCCAATCAGGATGGAATATGCAAAATCGGACAGATCCGTGTCGATCAAATGACTGTCGAGATACTGCCTACCGATTTGTAGGATTTTTTAATCTGTAAGAGTAGTGTACAGAAATGTGTTTTGCAAACATCGGCCACTAGGTGGTGCTAGAACAGGCCCATTTGAAAAATGTAGAGCAGAGGTTCTGAATTGGCATCCAGGGAGTGTGTGCGCTCACTTTGGCAGCGACCGGGCCAACGGCGACTGAGATTAGGTGGTAACAAACTGCTGCGAGGACGCACGCACGCGCGCACGCACGCACGCACGGACGGACGGACGCACGGACGGACAGAGAGGAAAACATACTCTCCCCCATGCCTTCGGCTGGTGGAGACAATGATAAATAAATAAAAACTCCCATATCTGCTGGGTGAAGTACAATAATATGCAAACATAGCAGCAAGATATGTGAGCTGCTGTGATAGGAGAAGGATATCAAATGGAACACAACCACCTTAAAGACTACTGATAATTGTATAAACTTTCCTGCCTTGAGTAACCTCCATACATGAAAACTGTTTCACCCCTTTAAATTGTACATATTTTATTTTGATCGTATTATATTGATTGATTGTATTGTACGATATTATATTAGATATTAGGGCTGCAACTATCAACTATTTCCGCAGCAGACATTCTATCCATTTACTCTTGTGATTAATCAAATAATCGAGACTTTATTCAATATTTATTTTTTATATGTCAATCAACTAAGACACTCAAAGGGACAGTGGCCTCAATACCTTTCTAACTACTTCTCCAGAATGAGTGAACCCACAGCCACATCATCTGAGGGAGCGACCATGATCTGATAACACCCAAAAGTAGAACAAACATGGGGACAATCTCCATTTTACTGCTCTAGCACTATAATGTGGAATGATATCCAATCAAAGATGTGAATCATTACAGCAACAAATGTAACCTGCTGTTTTACAACGATAAACCTGTGATGTGACCATAGAGTTGATTCAGAAACGTTAATGGATAACTTCACTGTGTAAGAACAACACACTGTCCTTAGTGAATACAACAGGCTACTTACAATATAATTATTTATGGGTTGTGTGTATAATGATTTGCTCAGTGAACGTGGTATTAAGGGCCTGTGTGTTTGTGTGTCCCTTGATGGGAGCGGGACTGTAGAGTATCTGGGTATCCAAAAAAGGTTTTTGTAGCAGTCTAGTCATGACTGCTGCAAAGTCTGCATGTCTTATCTACAGTACCTGTGCACTAGCTCATAATAAAGAAGAACTTTGAACCTCACCTGAGCATCAGCAGATTCCTGCCAAGCCTTCTTATCAGCCCAATAAAGGCACAAGGTTCAGTGTGACTTGTTTTAATGAACCAACCAGAAAGGAACTCTCATCTCATGTGACCTAAGAGGAACCAACCAGAAAGGAGCTCTCATCTCATGTTACCTAGGAGGACATCAAACCAAACTACACTCCATCAGTTAGTCATACAGACTTAAAGACATACAGCCGTACTGAAATGGCGCAGCAGGGAGTTCAACTGGATCAGGAACAGTTGTGCTGTTCTATCTGTCTGGATCTACTGAAGGATCCAGTGACTGTTCCCTGTGGACACAGCTACTGCAGGAGGTGTATCGAGGGCTTCTGGGACCAGGATGATCAGAGAGGGAGGTTCAGCTGTCCACAGTGCAGACAAACCTTCATCCCAAGACCTGTTCTGAAGAAGAACACCATGTTGGCTGAGGTGGTGGAGAGCCTGAAGAAGACAGGACTCCAAGATGCTCCTCCTGGTCACTGCTACGCTGGACCTGGAGATGTGGCCTGTGATGTCTGCACTGGGAGGAGACTGAAAGCTGTGAAGACTTGTCTTCAGTGTCTGGTGTCTTACTGTGACACTCACCTCCAGCCTCACTATCAGTCTCCTGCCTTTAAGAAACACAAGCTGGTCAAAGCCTCCAGTGAGATTCAGGAGAACATCTGCTCTCGTCACGACGAGGTGAAGAAGGTTTTCTGTCGTACCGATCAGCAGTTAATCTGCTCTCTGTGCTCCATGGACGAACACAAAGGTCACGATACCATCTCGGTTGCAGCAGAATGGACTGAGAGACAGAAAGAGCTCGGTATGAGTCTGCAGAACATCCAGAAGAGAATCCAGGAGAGAGAGAAAGACGTGAAGGTTCTTCACCAGGAGGTGGAGTCCATCAAGCACTGTGCTGACAGAGCAGTGGAGGACAGTGACACCATCTTCACTGAGCTCATCTCTTCCATGGAGAGAAGACGATCTGAGGTGAGGCAGCAGATCAGAAAGCAGCAGGAACATCAAGTGAGCGGCGCTGAAAAAGTGAGGAAGCAAGTGGAGCAGGAGCTCTCTGAACTGAGGAGGAGACATGCTGAGCTGCAGCAGTTGTCACTCACAGTGGATCACATCCATTTTCTACAGCGTTTCACCTCCTCTCTCTCAAGGACCAGTGAATCTACACACCCAGTCAGCAGCCACGTCCGTCCTCTGAGATACTTTGAAGATGTGACTGCGGCCGTGTCCAAGATGAGGGACAAGCTAGAGGACATTCTTACAGAGGAAGGGACAAACGTCTCAAAGACAGTGAGCAGAGTGACAGTGAAGAAATTTAAAAATAAGAAGAGAAAAGGTATTCACCCAAGCCCTGCAGTACTGTCAACACCACCAGAGCCAAAGACCAGAGCTGAGTTCTTACAATATTCACGTCCAATCACACTGGATCCAAACACAGCTCATCCACAACTGTCTCTGTTTAAAGGGAACAGAAAAGTAACACTGATGGACGAACCACAATCATATCCTGATCACCCAGAGAGATTCACTCGATGGAGGCAGGTTCTGAGTAGAGAGGCTCTGACTGGACGCTGCTACTGGGAGGCAGAGTGGAGTGAACGTGTTGGTATAGCAGTCTCATATAAACATATCAGCAGAACAGGGTCTGGTGATGAATGTGTATTTGGATTCAATGATAAATCGTGGTGTTTACAGTGTACCAAACAAGGTTATTATTTCAGACACAGAGGCATTAAAACTCCCCTCCCATACTGTGTCTCCTCCAGAGTAGGAGTGTACGTGGACCACAGTGCAGGTACTCTGTCCTTCTACAGAGTGTTTGCAGAAACCATGACTCTCCTTCAGACAGAACACAACACCTTCACACACAACCTCCATGCTGGACTTTATCTTTATGATTTAACTCTAGCCACTGCTGAGTTGTGTGACCTTTCTCAGCCTTCCGAGTGAGCTTATAAATCTTTGCTATGCATTGTATCATGAGGTATGTAGGATCTTAAAGTAGTTAATAATCTATTTTAATATTTTGTTCTCCTCTTGTATTCGTAAACCTTATTGGTACCATTTCTCTTGCTATGATGAAATCATTACTTTATGGATGGATGATATTCCATGTGAAATATTGATTTTATTATTTCCATATTTCTTATTCTCAGAACAAACATTGCATATTAAATGTGACAGACCGGCTGGCATTAATAATTATGTCTTGATTCATTTATAATTCATAAAAGTAACCAGCATGTTAATATTATTAGAAAGAAGAAGTGCTCTTCCGAGCACAGGTCTCCACCAGGCCACGCGTCCTGGTGGTGCTATAGGCAAATGTAAAAAGGGTGGCATGTGTTCTTCACCAATCTTAGACCTTTCATGGTGCCACCATGAGGCTGATTTGAACATTTTGTAGTGTAATTTCTTCCTTGGCCTTTTGCGAATGTGCGTGCACAATTTCATTACAATTGCACGCTGTGTTTGATTTGAGGCATTTTGTTCGAAACGGATCAATCCTGCCAAGTTTGGAGCCAATCTTAGCCAATCAGGATGGAATATGGACAGATCCGTCTTGATCATATGACTGTAGACATACTGTGTACTGATTTGTGTTAATTGTGGGTAAAATCTGAAGGAGTAATATCCAAAAATGTGTCTTACATAAGTCGGCCTCCTGGTGGCGCAATAAAAGGCTGATGTGAAAAATGCAAGGAAAGGGTTTTTCCTTGGAGTGCGCTTACAAAGTTTGAAACTGATCAGTGGAGTTATAGGTAAAACCACAAATCGCCCTGTCATAGCGCTACCATGAGGCTGATTTAAAGCTATACTGTGTAAGTTGCTCAACTAGTGGTCAGTAGCGTCCGCTAGGCCTGTCACGATTTACTAAACCCACGATTCGATTCGAATCACGATTCAAGGTTGACGATTCACGATGTCACGATTTTTTCACGATTTTTTCAACAAATTTATTTTCCAGAGAAATTACCCAAAAAAATCCACAATTCTTACAATTCCAGTATTTTTTTTTTGCTTTTAACAATACTGTTTTCTCTTATGCTCTTTTCAATACAGTAGAACTATCAAATGACAAAAAACAACAATAACATTTCAGTTCACTTGTCTTCTCTTACAAGGAATCCTGTATGTTTTAGATGTTCTCTTGTCCTCTATACAGTAGCAAATAGCAAATGACAGATAGTGTAAACTTATCAATTCTTAAATGTCAAATCCTGTTCTTTTTTTAAACAACACTCTTACACTTTTTTCAATACTGTATCAAAGAATGCATTTTTTTTGTGGTACATATCAAGCCAACTGTACTGTAAGCCAGGCACAAACTAAGGCATAATAACAACTCTTACCCTCTTTTCAAAATCAATAATTCATCAAAGTCAAGACCTAGTGTCTCATTGTGGATTGACTGTTCAAAGTCCCTGACTTTCTAACACACCATTCCACCAGCTTATATATTGAATGTGTCAATTCTTGTTTACCATTCCACTGGCTTATATATTGACTGTGTCAATTCTTATTTCACTAGAAACGTTGTTTCCACATTGTAACCAGTGGCAGAGACATGCATCTGTACGTAGCATTGTTGTTGTTAGCCCTTAGCACTGATTAGTGCTATGCTCTGTAGCAGCAAAGTAATGACACAGCACTCAACTAACTGCTCTCTTTGTCAATCGAAATCGCGGAGCTCTTCTCTGCAGCCCAATGGAGGCACGCTGGCAGCTGTGAGTGGGTGAGCCTTCCTACTGTAGCTGCCGCTGCCTGTGTCTGCCTGACGTTATAGACGTTGAACACGCAGAGACGTTGAAGACAGAATGGAGATTAAGTCGAGGGCGACCTCTGGTGGTCGAATCGCGATTCGTTTTTTAAAAAATCGATTTTCGCCTTCCCCCAATAAAATCGATTTAAATCGATTTTTTCGTAAATCGTGACAGGCCTAGCGTCCGCGTCTTTCGGCCGTTTTTCGCCGCGGACCGGGCCTCACACCCCCGCGTCACCCCCGCGTCTGCCTCCACCTCGCCGAGATCTATCTTTAGAGGGGTCCCTGGTTCCTGTGCGTTCAGGCATTCCGGAGAAACGAAGTGTTTCACCCGAGTATAGATAGAGACACACGGGCGCCTACAAATATGGCCGCCCTATTGTGATAGCTAGCGACCCCACTTCAAGATGCGCTGTGATTGGCCGGCAGTGTATAACCCTCGCTGTGATTGGCCGGTAGTGTATGATGACGTAATTTTTGCGCGAAAACCGGACCCCGGTCAGGATCATAGAAAACATATAAAGAGAAGGCTTCAGAAGCTGAAAATAACGGAGTGGGTGTTCTAAAACTTTAGCGATTTAAGAGTTAGGACAATTTTAAGATTTGTTTTATAAAAAAAGTTACATGGTACAACTTTAAAAGAATTGAAGTGGCATTTCTTCCTCTGCCTAGCGGGAACGTGTGTGCGCGATTTCATGTTAATTGCACTCTGCGTTTGTGATTTGAGGCATTTTGTCCAAAACGGACCAATCTTACAAACTTTGAAAGCCAATCTCAGCCAATCAGGATGGAATATGGACAATCAGACAGATCCATGTCGATCACATGACTGTAGAGATACTGTCTACCGATTTGCGTGATTTTTGGACAAAATCTGTAGGAGTACTGGCCAAAAGGTAGTTTTGCACAAATTGGCCTCCTGGTGGCGCTAGAACAGGCCCATGTGAAAAATGTGGGGCAGAGGTTCTGAATTGGCATCCAGGGAGTGTGCTTACAAAGTTTGAAACTGATCGGTGGAGTTATAGGTAAAATCACGAATCGGCCTGTTATAGCGCCACCATGAGGCTGATTTCAAAAATTTTAAGTGGCATTTCTTCCTCGGCCTAGTGCGAACGTGTGTGCGGGATTTCATGTTAATTGCAGTCTGTGTTTGTGATTTGAGGCATTTTGTCCAAAATGGACCAATCTTACAAACTTTGAAAGCCAATATCAGCCAATCAGGATGGAATATGGACAATCAGTGTCCATATTCTACTACTGATTTGCGTGATTTTTGGACAAATCTGTAGGAGTAGTGTACAGAAATGTGTTTTGCAAACATCGGACTCATGGTGGCGCTAGAACAGGGCCATTTGAAAAATGTGGGGCAGAGGTTCTGAATTGGCATCCAGGGAGTATGTGTGCTCATTTTGGCAGCGACCGGTCCAACGGTGCCGGAGATTAGCTGGTAACAAACTTGGAGGGCGGACGTACGCACGGACAGGGGCACGGACACGGACAGGGGCGAAAACATACTCTCCCCCTGCCTTCGGCTGGTGGAGACAATAATACTATGGCATTGAACATTTAAAGCTTACAACTTCAGAAGGCACTGTGTTAACTTCCCCATCATGACTTCGCTCCTGCTAGGTGATGTCAGACTCGAAATTGTTAGCAAGATTCACACTGCCTGAAGAGGCTGTGGAATTTCTAAAAACATGTTTCGGAATCCAGACCATTCTTTAGCATAACATAGCTTAGTGGCAAGTGGTTAAATATCTGAAAACACAAATTGACGTGAATCCAAAATACACTGATTGTGCTGTCAAACAATGGAACTATGGAATCTCTGAAAAGGTTGTGGGGGTCCCTGCTTCATCTCTCTCTCAACTAAGGGGTGCTTGGCCTGAAAACTTTGAAGACCCCTGCATTACATCATAACTAGTGACAATACACGTTATAACTTAAAGCAGATCACAATAATACATCACATTAGTCACTGAATAGCTCAGATTATGTTTCACACTCACTAGAATAGCTCTCTCATATACTGTCTATACATTCTCAACAGCTTCTCCTGTCTGACCTCTACCTCTGGCATCAGATGTGTAGGCTGTAGACAGTGTCTCTTCCCTTTCTACGTCACTCACAACTCCTTCCTCCTCAGTCCCTCTGATGCTGCTTGAGGCCTGCCTTGAACCTTGAGCTCAACTTGTTGCTCCACTCCATTTCAACTGTGTCCATACGCCGAATGATGAAAATAGACCATCTTTAATCCAACGTGAAAGTGGCTGAACTAAGTGTTAGTAGCCGATTTACAAACTGATGTAGAACTAGAAAGATGCAATTCTGATAATTTGCAAGTGTGGTTGCTGTGACGCGAGTCATACTTGAAAATGTCATCAATATTAAGCCCATATCTGGGAATGCCCATAATGGACATACGGTATTGTGTCAGTCTCATGTGGTCTATGACGTCAGACATCTATGATGTCAGTCATCTCCATACCAGGGAAAAGTTAAATTCTTGCATTTTCAAAATAATTCTTGGTATTTTAGTGTAGCTTACATATATGGTCACAATATATGGTCGAAGCCCTGCTTCTTGACTACTGACTGACCTGTGTGTGTGTGTGTGTGTGTGTGTGTGTGTGTGTGTGTGTGTGTGTGTGTGTGTGTGTGTGTGTGTGTGTTTGTGTGTGTGTGTACTTCTCCCATCCTAATAAACGTCTATCAATCATAGAAATTCTCAAGTGACTCTAATCCAGAATTCCTTGACATTTACACTGTGAGAGTGTGTGTGTGTGTGTGTGTGTGTGTGTGTGTGTGTGTGTGTGTGTGTGTGTGTGTGTGTGTGTGTGTGTGTGTGTGTGTGTGTCTGTTTGCTATTCACTTCATGCACGGTGTCCTTCATAGTGGCAGGCCAGAGCGGTCGGTAGGCAGGAGGTTAGGAGGCAGGAGGGTTGGCAGCCTGCGGTGCCGTTCACACGGAAATGCCAAACCTCTAATTAAAGCAACCTCTCACCTGGCAGCGTGACATACATAAATGATGGCAGATGGGCGAGTGTGGCACGGCCCGCCCAGAGGCTCATCTATATTCAGCCCTATGCCAGGGCCACCGGGACGTAGGTGTACTCTAGTGACCGACACCTCAGTGACAGGTCACTGTCATGGTGGTTGTGACGAGCAGGTTTCTCTGTTCATGCGCCGTGGTCATTGGATGCTGTCATGAATCCCATGGAACCCTTGTCAAACTGGCCCTCTGGCTCTTTAACACTGTTTATTCCAAGGGCACCTGACAGCACAGGGCCCTTTGACTTGTATACTCTTGTACTCTCTCTGCTAGAGCCAGCGGTGGAAAGTAACTGAGTACATTTACTCAAGTACCGTACTTAATTACAATTTTGAGGTACTTTTACTTTGCTGGAGCAATTACTTTTACTTACTCCACTACAGGGGGGGAGCTTCCCCGGTTGGACGTAGCACATGTAAGGAACACGTTATTCAAACCAGTTCCTTTCCCCTCCATCAGGCGCCACGGCTGGCCAGGGGGAGGCTGTATAGAGACCAGGATTAGGCCTACAGCATGTTTTTGTGAGGATACACGGGGAGAACATGCAAACTCCACACAGAAAGGCCCTTTCACCAACCTCACCTAGGGTGTGTGCGCTGATGACGCGAAGGAGAGAACACTCCCCCGGCAGGAATCAAACCCAGGATCTTCTAGCTGTGAGGCGACAGCGCTACCGACTGCGCCACCATGCCCGCCAATGCATTCCAATGGGAAGGGGCAGTTTCATACCAGTAGGGGCGGTATAGCTCAGGGGTAGAGAAACCGTTATTAGAGCACGAAGGGTTCCCGAAGGTTCGAATCCGGGCTCCCCCTGAGTTAAAGTGCGGGTGCCATGATTTATTCCCCCTCTAAAACATGATTATCAACTATTATGATTATACTAGGAGGAAGACTTTTTCCAAAAAAGTGTACAGAAAGAGTTAAAATTATGTTTTTATGTGGCCACACCCCCAGTTCATTAAGTATGCCTGGTTGTCATGGTGGGTGGTGACCCAGCTGAAGTTAGCCACACCCCACAGTGTTGGGTGAATGGTAATTAGGGGAGGAGTTGATTGTGTGATGTAATAAGTATGGGTGCTTTTGGAACGGCACATCTGACCCAGCAGGTGGCATCCTCCAGCTAAAAACCCAAATAAAAAGAGAATGCATAATCGCTCATAACAACCACACCAGGGGGTCTAATGAAAACCAGAAAAAGTACAAAACTATGGCACCACCTCTTTAATGTCGAAGGGTCCTTGGGCAAGACTCTGAACCCCTAATTGCTCCCAGTGAGTAGGTTGGTGCCTTGCATGGTTTCCTCCGCCACCGGTGTATGAATGTGTGCGTGAATGGGTGAATGTAATGCACAATCTATCTATGTAAAGCGCTTTGGATAAAAGCGCTATATAAATGCACCATTTACCATTTACCATTTAGAGGATATCTACGCGCCGCGCCAACCTTGCGTTTATGCTGGAGCGTTTGCCCTGGAGACTGGGTTTTCCACCTCTGTCCAATCAGGTGAGTCGAAGGTGGAATGGCGCGTGACTGGCTTTGGGACAGAATGCGCTCTCTGCGTTTTTAGTCAGCCGCGCGCACAAAAATAGTTTATCCGCGACTATACTTTGGTGTGGGTGCAGCCTAATGAGTCCATCTACTTTTGGTACTTTAAGTAGCATTTTGACCAATACCAATACTTTTAGACTTTTAGAATTCCAGACTCTTACTTGTATCTGTCATCCTAGGCTGGATAATCCTCAATAATGAGAAGCATGGGAGGGGGTGAGATGAGAGAGGTGCCAAGGCTTCAACAGATCAGGGAGCAGCAGGGACTGGGGAACATATAAAGGCCTCATTTATGCTTGTCATGTGCGGAATATAGCAGATCTATAAGATCATAACACGTCACAAATACATTGTACACACACACACATACAAATACAGTTTATCCTCGAGGCACAGACGTTTCCATTTGACCGTCACTCGCTGCTGCTGTGAATAATCAAACCTGTTGACAGCTAACATGGCTTTGAAAGAGACCATCTGTCTGTCTGCGCTTCCATCAATACATCTCCAAGATTCATGCTGTCTCTCTCTCAACCTCTCTCTTTGTCCCTCTGTCTGTCTCCATCTTTCTCCTTATCTCCCTCTGTCTTTCTCCCTCCCCCTCTCTCTCTCTCTTTCTCTCTCTCTCCCTCCCTCTTATCTGTGTTTTTCTCCGTCTGTCTGTCTGCCTGTCTCTCTGCAGCCGATTTCAATGTCATGACATGTGAGTGAGTGAAGGACTCTGCCTTATACATTTTTCATTAGGACAATCTCTGTGAAGCGTGCGTGCGTGATGCCACCTAGCTTTGGTGAGACCTACAGGTGAGGTAGCACTGCAGCCGCCTCTGCTTTCTGGCAGCCAGCGCTGCCATGGTAACAGTGGCATCACTCAAAGTGATGTGTCTGATGAGGTATTTGGCGCACAAACACACACGCACACACACGCACGCACGCACGCACGCACGCACGCACGCACGCACGCGCACGCGCACACGCACACGCACACGCACACGCACACGCACACACACACACACACACACACACACCATGCAGCACACAGTTGGTTTAATGCCTTTGACATAATTGACAGCAGCAAATGAATCCAAATGCACAGCAGAGGGGGAGTTAGGACACACACACACACACACACACACACACACACACACACACACACACACACACACACACACACACACACACACACACACACACACACACACACACACACACACACACACACACACACACACACACACACACACACACACACACACACACACACACACACACACACACACACACACTCTAGGAGGCCGATTTTATTGATGCCGTTTTTGATTGTTAATCCTATCCCTAAAGCTGAAAATAGCAGATCTAGCTCACACTGTGCTGAGCTCTGACAAGTTGCGATGACATGCACACAACTGAACATAACTACAACCCCTAAACCTAAGCTAAATGTCTAATCCTAAACTAAACCCCAACCAGAATTGATTTCTAATTGTAAGCTTAAATCTCTCTCTTTTTTTAAACCAGTGGTTTTCAACCTTTTTTCATATCAAGGTCCATTATTTATTCAGCATTTGAGCCACAGACCACCATTTGATGAGATGTAGCCTCTCAGTCCCAAAACGTAGAATATTTTGTTATATCGTTGGATACGACTATGACCACAATTCCATGCTGTATTGATGTGGTACTGTACCATAGGAGAGATAACAGGCACACATTGACCAAAATTCTCTAATTAGACTAACAATAATTTAACTCTTGAGAGCATAAAAAGTAAACCAAATGGACCCTTAAAGGTGATACACCATGAAATTTCACTTTTCCTATTTTAAAACCTTTTTTTGGGGTCCCACTAGCACCTTCTATCCTCACAAAGTCCCATTTCTGACCATTGTGTCTTACTCTGGTTTTGGGAAGGTGGAGGTTAAAAGCATCCCACGGGTTCTCAAAACAGGCTGTCCAGATTTGCTGCCTCAAACCTTTTGAAAAACGTTTTTGGGACATAAACAATATGACATAAATACTTTTTAAATGCATGGTGTATCACCTTTAACCCTTTCCAAGCCACGGGGAGCCCCTTAATATTAAAACCGTACTATATCGGACTTCCGAGGGGGGGAGGGGCAGCCAATCGTCTTTTCCCGTACTTTCCCGTATTTACGGAAATAAATGATTTTCATCCGAAAATCGGCGATCGTCTAACCTTCCCTAGTCACCACTCGTGCATTGATAGCTCATGGCTGGTCTGACATGAAGCAGAAGTGATGTCATGGCCCTTTCCTTCTCCAAGGCACCTTCCCCCATTCGGTTACTGTCTGTACACGAGTGCTTCTACTGCAGCCGTGCTGGTGGCTATGCTAGCGATACTTTTCAGTTCTACTCTTGAGTCACACGTGGATTATTTGAGGGGACATTTACGTGAACGGATCGCGCACGCGAAACGCACGGGGACATGATGCGTCAGCCGAATCTCCCACTCTAAGCCAATGCAGATTGAGAATTTCACTGGGAACTGGGGTGAGTAAAACAACGGGGGATCGCGGAATGGTAATGGGGGATGAAGATCACGTGATATAGCGTTGGATGTCTGGTAAAATGAATGCGGTTCAGATCATAATATAATAATAGAAATTTCACGGCTAATCTACCAACAACCATTCTATTTGGGACGGCAAAGTGTTAAGGATCACTTTTCTCAAAAGTTAAAGATCTATAAATGTAGCTGGGGACCACCTTGAACCCCCTCAAGGACCACTGGTGGTCCCCGGACCACTGGTTGAAAACCACTGTTTAAAACTATAAAACAACCATTTTTCTTGTGTGGACCAGGTGTATGAGAGAGAGACACACACACGTGCGCGCGCACAGTCCACACGCACGCACGCACACACGCACGCACGTGCACACACACACACACACACACACACACACACACACACACACACACACACACACACACACACACACACACACACACACACACACACACACACACACACACACACACACACACACACACACACAAGCGCCTACATAACTCATCGCCACCCGTGACAGATGTGTTAAGTAGATTGTAGACACCTGTTTGGCAGCAGGTAAGCCATGGGTGAATAATAATAACCCATTCTTTCTATAGTAACACACCTCAGAGCGCACAACACCATCTGGCACAGGAGGAGGTCACATCACCCACTCTGCATATTAAATGCATGTTCCTGTCATTTCAAGCCAAGGCAGCAATATGCTGATGGACAGCCACAGTCTTTACTTATACGTGACCGAGTGAACGAGCATGTAGAACACTGGTGGGCCGCGAGGGTATTGCAAGTGGGCCCCCACATAATTAAATAAGATTTTAATGAGGATATAACTCCGGTAAGACGCATAAGGGCGGGGTCGCGCAGGACGGAATTCGCACAGGACGGAATTGACTTGAAAGTGTGTGATTCGAGTTGCAGTTGGTTGTTTAAGTTGGACAAAATGTGGACAAAGTATTTTCCCAAATATGACTGAAGTCTGACGTCATAGATGTCTTATGTCATAGACCACATGATGGTCTATATCTATAACATAGATGGGCATTCCAAGCTATGGGCTATTGATGACATCAGCGATCTCCATATATGGGCAATTGGGCATACAAGGGACAAGGACAGAATGTGGTGTCACAATGTGAAGTCACAACAATGTGATGTCATATGTCAGCTATAGACGTCGTTGAGTCGTTACCTGACAGACGTTAAGGACAAGATGTGACAGTTTTCATAGTTAACTGCGACTTATACGGTCGCATTTAACATTAAAAAGTGATACCAGTAAACGCAAACTCGAGATCTACAAAGTAACTAGTAAACTAAAGGAGTTTTCAAATAATTGTAGTGGAGTACAAAGTTTGCCTCTGAAATGTAGTGGAGTAGAAGTAAAATTAAAGTGAACATTGGAAATACTCAAAATTGTACTTAAATACAATACTTGAGTACAATACTTAGTTACTTTGCTCTATTGGATGTACTATATAAGACAAGCTCTTTCCAAAGAGAATCATTCAGTCAGAGCCTCCACTTAGGGATCATCCAGCCAGACCGGATTTGACCCGTGAAGCTCTTCAGAACTAATCGGAGTGAAAGGGGCTTGATGGATCAACTGACACGTAATGGCTTTTCATTATGGCTGCACAGACAGAGCGGCAGTGTGTATTTTCCTCCTGATCAAATGGCTGATGGAGAGCAGTGTACTGTTCTCTCAGCCAATACTGTACCACGTGCACCCAATGAACCCTATACTGTTTCTCAGGAAAAAAAAGAACAAAATATAAAAAATCTCCAGGTCTCTGTGAGATGCGAAAAGGAAGACATGAAAGAAGGAAACAGCTGCTTATTATATTAATCTTTTCATCTTATTATTTAAATGAATTAATAATTTAATCTTCAGACAGACAGACAGACAGACAGACAGACAGACAGACAGACAGACAGACAGACAGACAGACAGACAGACAGACAGAGAAAGAGAGCTGTAGAAATGAAATCAGTCATACAGATTTAGAAAAATAGAGTAATAGAGGGAGAGGAAGTAGAAAGAGCAACCTTTTCAGCCACATGATCATTAGCCGTTTTCCAAGGCTGGCACGATCACCCAGCGCCAGAATGAAAAACATTGCGTTTATATGTCTTACTACAGAATAGAATAATAAAAACACAGAATAATTAAATAATTTCATTTAACCTTATGAATGAATAATGTTGAATAAATGAATGATAATAATACAAATCATGAATAATGTGATGAAGGTTAATGCACCTCAAACAATGATACCTCGATTTATCTACAGCCCAATCTCATCATCTGGTAGATCAAAAAGAGGTGATGCGTTTTTAGTTTTCTTCATGCTTACACAGCATGCAAACTTGTTTTGTCTTACATGTCCGCAAACATTTAACGTGATAAATGAGTACAATTTGTGTATGTAATTGCTATGCCTCTATATATTGCATGTATTGCATGTGACTGTGTGCGGGTGCGCATGGATATTGTGTGTGCAGTGCACCTATCCATCTTAGAGATAACAAATGAAAGCATTCAGGCCTCATCCTTCTCCTGGAGCAAGTCATGGACTCATTGTTTGATGCCAATACTTTTGCACTGTAATGAGGTTTCTGCACTATACTATAACCCCTCTCTCTCTCTATGTAGTTGTTGGCAGTCTATTCTTGCTGACACAGTATGATCACGTCCCATTGACATTCTGTCAGCCGAGGAAGAGAACCTCTTGTTGTTTTTTTCTTACATATCGCACTGGCACAAGCAACATAGTCCTTGTTTGTGCACTTTCGACCTCAATTTCTATTTACTGTATTGATTTGTTTTCCCGTCGCCGTTCCTATGGAAACAATAGGCGGTTGGGTTGAGCAATGTTTGTGACTGATGCTGCTGCTATCCGTCCCCCAGTAATGAAGCCTCTTTCATAGTCATTTAGATCAGAATCACTTTTATTGTCACTTCACGGGTTTACAGATGTAAATCAGTGTGTGAAATTAGTTTTACTGTAAGCTCCATCATTAGAAAACAGGGGGGAGGGGCAGAGAGAGGGAGGGCAAAGAGAAAGAAAAAAAAATCTACATATGGCACTCGGGTAACGTAACGCAGGCCAGAGGTAAAATATTCGAATAAGTCGATTCCACAGTGGTTTGGCTTTGTTGAGTGTCTGTACAATTGGACTTCGGGGAGGGAAGCTGGGATTAGAAGGGTGGGATGAACAGGTTGTGACTGCAGGGTGGTGACTGGCCTTGATGATACGGTGAGCTTTGACTACGCACCGTTTCTTGTACAGCTCAGAGAGGGCAGCCCAGTGTGTGTGTGTGTGTGTGTGTGTGTGTGTGTGTGTGTGTGTGTGTGTGTGTGTGTGTGTGTGTGTGTGTGTGTGTGCACGCGTGCATGCGTGCGTGCGTGCGTGCATTTGTGCATGTGTGTATGTGTGTGTGCGTGTGTGCATACAGAAGATAAATGCAGTGTCCCAGAAAAGGTGTATTGATGACAAACCCAGCTGGACATTGCTGGACACCAACTCATCCAGATGCATGCGACACCTGATGCAGTAGAGCATCACATCCAACTACTGCTGAAACTATTCAGGCAAAACCTTTCCACTGTCAACATTGCGACAAAGAGTTTCAATGTGTTAAGCGGCCTGAAGAGTCACCAGTGTATCCAGGCCTCACTCAGGAAACAAAACTTAAATGTAAGTAAGGCCCTGTCCAGACGACAACGGATTTTTAATCCCCGGGGAAACCTCTACGCCTCCACACGGGCCCGTGTAAAAAAAAATGTGTGTCCACACGGTATTATCAAAACGCTATAAATCCCTGTCTGTGCGTCACCGAAGCCGGTGGCCGCGTCCCTCTGCTCCCATCATTGCAGCAGCTATCTATCTATAGGGGGTGCATCTCTCCACTCCGACCCTCTAGGGGCTATGCATCGTCCAAGTTTCACAATCTTCACACTTTAACATGCACAATTGCTATTTAAACTTTCATTTAATATAAATTCGCTAACTATTTCTAGAGCACGGGAGAGGAATCGTCGAGAGTGGTGCGCTCTCTCTCTCTCAGCATTAAACGAATGTAACTCTATCAATCAGAGAGAGAGAGAGAGCGAGCTTGTGCTGATCGTGGAAATAATTTAAAAGGCAGCACATGCCGTGAATAACCAACATATTCTCACCTTCAAAGCGTCAGACAACTGGTGACTGTGCTGGAATAATCCCTGCATGCGTGCGTATGTCTCCATTATGCTTGAAATCATTTAATATTGGCATTTGATATCCAAACTTTGACAAAGAGAAGAGGCAGGCGCGTCGCGTCAGCGTTAACAAGACTAGGGCAGTAGGGCTGTATCTCGTTATTGATAATGAGCACCTTATCGATCCGGCTTATTGAGCCGATGGAAAGCTATGTGAGACATTCAGAACATAACTGGTATCTTTTGCAACTGTGAGTTCGTGGCTGACCAGTGAGTGACCACCATCTATGAAGATGACACTTGACAAGAGTAACAAATATCATTAAAACAATCATTCATTAGGGCTCCATGTCGTGAATGTGCTCATAAATATGGACATTCTACAGAGACCACCACGCCACGGGATTCTCTCATAGCAAGGAGGAGGAGGCGAGGAGCACAATGTGACGTAAGCAAGCAAAGAACTTCTCCGTTTACGGTGTCCACAAGGCAAAAGAAATACGCCCGGGTAACAAAAATGCACTGCAGCCGGAGTTTTGGAAACTATTCGGCTAGTCCTCCGTTTGCATGCGTCTGCATGTGGACACCCATGGGCGTTCGTGGCTTTACCTCCCCGGGGATTAAAAATACGTTGTCGTCTGGACAGGGCCTAAATGTACTGTAAAGAATGTTTCAGAAAATACTTGCCAACATTTTGGTGCCAATATCTTTGCATTTTTACCCAAGTAAAAGTTAATACAGGTATTTTTACAGAGTATTTTTCAATTGCGGTGTTCCAATCTGAGTCCTTCTTCCACCACTGCAATGCACTACGATTTCCCGCAGAAATTGCCCTTGATCTATGGTAGTAATTCTACGATAATGTGGACCAGAGTATAAAGCTGGATTCCTAAAAGGTGGAAGTCATTCATGTGCAAAAGCCAGGATAAGCCACAGGGTGTGTGACTCCCAATGGCCTTCCGGAGCACTGTTAACCTGGCTGTGCTTACTGACACACACAACATGATGTCTATTTAATTTGCTGTTAATGAGACCTGACTCTAGGGCCCAGTATTGCAATTAGCATATCGTCGTTGTCGGGTGGGAACCTTGTATGTCCAAAACCGTTTGTTTTGCATTTATCATTTTGAAAATGATTTAAACTAGTGAAAACAGCCGATCTACAAAGCACACAAGATGCGAAAAGGAAGACATGAAAGAAGGAAACAGCTGCTTATCATATTAATCTTTTCATCTTATCATTTAAATTAATTTATATTTTCATCTTCAGACAGAGACAGACAGACAGAGAAAGAGAGCTGCAGAAATGAAATCAGTCATACAGATTTAGAAAAATAGAGTAATAGAGGGAGAGGAAGTAGAAAGAGCAACCTTTTCAGCCACATGATCATTAGCCGTTTTCCAAGGCTGGCACGATCACCCAGCGCCAGAATGAAAAACATTGCGTTTATATGTCTTACTACAATATATGCTGGTAATTAGAATAATAAAAACACAGAATAATTAAATAATTTCAAAGAATAAATGAATGATAATAATACAAATCATGAATAATGTGATGAAGGTTAATGCACCTCAAACAATGGGGTGTGTAAAGAATGTTTCAGAGCATACTTGCCAACATTTTGGTGCCAATACCTTTGCATTTTTACCCAAGTAAAAGTTAATACAGGTATTTTTACAGAGAAGAAAACTTCTGGGAACTCAGATTATACTACAGCGTCACACATACAGTATTAAGTATGAATAGTAGTAGCACATCTGCAAGCTCAAAACGCGGCGCGAAGCGACAAGTTTATCTTTGTTATCTTTGCTATTTTTGAATTTGAAAGTAACAGTTTGACATATGAGGTTTCTACCCGACAGATTCTCTTTTTTCCTATTTCTTTTCTACTGTATTTTGTATTTGCATATTTATTGTGCCTTAATGTCAGTCTTTTTGTGTCAGTATTGTTGATGTTGATGTTGGGGACTACGGATGAAAATGAGCATCTTGCTATATCCGGTGTATTTACATTGCTTAATGCGGGGGTCAGCAACCCGTGGCTCTAGAGCCGCATGCGGCTCTTTAGCGCCACCCTAGTGGCTCCCTGGAGCTTTTTAAAAAATGTTTGAAAAAAATGTTTTAACGATTTTTTTTATCGTCACTGTCGGGCAGAAACCTTGTATCTCCACGTTTCTTTTTTTTTTTTTTTTCGCAAAGTAAAGCCCTGCTTAATCATACATGACTGACGCACAAAAGTAGTGAAAACAGCAGATCTACTGTAGATCGGCTGTTTTCACTAGTTTAGTTCATTTTTTAAATGATAAATACAAAACGAAGTTTTGGACATACAAGGATTCCACCCGACAACGACGATATATAAGGCTTTTATAATTGTTTGCGGCTCCAGACAGATTTGTTTTGGGTTTTTTTGGTCCAATATGGCTCTTTCAACATTTTGGGTTGCCGACCCCTGGCTTAATGTAACGTTCATTAATATGCATTGTCCTGTGGAAATAAATAAATGAATGAAATGAAAAGACGATCTCCAAAGTGTATTAACTACAGATCTAAATGAATCAACCCACTGTTCTGCTGCATCGTCTCAACAGGAATAGAAATTAAATCACAAACCTTGTAAAGGCTGAAGTATGAAGTGGTTTTCAAGACTGTCACAGGTAGTCCATCTTGTTAAGGTGTATTTCCCCAGTCAGAGACCTTTAGTGAAAATAAAAGAATATTCACATATTGAAGGAGTCTATACTAGGCGCCCGCCCTCCCTTTTCTGTCACCAAATCTCTTCGCTAAAAATAGCTGTGAATGTTTGTAGATCCGGTTCAAGTGGTTAAAGCAGAAATGCCTGTGGAGAATAGGAATTTACTTTATCCCTATCCTTGTTTGAATTGAATCAATGACAACTATTTTTTGGAAAAGGATATGACAGAACTCAAATCCACATTTTATTACTAAAAATCTTACTGCCCCAAGACTAAAAAAATCAACCATTTCAACACGTCAAAATGTCAACATGTCATCATTTCAACATGACAAGGTTCCAACAACCCTGCCACATCATGTAAAACTTGAGCTTCAGCGTGACTTCAAAGAACAGCATCTACCTAGTACCTACTCTACTAGACTTTAAAGTGTTAATTCTCTTTTGTTTGATGGATTCAGGTGCTCTTTTTTCCTTCTTATTTTCTGCTCCACATTAGAAATGCATAGTTTCCTGTGAAGTCTGGTGTATATTTGCATCCAGGGCAGAGTGGCAGACCCTCCACAATACAGAGGTGCTTTCAGAATACATTGAACTGCAAAAAAAAATGTATGCCAGCGAGAAAAAGTAATTGTTTTTACATAAACATCTTAAGGAATAACAAAAATGGCTTGAGGTAGACATTTAACATGCAAAACCTCAGAATCCTCTCCTCCTTGTGTTCGCTCCAGTGCCCTGCTTTTACCACAATGACGTTGACACCACTCCCCCTTAGGCCCTGGGATTGTTTCTGTAATATTAATGTAATGCATTTTGAGCTTACTTCAGAGACATGTGGTGCTCCCTAAGGCTCCATCATGTGCCCTATACTGGCTACTGGCCAGTATTTTGTCAGTGTTTTTTGAACTGGCAAAAATAAACACATAGATTGTCGTAGTGCTGATGATATTTCTGTCCCCCACTGATCCCATATAGTGAAGTATTGCTGACATAAATGGATTGTACTTGTACAGTAAGTGTGTGAGTGACAAATAAAGCCCTGCTGATGCTTGATGTCGGAAAATAGTTGAACAAAGAAAAAAAGGAAGACGTTTTAGTATTTGGTGCTCCGTTGTATCGTTATTGTCCGGCCCACACCCGAAATCACAAAATTACATATGTTACCATTTAACTATTTCAGTCCTACGTATGTATACCAGTGAAAATATCTACAAGCTCTGCTATAAAATGTGGGAATTATGGTATTTTTGTTTTTTCAACATCTGCCAATAATTACATAAATAAGGGAGCCAGGTTAAAAGTGGTTAAAGGAATGTTGTTACCGTCGGACCATGGTTTTATTATTAGCAAGCTTGATTATGGCTATGCTACAGCGCGTCACAGGTTCGAATCCTGATCCCGACTACCTTTGCTGCGTGTCGCTCCCCATCTCTCTCCCCATTTCCTGTCAGTCTATACTGTCCTATCAATAAAGGCATAAAAGCCCTAAAAAAAATCACTAAATGGCAATGCACTTGCCGATTTATCTGCCTTGCCAATGCCTTTGAAGTATGTTCCTGGTAGAGCCTTTACATCCTCTCACACTGTTCTCTTATACTGATCCAAATCAAGAGTAGAAAGGAATTGAGAAGCAGCTTTAATTATTTATCATCCTATAGCCTTTGGAACCTGAAGGAGGATCTAAGCATTTCTGAATTGAGCGCAAAAAAAAGGCATGTCGTCGAAATAGATATTTATTGTAGCAGCATGAAAACAGCAGGGTGCCTTGTACAGTTCCCTTTTAAGTGGTTGATAAGAAGCAGGTCTATAGCGTGAAAATTGCTCCTAGGTTAGATAGAAGGAGCTAAAGAGTAAGCCAGTCTCTAGACAATTTTGACAAAATCCAAAAGTAATGGTTCTTTCCCAAAGCTTTTCCCCCCAACTGTCAACAATCTTAATATATATATAAATACCAAGGCCACGGTGAGATGCAAAAACTGGCTTGTAGTCATCTAATCGTCTCAGAACAGCTCTTGAGCTTTGGCATACTAATGAATGGATTTCATTATGGGGGGGAAGCATCTGTTTGCATCCATTTGCATTGATGCATTTGTGTGGGTCAGCCACTTTCATATTGAGACTTTGATAATGTAAGTTTACAAGCGGTAGGGAGGTGTGTGTGTGTGTGTGTGTGTGTGTGTGTGTGTGTGTGTGTGTGTGTGTGTGTGTGTGTGCGTGCGTGCGTGCGTGCGTGCGTGCGTGCGTGCGTGCGTGCGTGCGTGTGGCAGTCCTATACAGTGAGCTGTGTCAGGGGAGGCGGGACAGAAGTGGACCTCGGATACGCTTCAAAGACCAGCTCAAATACCAACTCACTGTAGCAGCCTTGGAGGCTAAAGCGTGGGAAGGAGTCCACGGCCGCTGATAAAAACCCTTGCCGCTCTGCAGTATAAACACCGCTGCCGTGAAGCTCAGCAACATCAAGGAGACAGCCGCAATGCACCCAGACATCTACCACAGCCACAGCAGGCCAAGAGTTCAAGTGCACTAGTTGCCCGAAAATCTGCCTGTCGAGGATCGGCTTATACAGTATAGTATGCACATCAACGTGCATGCCTCGAAGCAGGCAAGCAAAGAACCAGCCATCGTGTGCGCAAGGGGGGAGGCAGCACAACATTAGGGATAGCTTTATCCCATATTATCTGGAAAATTAATTATTTACAGGGATTTGCCTGAACTTGATCAGGGGTCTCTTTTGCAAAAGATTTCTAGGCAGACATTAAGAATCAAAAAGTTTGAAGTGAGCAGTGCATTTGAGCAGTTCATTTCATTAAGCTATACCATGTGTGTGTGCGTGCGTGCATGTGTCCGCCTCAGCTGCTCAACAGCACCACTTGGTCACGTAGTTAGTTACATAGTTACATACACACGCAGTCAAGCATTGGAGACGGTGTGCCACCACTCAAAAAAATGTAACATCTCCAGACCCAACAGGGAATTGTGATCCACAGTGATACAGCTCAAACTCTCAGAGTTCTCAGTCATTATTGCTATGGTGCAAGTACTGGTACTTTCCAGCTAGTTGTGATCTGTCGCGTGCTGACAACGGCTGAGAATAGCAGGTCGACTATTCCAGGCGGGAGACACCGCTGCACGATGAAGTATGACTCCCCTATCATCACACTGCATACAGCCTCTCCACTCTATCGACTGCATCACCTCCGGCTGTTTCTAATATAAATGATATTCAAAACCTGAGACTTTCTTCCGTGTTCGCCGGGGGAGGTGAAGTGTTGGTATTGGTTTTCCTGGAGATTTAATGAAAGGAAGCAAATTAAGCATTGCTGATGAGGATAGCTGGGAGTCAGGACGACTCGAGGCAATTTAAACTCTCCAGCATCACATTGAGCGGCAATTAGTCGCACAGAGGCGGGCTCAGATTGAGCCGAAATCAAATAGCATCGATGTCGCTCTCATGATGAATAATCTAATCTGCGTGTATAGGTGACGCAGTTGTTTTGGGGGAATTAACATCATCAACATCTGATCAGAATGAATGAATGAGTGTGTGTGTGTGTGTGTGTGTGTGTGTGTGTGTGTGTGTGTGTGTGTGTGTGTGTGTGTGTGTGTGTGCGTGCGTGCGTGCGTGCGTGCGTGCGTGCGTGCGTGCGTGCGTGCGTGCGTGCGTGCGTGCGTGCGTGCGTGCGTGTGTGTGTGTGTGCACGCGCGCGTGTTTGTTTGTTGAAACCTGAAACAAAGCCGATCCTTCTGATGATATCTTCTGTATAGTACTGTGTTCTGTCTGTCATTCAAATATGAGTTTAAAAAAAATATGAGTTTTAAAAAAAGGATCTCAATTGAAACAAGCCATAGGCTTTTTTGGGTGTATCCTTTTAGTTGACCTTGTACCAGTGTGATGAAACTGTACCTTTTCCTACGCAAACCTCTAATAAAGTCTTCAATCAATCAATCAATCAATTCCAAGCCCAGTGTTCCATGCGGGAAACCAAATGAAAAATGTCTACAGCTTGTCCAAAGAGGAATCTCCCCTTGGCCAAGGCAGATAATTACACCTGATATCAACTTAGCTGAAACATCCCAGTCCCACCCATAGGTATATCCACTCTCTTTTCTTCCATCCACACACACACACACACACACACACACACACACACACACACACACACACACACACACACACACACACACACACACACACACACACACACACACACACACACACACACAGAAGAAGGAGAATCAGCTTCCTGCTCACATCACAGGTTTAAAGGTGTTGAGTGTGAAAAGGGGCAGACCCAGAAAGAAGAGCAAGGCAAACTGGATGAAACAGGTCAGATAACCAAAAGCTTCAAGTCGAGTGAATCATAAATATACACATATACAGTTAGTAGCAAAGTGCACCGGTATTTATCTCCGGCTCTAACGTTAGTTATTTTAGATCAGTGGTTTTCAACCTTTTTCATATCAAGGTCCATATTTATTGGGCATTTGAGCCACGGACTACCATTTGATGATATTTAGCCTCTCAGACCCAAGACTTAGAATAATTTGTTGTCGTTGGATAACCCTTTGTCCACATACAATTCCATGCTGTATTGATGTTGGTAGGAGAGATAACAGCAAACGTTGATCAAAATAACAATTATTACATTCTCTAATTGTGTTCAGTAGACATCTTGTAAATTAAGTAATGCATAGGCTATATGTTCAATAATAATTTAACTTGTGAGAGTGTAAAATGAAACCAAACGGGTCCATTTGGTTTCGTTTTAAGAACTCTCCATCATTTAGCTGGGGACCACCTGGAACACCCTCAGGGACCACTGTTTATTCGTCCTTGCAGAATCTCATTTTGCGCCAAAGCAGCCGTCAGGTACATAGTACTTAAACAGATCACACATACATTGGAAAATACAAACGCACAAAGATAACCTCCTCAGTTTTCTTTACATTCAATGACCAACCAGGAAACTCATCCGCTCTTCTACGATAGCTTACAGTATCTCATCATCCTCAATCAAACCAACAATAGGCCTAGCTGTGTTGGCATATTTGACAATACAGGTGTTATCTGCACTCCTGCAGTTGCTTGTGTACAGAGCGAACAATACCGGTGGACAGGAGTGTAAAGTAACTAAGTACATTTACTCAAGTACTGTACTTAAGTACAATTTTCAGATATTTGTATTTAGTTGAGAATTTCCAATTTCCATTACCTTTAGTTCTACTCCTCTACATCTCGGATCCAAATATTGTACTTTTACTCCACTACAATTATCTTTAGTTACTAGTTACTTTGCATATATAAATTATAATAAACCACTTTAGCCCTATTTTATACATAAGCTATTTAAAAATACTTTTACTTTTACATTTTGAATTCCAGACTTCTATATTGCAGTATTGATACTGTAAAACATTAGTACTTTTTCCACCACTGCCGGTGGAATCAGGCAGGCTCTCTTGACGGATAATAGGGAGAGATATTGATTTATTCACCCTGACATGTTTAAAGGTGAGCGTCATCATCAGTGCCCCTCCCCCTCCTGCCATTTCACGTTGCACGTTGCTAAGAAGATTTTTTTTAAATAATGCGTGCCAAACTTTTAATTATAAATGCTGTCAAGTCAACTGTCCGAGAGTCATTAAGGACTTTGGAATTTGACATTTTCGACACAGGAGCTATAAGCGAGGTCTTCCTTTTGGAAGATATTGCATGTCTACCGATAACTGGAACAGATGTCTCAGTACAGGGATGAGCTGTTCCCTACACTCCCTAACAGAGACAGAGATGGAGCCAGGAGCTGTAGCGCCGTCCAGAACAGTGAACATAACCTTTTGGTTTCATTTCTCTGAGGGTTCCACACAGAACAATATTAGGATTTAGAACAGTCGTTTAGAACAGTGGTTCTCAAAAATAGCAGTCAACAATCCCTTCGTTGTTTCCTCATTTTGGAATATGGGATCAACAAGTGATTGACTACCGCAGGGACTAATGTAATCACCTGAATTCAAATGTGGGTCTCCCACACCGGGGTTTCCCATTGGCTGAGGGGCAGGTGTGTCCCAAGCGGGAGACCTAGATTGTAATGCAGGTGGTTGAACGTGCGTGCGTGCGTGCGTGCGTGTGTGCGCCGTGCGTGTTTGTGTGTTTGTGTGTGTGTGTGTGTGTGTGTGTGTGTGTGTGTGTGTGTGTGTGTGTGTGTGTGTGTGTGTGTGTGTGTGTGTATGTGTGTGTGTGTGTGTGTGTGCGTGTTTCTGTGGCCTAATTATCATGAGGTAATTCTCAAGGGCATATTATCAAAACTTTTACTTGGCTGCAGTATGTAGGACAGAACTCCTCTAGTCAGTTTCTTCCTATCGCCAAAATAAAAGTCTGGGTTTCCGAGGCTAGTGACGGTGTAAACTTTGCAGCAAGCAGAGCACAGACAATCTATGACCCTGAAGGTCATCCGTCTGCAAGGAGATGCAGAATCCTCAGTGTTTCTATTTATCTATCAGTATCAATATTGAGTAGTAATCAAAAATGAATATATGTACGGTTTATAAATGATATACAGTCAATCAACAATGAAGTATACTGTATATGAATGAATTCATGTAGTATCATCTATCAACAATAACAAAAGACTCCGGCCCGGACGGCTGGCGTATAGTGGTCCAGGCACCTACAGACTGCTAATGCAGTCTGACAGCATGTCGCGGGTTCGATTCCTGATCCCAAAGGCCTTTGCTGCGTTTCACTCCCCATCTCTCTCTCCCCATTTCCTGTCGGTTTACTGTATTCTATCAAGGCAGAAAAGTGCAAAAGAATAAAAAACTATCTACCGGTATCTATTTATATCCGTCTGTCTGTCTGTGACTCTATATGAATGAATATTCAGACATACATATCGGCAGTTTATATATAGGCCTACAGTATCAAGTTGATGATGAGCTGAGAGAGGAAAACGAGGACAGCTAAAGAGGGTGAATATTAAAGTAGCAGTTTGGAAAGGGGGTGCTCACCATTCCAAAGCAGAAAGAGAAGAAAACATAATGGAGGCTAAAAACAGAACATGGGGGGGGGGGGTTAAAGATGGAAAGAGGCTGCCTGTGAGTGTGCACGAGCGCGTGCGTATGTGTGAATTAAGTCCATGTTGCAAGAAAGTCCTGGCGTACCGGGGGAAGAGAGCGAGAGAGGATGAGGTGTGTGTGAGAGAGAGAGAGAGAGAGAGAGAGAGAGAGAGAGAGAGAGAGAGAGAGAGAGAGAGTACGGTATAATATATGTTAGGGTGTGATCACACCAGAACGCACACCAAAGACCCCCCACATTGGCCAGAGAGAGAGAGAGAGAGAGAGAGAGAGAGAGAGAGAGAGAGAGAGAGAGAGAGAGAGAGAGAGAGAGAGAGAGACTATAGGGAGAAGGAGAGAAACTAAGGAGAGAGAGACTGAAGAGAAATTGATAAATACTAGAAAGAGGAAGACTAGAGGGGGAGAGGCAGAGGGAGAGCGAGGGAGGCAGAGTGCATGTGCACATGGCAACACTAATCTGTGAAGCATCATACACCATCAGAGAGAGCGAGAGAGCGAGGTGACAGAGAGAGAGAGAGAGAGAGAGAGAGAGAGAGAGAGAGAGAGAGAGAGAGAGCGAAGGGGTTGAGCGCTGCGTGCGGAGCCGACTGGTGTTGAAAGATGAGAGGAGATGAGAGGCAGCATGCGATGATGGACTGAGAGAGAGGAGACAAACGGCGCTACCTCTGACACACTCTCCTCCGACCCCGAGAGGAGAGAGAGAGAGAACGAGATAAAGGACAGGAGCAGAGGAGATGGGGGAAGCCACATAAAAGTTGGAGTCAGAATTCCATTGAAAGGAAACTAAAAGCCCCCTTGGGATGTATAGCGTCTCATTTTCTAGGGGGTCCTAAAATGATTACATTGTTTTGTGTCCTGGTTACCATCTGGGGGAAGACACTATAGGATGGAAGGACTTCACTAGCTACAGAGGGTGAGTTGTCAGCGCACAACAGACAACGAAAAAAACAGAATGATTAATTGCGGTTCATTGTTGGCTGTTGTCGAGCAGTACTTTGTAACTTTGTTTTTTTGAAAAGTGCACTATAAATACATTTAATTTAATGAATACAATTACTACCTCAGCCAAAGATACTCAGGTCCAATATACACATTTAATGTAAGCCAATTCTAATTTCCTGGTACTCCCAGCCAGCCAGATCATTTTTCATCATCTTTTTGACCATATTCCATCACATTCTGTTAACACCTGTGCAGTCAAATATCTGTACCTATTGAATTAATCCCTCTGCACAGGTGTTAACAGAATGTGATAAAAGAAGATGAAAGATGATCTGGCTGACTGGGACTAGCCTGATTTCCAAAAAAGATGATAAAATCATATTTGGCTGGGAATGAGTTAATGTGTTTTTGGAGATGCAAAGATGCCATATGCATGTAGTGACAAAAGCACACCAAACAACAACAGTGTGCGTGCGTGTGTATGCATGAGTGCGTGTGTGGTGCGTGCATGCGTGTATGTGTGTGTACCTGCGTGCGTGCATGTGTGCCTGCTTGCATGACTGCGTGCGTGCGTGCGTGCGACGTGCGTGCGTGCGTGCGTGCGTGCCTGTGCGTGTTTGAGTCTGTGCGTGCATGCCTGTGCGTCGTGCATGCGTGTGTTTGAGTGACAGTGACAAGCTTTACAAACACGCCTTGCTTGGATTTACAGTAACATTGTCTGTCAGTAATATTGTAGTCAAAACATCTTTTTCAGACTCATTTTGTTTGCAGTGTGTACACAAATCAGTGACAGTGAACGTGCGCACTCATCGCTTGACAAGTTCTCTTCACTGGGGACGTGATGCAATAAGACACATTTTCAGCTATTATCTGTATCTGGCAGTACTGTAGTGTATGTGTATGTGCTTGGGTGTCGCACCAAATTCTGGGCCCAGGGAGGGTACAAGGATTCACTGCGGGCCACCCATGAATGTTCTTCATAGGGGGAGGGGGTTTAACCCATTTAGACGGGGGAACGCATTATTTTGTGCTTTAACTATTGAAAAATAGCAGATAGCAGATACAACAAGAATAGATACTACAAGCTCGCAGCGTGGCACTCGGTGCCGCGCTGTGAGCTTGTATATCTGCTTTTTTTCAATAGCTAAAATAATTAAGGCCCCTCCACCCTAGTAAATCAGTCCCACTCCCCCCCCCCTTGTGACGCCCCTGTGTATGTGTACACAAAATGTTACTTAAAATTCTGTCTGCCCTAGCTGAAGTCATTGTCACTGCATGTTAAAATGCTCCCTTTTCTCCCCCCCCCCCCTGACAAATCTAATAGCATGGTGATTCCCAAATCATTTCTCGGGAGCAACAGTGTGGCACAATAGTCTCTGATGATGGAAACTAATCGGATAATTCAATAACCACTTGAACCCTAGCACCTCTACTCTGGGCATGTTATAATAGTCAGACATTCGGCCCAAAATAGCAGATCTACAAGCGCAACATTGTGAGCATATAGATTGGCTATTTTTGCTGAAAGGAAGAGTGGTTCAACCAGTGGTCCTTGAGGGGGTTCCACTTCCAGGTGGTCCCCAGCTAAACGATGGAGAGTTGATAACCAAATGGACCCTTACAGATCTTTAACTCTAGAGAGAGTAAAATGAAACCAAATGGAACCTCTAAGGTCCATTTGATTTCATTTTACGCGAGTTACGAGTTAAATTATTGTTTCTGCATTACTTTGTGGAAGAATTGTTATTTTGATCAATGTTTGCCTTTTATCTCTCCTATGGTATCACATCAATACAGCATGGATGGAAAATCTTATCCAACAACAACAAAATATTTTAGGTTTTGGGTGGCTGAGAGGCTAAATCTCATCAAATGATGGTCCGTGGCTCAAATTCCGAATAAATAATGGACCTTGATATGAAAAGGGTTGAAAACCACTGAGGTAAATGGAAAACAGAGGCGGTGGATAGACCCCTAAGTGACACCGGTCAATGAAGGACAGTACTATAGGCCAGGGGTCTTCAAAAGGGGGTCTGGGACCCCCAGGGGGTCCTCAGAGTTACTACAGGGGGTCCTCCAAATCTTTGTGCGATAGAAAGAAAAAAAGAAAATCTCCTTTTTAGCCAGATTCTTAACCAGATTCTGAGAACTTTAGCCAAAAATAGCAGATCGGCTATTTTCGGCAAAGAGGTTTGGTGTAGAGGGGGAGAAGTATTGACAGTTGCAGTTCAATGGTTAAATATCTGCAAACACAAATTTACATGAATCCAAAATACACCAACGATTGTGCCGTCAAACAATGAAACGATATGGAATCTATGAACAGGTTGCATCATCTCTCTCTCTCAACTAGTCCTTGGCCTGAAAACGTTGAAGACCCCTGCTATAGGCTTTAAGTGGTCTAAGCATCTGAAAGCTGAAAGCCCATGGCGGTTCTGTCCAACATACACAGCATGCCAATGCTGATGAGTGTTGAACGAGCTCACTCCTGGCACTAGTCAGGGATGCTGGATGCTGCATGCTCATCTGTCATCCGGGCTGACTTTCTAACAGTACCCTTATTAGAATTTATTTGTCTCCTGGCGTGAACACAGATTATCTGTGCTGCCCCCCCCCCCCCCCCCCCCCCACTTCCTGCCAAAACCAACTGGCGTGTTTATCGCCATGTATTATTCAGAGGCTCTGCGGAAATAAATCTATATGCCAGCCCCTGGGAGTGCTCGTTCTTCAGGATGAGAGGAGGTGTGAGAGGGAGAGATAGAGAGTTAGGGAAGGAAAAGACAATACCTGTGCACAGAGACATAGGGAGGGGATTGGAGGGGGGGGGGGGGGGGGGGCGGAGGAATGGAGGGAAAGGGGACAGAGGAAGAGAGATGGGAGGCGAGGGGGGTGAAGATGGAGTGCAAAGAGGTAAAGAATGTAGACTGACAGGGAGAAAGATGACGCGTTCTGAGCTTGTACGACGGCTTTTGTTGCTGTCTTTGAAGATTTTTGAAAGTATACGATTAATTATGGCCTGCATGTTTTAGCCATTGTTAATACCAGTCATTGTCAAGTCATTTCTTTGTACGTTTCAGTTGTCATTATCTGCCCTGTGCAATGTTTCTTTACAAAGCCTAAAGACAAAAGGAATACATTTTCAAGTATACGTTACAATGTTCCAAGCCAAAGAGATACAATTAAATGATTCGTCTACATTCCTTGTTTGAAAATGTAATTGTTAAACAAAGTTTAAAAAAGAAAATGTAATCGTCGACTAGAATTTCACGATCGTGACAGACAGCACATCGGACCCCAGTAGGCCTCAGCTTTCCATGCATCACTGCATGTCCAGCACCAGTAATCCATCACTCGATCCATATACAAGCCATAAGCATGAGTGACAGCTTCACATGGACTCCAGCAGCCTGCGCATGTGAATTAGCCGATAGATTAATCGATTGCGCTTACTGGAGTGTACCGCATAATATGCAAGGTAGTAAGAGATGTATGGTGGACATACAGTTAAGTACACTACTGAAGAGACTCCGTGCAGACAGCGTGTTTACACATGCAAATCCCCGGGTTGCAACAAAACAGCACATGCTAATCCAATAAACGTACAAACAAACCTCATTTCGGGGACGCAACAGGGGAAGAAAGCTGCCCGTTTGTTTGCTACATTACTTAGCATGATGAGGAACAGTGAGTGCTTATAAGAGCATCTGCAGCTTAAGGATTCTCAATAAGGCAGCATGTTTTTTTTTTATTCAGGAGGAGAAATGTCACGGTTTATGTCGATACCGTAGTCATCTCTGACAACAAGGTTTCTATCTTGTGTCTTCACTACACTCTCCCTATCAGTTCCCTTACTATTTGCCCCCCCCTACACTGTCTTTCCCATCAGCTCTCCTACTGTCTGTCCCCTTTACATGGTCTTCTTTTCAGCTTTCCTTCTGTCTCTCTCTACGACACTGTATCCCTCTCAGCTTCTGTCTGCCTCTGAGCCCCCCTACATTGTCTCCCTCTGACCTTTCCTACCTTTCCTACTTCTCAGCTTCTTTAGTCTTTAGTAGTTTGTATTTTCTTAAATCGTTGTTTTATATACAGTACCTGTAAAAATGTTGTTTATCACCTGATCCGGTCTACAGTAAAAACAGCACTAAAACACAGTGCTGGTATTTCAGAACCATGGACAGCGGTGTTTTACTTTGTAGTGCGTTGGCAAGAGATTTATTCATCAGATTTTAACCTCAGCATGCTGTACACGTAATTTAAAAAACGTTAACACTCAAGCCAGTTTGCCTGATAGTTCAACTTTCGTCATTGTGTTATGTAGATTTTTTACTTGCCCAAAAAGTAAGAAAAAAACTAAAAAGCCAAACTAAAAACAGGCTAGGCCAGAGCAGCAATGATATCGCATCACTTGCAATGTAAGTCAATGCGGCAAATACATTTTTAATCTACGCAGCAACTTTTGAAGATATCTTGTCAATATATGGAGTTATGTAAGTTAAGTACGCAACCCCAACCTCTACCATCAAAGTTTAATGATGCAATCTGCTAGCTCCACCAGCCACAGAAGATGTGCAGTAATCAAGGTCAAAATAGGCCCACTGCTTAATGAAGCAAAAATTCCATAATAAAAAAAAAGCTACTGTACAAAATGCTCTTTTTGCCTAAGGCTAGAGTAAAGGCCAGGGGGTCACCTAAACCAGCAGTGTTCATTCTCCAGGGAGCCTTAATGCACTTGGCACTGTATGCTTCATGGCAATCCAGACAGTAGTTATTGATTTATCTTATAGTTTTTCCAGTAAAATGTAAACAAGTGGAATTTTGAAATGGCGATACAGTGCACCTCTATGTCTGGGAAAAAACACAATCAATTATTTACCTGCAATTGAGGCAAAATAATCGGATATTGGCACCCGCTTAAAAAGAATAATGAATATTGATGCATCCCTAGACCCTTTGTTGACATCAAAAGGCATCTTATTAAATTGACTTTGAGTTTGAGTGGTATTTTATTCCTTTTAAGCCCCAAGTTCTGTGAAGGTCATTGTTGATGGTATGGTAATTACTGGTGTGTGAGGTGCCAGAGTTACTGAAACACAGCCAAGGGTTTGTGACAGGGTCATGGCATAAGTAGAGATAAAAAAAAAATCAAACCTCGGTTCGAAGTAGAGCGGTGAATCTGAGCAGCTATACCCTGTGTGTGTTGCTAAATGCCTAAACTGTAAACTGTAAACTGTGCCTGTGAGTGAGTGGTGAGTGTGCCTGGCCTGCACAAAACAGCGCCCCTCCTTTAACTAGTGTGTGGTGTGTGGCCACTCAAGGTATTGCCAGGCTACGGACACGGCCAGCCAGCCACCCAGCCACCCACCCAGGGACATACCCACGGACATACCTGTCTATTGGGAGCGCTTTCACCGCTCCAAAAAGAAAAGAAAAAGAAAACAATGTGATTTGCTTGGCTGGTCACTGGAAAACGTGAAACGCAACTCAAAACAGAACCTCACTACCTCTGAGCTCATTGACTTTCTCCTTTCATGTCAGAGGAAGTCATCCCAGTTGTAAAGCAACTCTAAGCAACCTTCTCCGTCACATCAATCAATAATATTGATATAGTAGCAATCTATCACAAGCTGTCAAGACACTTTACATGTCACATGATCTCTTAGGATCACAGCGATGTCTAATTGCTACCATTTCTAATAATAATAGTTACCTACTTCCTCCCGCGAGGGAAATTCAGTATTTTCAGCCCAACCCAGCTGATTCGCTGCCCACAAGGAGCGTGTGAGCAATTAGGGGTTAAGAGTCTTGCTCAGGGACACACATCGACATTGCTACCCTGGCCTGGAATCTAACCTGGGAAAACCAGGGGCTCTGGTTCCCCAGGCAGGCTCCCTAATGACCCCCCTCATGTATCCCTGTACTCCTAAGTAAAATTACTCTACAGTACTTAAGTTTACTGGTGTATTTCCAATTTCCAATACTTTTACTTCTACTCCACTACATCTCTAACCTGACTGCGCCAGATGGTGGCAGCAGTGCGTATGCCTGCATAACGCTCTGACTTTACCATCTGAGACTGCTCGGGGAGAGTTGATAACACTCGTAAAGTCCCGGGCTGGACGAATCAGCGGCAGCTACGGGCGGGCTCTGAGCGGCTCTGAGCCAATAGAGTCTGATTGCAGACCACATGGAAACCCAGGAGGCGGAATCTGGGTGTAACGTCATGCAGACAAGCCAATATGAGTGGTTGGAGTTGGCACTCCCAGACTGTGATCGAGACGGCCCCATCCAATCACCTGCTAAAGAACTTGAAAAAATGGCCCGCCCCTTACATCGAGTCTGCCCGAGCAATCCCAGATGGGAAAAGCAGAGCGGTATGCAGGCATACGCACTGCTGCCACCATCTGGCGCAGTGCGCCAGATGGTTACTACATCTCGGATCCACTACAATTATTTGAAAACTTTAGTTATTAGTTACTTTGTAGATTTTGATTATTATTACAAAACATACATTAACCACTTCAACTCTATATACATTTCGCCATTTGAAATTAGCCGATCTACAAGCTCACAATGCTATTTTCAAAAGATTTTCTATACATTTCAAAACTTGTGATATGGGACATTCTGCACAATGAGTACTTTTACTTTTGGTACTTCAAGTACATTTTGATGGCAATACCTTTGTACCTTTACTCAAGTACATTTTTAATTGGGGGCTTTTCTTTTTGACAGAGTATTTCTAAATTGCAGTATTGATACTTTTACTTGGGTACTTTTAACACCACTGTTTATCAGACACTTGTAATAGCGTACCAAGAACTGCATCTTTTTCTGTGATTGCACTTGTTTTTATGTCTCTCATGGGCAAGAGTGTAGGCTAAAGGTGGTTAATTAAATGTGAATGTAATTATGTTGGGGAAATGTATGTGAGACTTGAATGGAAGTCATGGAGTGCACCGTTGAGCTCAGTTGCCCATATAGCCTCCTGTCACCCAATTACAAGTCTAATTTAAAAGGAAACATCTAATTCTCACAGGCCGTTTGGACGGTTTAAGGGTTATGTAATGTAACAAGCAAATGAAGCACAAATCCCTTTGTCCTCTGTTGAAAGGGCTCAAGAGGCACCTCAGCTAATCCAGTTTGAACCTTGTCTGTGGTTTGAACCAGGGGCGTCACAAGGGGGGGAAAAGTGGGACTGATTTACTAGGGCCCAAGGAGGAGGGGCCTTAATTATTCTATACTTTAGCTAATGAAAAATAGCAGATCTACAAGTTCACAGCGCGGCACAGATGCAAAATGTTCTCAATTTTTCAAAAATAGCAGGTCTACAAGCTCGCAGCGCGCTGTGAGCTCGTATATCTGCTATTTTACAATAGTTAAAGCACAAAATGCATTCCCAGTCTAAATGGGTTAAACGAACCCCCTCCCCCTATGAAGAACATTCATGGGGGGCCCGCAGTGAATCCTTGTACCCAGGGCCCAGAATTTGGTGTGACTCCCCTGGTTTGAACACAAAGGAACCTGATCATACTGGCTGGCATGCATTAATTTGTACATTGTAAAACCATGCACTTCCCTCATATAATTTATTCCGTTTGCACATCAGTTGCACATACAGTACATATACAGAACATATTCTGTATGCGTCTGTGTTTCATCCATGGTACATAAAGAAGCTGTATCTGGGCCAAATTTATTTTTTGCTTATTCTGTTCTACTTTTGTCGTCTGACTTGTTGCTTGCATCATATTGGATAGAGAAATGACCCAATTCTCCCTCTGATCAAGAGAGTTAATACGGTTGAGGAATTTGTAATGCACCTGAAGGTAGCCTACTGGAAGGTCGATGCCGATGACCTCTCAGCCAGTGTGGTGTTCAATGTCACGCACTGCTTTCTAGGATGAATTAAAAGGACCAAATCGCCTGAATGTCAACGTCATTATCGACCAAAGTTGAGCATCACGAGCACACACACACACACACACACACACACACACACACACACACACACACACACACACACACGCACACGCACACGCACACGCACACGCACACACACACACACACACACACACACACACACACACAAATCTCTGCTCCCTTTGTGCAGAGAACAATTTAATTTAAATCTTGACCAAGCAAAAATTCATATACTCCGACTGTTGAGTGGGCAAACATACTGTGGAGGGAGTAGGCCTATTGATGTTTTGGAAGGGGAGAAAAACACATTAACCATTTGATTATTATAGCGAAGAGATTTGGTGTAGAGGGAAAAACAGAGCAAGTGAAAGTACTGTAGGCCTACTACCAAATCAGGTCTGTTTTACCAAGTATGGAAGGTCTAAGTGGTTAAGCCAGCAGGTGTTTGAACCGAATGTGCCTTGAGATGTACAGTATCTATTGGTGAGGGGAGAAATTTAATTAGGCCAATAAGCTTATAACTGTTGATTCAGGCTGTTTTGTATTTTAATTCTGTCTTGGCAATAGTACTCGAAGCGTAAAATAAATAAAAAATGTCGGCCTATTGCTGAAAATAATCATATTTCCAAAGTCATTGGTAGATACGAGCACATTTGATTATCATATATAACCCATTACAAGAGTGAAAACGCATTGTGCATGTGCAGGTCATTAACCCCTTAGATAGCCTATAATCAGTGTCTCAACAAGGTGCTTCAAGGGGCGTCGAACCATAAGCTGATTTTAATTTGTAGTTTGTTTTCCACTACAGGGAAAACTAGTAAAGCGCTAGTAAATCATGGCTAGTAAGCAAAGCAGACAGGTTCAGGGCCATGGGTGTAACACAAGCATAGACAGTAGTCAGTGGCTTTCAACCTGTGGGTCGGGTCCCCCAGGGGGGTACCCTCATGATTTGGAGGGGGTGTCACCGGATGACACAGTGAAGTGACAATTAAAGACATTTTCAATACATAAAAAAGAAAAAACAGAACTACAATTCCAAGTGTTTTTTAGGGTGGGGTGTCCCCAGTTCAAATATGATTATTTTGGGGGGTCCTCAGTAAAATATGATCATTTTGGAGGGGTCAAAGCCTAAAGAGGCTTGAGAACCACTGGCTTACATCACAGTGTACTGACATCACAGTGTACTGATGCAATATCTGCCTCGTCTGGGGGGCTCTTTAGGTCTTGACTAGGAATGGAGCTCGAAACATGAGCCTTACATAGACTCGATAACAAATCTTTTGAGTACCCGGTATCAATAAGCTTTGGGCGTATCAAGCCTGTTATCGAGCATATAGAGTCCCATGACATTATGTTTAAACAATCAAGACAAGATCAAGAAATCATTACAGTACTATTCCTAATATAAAGCCATTTAACACTGAATGGTTGTTTTAATGATAGGCAAAATGTTTTACTTTTGTTAATATTGTCATAGATGGTGGTCAGCCACAAACTCACAGTCACAACAACTGGCCATTGGCCAATAATAAATAGTAACAGTTCTGTTCCAAATTTGTCGTCTCACATCTTTCCACAAAATATTCGAAAACTCTCAAAATAGTGGGCTCAATAAAAGCCCGGCTCAATAAGCAGAATCAATAAGGTGCTCATTATCAATACAAATTAACCAGCTCCATTCCTAGTCTTGACAGCCTGACATGTTTTACCCTGCTGTAGTTTTTAACCTGAACTAGAAAACAAAGGGTTTCATCCACCTTTAACACACTACTACAACATTTGTGCCCTTCAACGGTCATGTTGTAGATGCCTATTATTACCGTTATTATCCCAACCCAGAGCGATCCCTCTTTAAGGTACACCTGTCTGTGTGTTACTCATAAACTGGTTTGTGACCTATAAATATTTATAGCCGTGCATGATGGTCACGCAGACCTCGTGGATAATGTGTGGCCGTTCCACAATGATTGAGACGTGTAAAACCATCATCGGGCGAACATGTGCATTATAAATCTGACCGTCCTTGTGTGTAGCCTACACAGTTTTATGGCAGCATTTTTATGACTAGGGTTTTCACGCCCTTTGCGTTGTTCTCATCATTCACAAAGTTCCTCCATGATTAATCACAGCAGCATAATGCATCATGACAGCCTCATTTGCTTTACATTTTACAATTTAGCCATTTAGCAGACGCTCTTAATCCAGAGCGATTTACAATATCAATACATCAAATGCATAGAAATAGTAAACTGAGAAAAAAAACTTAGGTAGACCCTGCACCAGTGCACCTATTCAGTAAAACATCTAAAAACATAAAAAATTTAATCTAAATGACATGTATGGTCATTGAGGGTATCCAGCAAGCAAGTGCTACGGTAATGCTATGGGCTAAGGTGGAGTTTGAAGAGGTGAGTCTTCAGACCACGGCGGAAGCTAGGGAGTGAGTTTTCTGTAGGTTGCATATGCTACAGTAATATCAACCATTAGTAATTCACTTTCCCCGTTGGCCTGAAAGTAAGTTTCAGGTCAGGTTAGGTTTAGCATACTGATGGAATGGAACGTACCGGTATTTCATCATGGCTAAACCATCAAAATAATTAAAAAAGGAAACAGCACAAGTAGGGCGGGCGTAGCTTAGTGCTTAGGGAGAGCCTGTCTGATAATCAGAAGGTCAGCAGTTCAGATCCCGGCCCGGGTCTATGTGTCGAAGTGCCCCTGAGCAACAAACTTAACCCCTAACAGACATTTCAAAAGGTTAACCCATTATAAAGGCCAGGAACGCAATTTTCGTCTTTGTCGATTTAGATTTTAACCACTTTAACCATTATTTTATGCTTTAACTATTACAAGCTCACAGCGTGCCGCAAGCTTGTAGATCTGCCATTTTTGAAAAATTGTGAAAATCTGTGCAAGTCTGCCCCAATTCTATAAATGTCTTGTAAATCCCCCCCAAAATTACATGTATTTGGTCGTGGACCCCCATCTCAAAATATGTTGTTCCAGGGACCCCCAGAGGCAGAGATTTGAATGACAAAAGTTTAGTTTGAAAAATATACAGTATATTAAAAAAATAGCAGATCTACAAGCTCACAGCACGGCACCAAGTGCCGCGCTGTGAGCTTGTATATCTGCTATTTTTTAATAGCTAAAGTTTAAAATAATTCCAGCATGCATGGCCCGGTTAATCAATATAGAATAAACAAAGAAACATTCCGATAACATAATCAGAACATCCCCATTATGCAAGTACAAAAACCCTCTTAGATGGAACATGACAACCAGACATTTGTTTGCATGTAATTTCCCCACAATTGGTTTGACAAAAAGCACCTGAAGCAAAGCCGTGGTGGCCTTATCTGTGAACTACTGTCTTATCTCCAAACTCACAGCCAAACAAAATCCCACACATGCATTTTAAGGCTGTAAATTCTATTTTCTGTTCGCTCCGATGGTTTGCGGGATAAGCCAAATGTCACTATGATAAGTTAAGCTTCTATGCCGTATGTCATCCGCGCTCGACCGCCACACGCTGACAGTTACAGTGGCACTGTACAGTACAGTAGATAAGAATGGAACCTTTAAGTATTTACAATGGCAGGAGCTAGGGGTGTAATCAACTGGGCAGCTAAGGCACTAAAGGAGGCATCAAGAATGCAGCGTGGAGCAACTCGAAGGTGAAGCTTTCTTCTTCTGACAGTCACAGGTGTGTGATAGAGATTGTGCTGTTTCTCTTCAGTCACAGAGGAGTGGGTGATTTATATCACACTGCGGGGGTTCCACAGTGCTCAGGCTCAGTGGAAAAGAAAGGAATGAGAGAGGAAGAGGGAGAGGGAGAGAGAGAGAGAGAGAGAGAGAGAGAGAGAGAGAGAGAGAGAACAGAGAGTGAAAGATGAGAAAGTGCAATGGTAATTAGTTACAAAGACAAGAGGAGACAGAAGTCAATGTTATTATTGTATTTCAAATAGCTCGACGGAAGTTCCTTTCAAACTGGCTGTCACAACAACAATGAAATTGAAATGGAACTAAACCAACGAGACCAGGAGAATTAGATGAGAGACAATAAGATGAGAGGAGCACGGAATGAGGAGAGGCAGGGAGAAAAGGAGAAATGTTTAGGTGTTATCAAACTGAGCCGGCCTCTATCTGTCCTTTGATCAGTCCGTAATCAGTGTGCTGTGATCATGGGATGACGCATGAGGCAGCGTCGCAGTGAATCCTAATATATGGAACACTCAACACACACATATGGATCCCTCACCCCTGCGCAATCACGCACGCATGCACACACGCACTCCCACACACACACACACACACACACACGCACACGCGCGCACAGAACAAAAGTTACACAACCACACATAGAGAGAAGTGCATGATCAAACAGCTACAGTTCGTGCACACAAACACACTCCCCACCGCACCCAACAGAGTGTGAGTTTGTCTAGCTATACTTATGGGGACTAAACGCATGTTCACACAGTCACCTGCAGGGGACCTCTGACAGTGTGGGGACAAAATAGTAGGTCCCCACAACGGTTAGGGTTAGGTTTAGGGTTAGGGGTTAGGTTTAGGGATAGAGGTTAGGGTAAGGCCACAGGAGTCAGGACTTGCATAAAAATGAATGGAAGTCTATGTAATGTCCTCACAAGTGATGTATATAGTGTGTGTGTGTGTGTGTGTGTGTGTGTGTGTGTGTGTGTGTGTGTGTGTGTGTGTGTGTGTGTGTGTGTGTGTGTGTGTGTGTGTGTGTGTGTGTGTGTGTGAGGTGGGGGCTGTCTTCTATTCCCACACCGTTCTTTGGTTGGATCGGGTTTGGCAGCGACCCCAGACAGTGACGTTTGGCCACAATCCTCTTTAGACTGCAACCTCTCCTCTCTATACGCTACACTGTAGTGTATATACTCAGGGTGATATTCTGTTCATGCGTGCCCATGGCCATTCCATATAGCTGCTCACAACAATGGCCAACCTATGCTCCTTAACCGCACTCTGAAGACCATAATTGGAAGCAGTGTGGATTGAGCCGGAGCGGAATGTACAAAACTGCACACAGTGAGCCCCACCGTAAGGTTAAGGTTAGACACGTAACATATACTGTAGTTACTGACGGATGGGAAACATTGTATGTCCAAAACCGTTGCTTTTCAGGAAATGAAAAAAAAAAGAAGAGAGAAAAAAAGGATCTGTGTTCTGATGTATTCACACTACTCTTATCTCCGACACCGTTGCCCCTATCCATGCCAAACTTTGCACACACACTCCTTGGCTGGCAAACCACAACCTCCACCCCATATTTCGCACATGCCCCTCTTCTAGCGCCACCATGAGGTTGCTTTTTGCTGTGTGTATACATGCAACCTGACGGTCGCTTATCTCCCGATTAGGGAGTCTTACAGGTTATTATTTTGTAAATAAATGATCTACAAGGTTACAACATGTAGCGACGCAACACGCTGCGAGCTAAGATCATCTATTTTCGCTGCTTTTGTGTGACACTCTTGTACGATGAAGTTAGGCATTCATTTACGAAAAACGTACGTTTAATGGAGGTATAAAGTTTCTGCCCAACAGCAACTTATATAGAGCAACACTGCAGACTTTGTCTGTTGAACGTGTCCTTGTAAAAACCGAGCGGATCCAACAAATACTTGTTTGTGCAGATCTGTTGGCAAAAGCCATGTATCTGTGGCTCATTCAATATGGGGACCATTCCCAATGCCAGGGTTAATGCGGGCCAGTGTGGCTACGGATGTTCCATCGTCGGAAGTATGGTGTGTGTTGTATTGTTCAGCAGAGTGATGCGTTCTCAAAAGCAGACAAACTAGCCTCCCTAATATTACACTAGTTTTGTGGTGCCACAGATAAAAAATTAATTGTTCCTATAGAGATTCCAAAAATATGTATATTAATTATTTTTTTGACTAGAACCAATAAAATATGAATTAACGTGTAATTATATTCTATTTAAATCATTTGTATAATTAGTTTTGGAAATCTCGATGGGGAAAAATGAATGGGTTTTGCATCTGTGGCACCACAAAATGGCCGCCACTGCTATGCCCTATACTGTCCATGTACTAGTTATCTATCCGTCTATACGTCTGTCCGCCCGTCCGTCGACAATATGTTACGTGTATGTACAGATGTGCCGTTTAAACTCTTCTGTATTTACTGCTTTTTGGTTTCTTTCCCTGTTTTGCCTTTCTAATGTTTATGGAGAATTGGAGCGTATTTTTTCAGAAACTCGCAAATGGCAAGCAACCACTCCCTTGCCATTGAAAAGCAGACTCCACGTCATAGGTAGTTTTAAAGTTCAAAGTCAGAGAAGGTCATTAAAATAGCAAGCTTAATATTCTGCTAATCCCCTGAAAATCTACTGTCTTGCCAATGGCAGGACGTGTGAAGTTTTGAAATGGCACATCTGTATGCATGTTCATGTGTACGCATCTATCGATTACATGTACAATATTGATGGATGGTACCTGTCTCACTAGTTCTGCCAACATATAATTAGAGAGAGTGTGTGTGTGTGCGTGTGCGTGTGTGTGTGTGCGTGCGTGTGTGTGTGTGTGTGTGTGTGTGTGTGTGTGGGGGGGGTTGCGGGGGATGGGTAATCACTCTCCGCTCCTCCACTTCACTTCTTCCATCTTATCTCCTAATAATGTTTCCCAGCGTGACAGTGTCCACTTCTCCCTCCTTCAGTGTGTGGAGGTGTGGCTACCCCCCCCCCCCCCACACACACACACACACACACACACACACACACACCCCTCATCCGTCCATGTGGTGGTGGTATAGCTTTGGATACATCAGCTGTGGTCGTGAACAGACTGTCGACTATATGGGGAGGTGTGACTGTCCTTCCTTGAAGCTGCTGTAACCCGTCCTTTATTCTGGATAATTTTAGGTCTCGGTTAACTGGCTTAAAGGGATGCTTTTTCCCCTAGCATGCATCCTTAAAATGGACCGACCTTTGTTGAAAAAAGTAGGCAGTTTGTTTGCTTGTTTGTTTGGTGTTTTTATTTGCTCTTTACTAAAGACAGTTGAGACAGAGACCATGTACCAGTAGGAGGAGAGACAGACAATAAGACATTGATTGATTGATTGATTGATTGATTGAAAATGAAGTTTGCATAGGAAAAGTTACAACTAAAAGGATACACCCAAAAAAGCGTATGGCTTGTTTCAATTGAGGTCCTTTTTAACTCATATAACACTGAATTACAGACAGATAGAACACAGTACTATGACAGAAGATATCATCAACAAAACAGTCGTAAAACACAATGCGAAAAGAAAGGGAAGTAAGGATATAGGCTTTGTTTTCTTTTAGCAGTTTCGAGCAGCAGCCACCTCTAAGTGGCTTTTCTGTGCCGTTTTAATGGAAGGGAGGGATTTACACTCCTTTAAGGCCTTAGAGAGCTTATCAAGAGACAGTATAGGGGAGAAGACAAACAGCAGGAACGCTGAAAGGGAGACAGTGTAGGACAGTCAGAGAGTAAATCTCAGAGGGAAATAGTGTTGGAGAGACAGACCGTAGCACAGCTGAGAGGGAGACATTGTATAGAGACAGACAGTAGGAAAGCTGAGAGCGAGACAGTATGAAAATGGAGAGGAAGACAGCATATAGGAGAGAGACAGTAGGAAAGCTGAGAGCCAGACAGTATGAAAATGGAGAGGAAGACAGCGTATAGGAGAGAGACAGTAGGAAAGCTGAGAGGGAGACAGGAGAAACAGACAGAAAGCTGAAAGAGAGACATGGTAGTAGGGACAGACAATAAGGCAGCTGAGAAGGAGACAGTTTAAGAGAGACAGACGGTAGGAAAGCTGAAAGGGAGGCTACATTCCTTCAAGTGTGCCTGTGTTTTCCCCACCTGTATAAACACTATGTACTACACAGTAAAATGTTAATTTAACTATGCAAGTGTAAAGATTGAGCCTCATGGGTCCCCCGATTTCACTGCGTATGGACCAAGTTAAACACTGAATCTCAAGGTAAACGTACATTAATTTGCAAGGCCTTCAACCTATGACAACAAAAGAACCCTTTATGCACGCAAGCTTGTTGTGTCCATGCTTGCGTAGGCCTATACTCCACTCTGCCAGGGAGTTACTGTAGATTTGCTCTGTAATGTGGTTATAGTATTGTGGTATAATTGAGAGCAGGGCTGCAACTATTGACTATTTTCTTAGCGATTATTATATCAATACATTTTTCGATAAATTCATTACGGTAATCAAGACATGTTTATATCGGGGTTCCCGCTGGCCTACTGGTCCTGGTCCAGGCGCATAGTCATACCACTTAGGCATTGCCACATAGGCATGGATGCCTGGTGACATCGCCGGTTCGATTCCTGATCCGGATGACCTTTGCCGCGTGTCACTCCCCATCTCTCCCCCCATTTACTGTCAGTCTACTGTCCTATCAATAAAAGCCCCCCAAAAAAAGGGGAAAAAAGGACATTTTTGTAGCCTATTCGTTTGTTTTTTCTCACCTGTTTTAACTTTTAACCTATAATGACATGCCCAACATAGAGATTGATTAACATTTGATTATTTTAGATTATTTATTTAATAGTCTATTACAGTAAATAGATTAGTTTGGAGTCTTGGTGTTGGTGGTTCAACAGGGTCATTTACGTAGCATGTGAGGGTACAGCCTGCAGTCACAGTTCAATAAAGCACACATGGCTTAAAGGACAATCTTTCAAATGACTAGAATGTCCTCACTGATATGAGATGAGGAAGCACAGGCTACAATGAGAGAAGATACACATCAGCAATATCACCGTAAACCCCCCATGTACACACCCACACACACACACACACACACACACAAACACACCCGCACGATATATGGTTTCCACTGATTTATGAATATCGGTGCCTTTGGGATAACACAGACTTGTTCCATAATCTTCCCACGTAAACAACACCCATGTGAATGCTATACGCAGAAATCTATTTTATATGCTTGATGCTGGCCCTTTATTCCCCTCTCCAGTCTCCACAATCTTTTCTGATGACTATTAATGAGCAACAATTCTGCCCATTTTTCTCCATCAAGTAATAAAAGAAAAGAAAATGATAGAAAATGGCAATTTGGATTCCAGCCACGGACGCAATTATCAGTCATCTCAGCTCCCTAATGACTTCTCCTGTTTACGTCTTTCTGTCCTTCTGTTGTGTTTCAAAAGAGTGAGGGAGGTGAAGAACACGTCAGAGGGAGGTTAAGATAAGAGTGATTGAGGCAATCTTATTTTTTGTAATTTCTTTAATATCATTTACCGTATGTTTGCATAGTTTTTTTGATAAGTTAATTTTCTTGTTGAAGTGTCTTTGTCGTGACCTAGAAAATAAAAGACGTTATTATTATAGAGAACAGTACAGCCTTACAGCATCTTTGTTTGTGGGGAACCTCATTAGAACAGGATTGCACAGCTTGGTGTCCGTGTACCATGGGTTGGTATAGTTCCTGCGGATGTATGGGTGTCGGTCTGTCGGAGCTCGTACAGTCCTGACTCCTGATGTCTCTCGAATCCCTCTGTAATTGGACTGGAGATACGCTGCGACTCGTACCTCGGTCTCGCTTGAGAGACAGTGCGCGGCGTAGATGAGATTTTCTTGTCTCCGTACCTTTTGTGGCACTTTTGACATTTTACAGAGCACCAAGCGTGCAGGCTGCTCATACAGTATGCTGCCACAGTGTCCTGCTGGCTTTGGGAGCAGAGTGCAGAAATTATATTAATAAAATTGACGGCTGTCATGATCGTGAACTTTTAGTTAACATTTAATTGACATGGAAATAATTGTGATTAATAATTGAATTGTGTTTTTTGGCATTGGTCTTGGAACATAAAAATGCAAATTCTATTTATGTTTTGTATTCTTAAAACAAAATCACACCCGTGTGAACTGAGCGGTGGTTCCCCCCCCCCCCCCTTCCCCCCTGTGTGTGTGTGTGTGTGTGTGTGTGTGTGTGTGTGTGTGTGTGTGTGTGTGTGTGTGTGTGTGTGTGTGTGTGTGTGTGTGTGTGTGTGTGTGTGTGTGTGTGTGTGTGTGTGTGTGTGCGTGCGTGCGTGCGTGCGCGTGTGTGTGTGTGTGTGTGTGTGTGCCTGGTCTGGCCTGGCCTGAACAACAGCGCCCCTCCCTTAACATGTGTGGTCAGAAAAGGTTACTGCAGGCTACAGACAGACAGACACGCAGACAGACAGACAGACAGACAGACAGACAGACAGACCCACACACACGGCCACGTATAGGAGCGTTGTGACCACCGCTCAAAAATGTACAAAGGGCAGATATTAAAAATACAGGGCCTACTGAAATATTCAAATGAATAACTCATAACTCTTAATATTTCAAAATGTTAGTGTAGCCTATACTAGTAAGACGCCTCAGGGCGACATGCAACCTCGCCCTCGCAAATTCTTGGCCATCTGGCCAGTGATGTATATCGGACCAGTTACCATATATGGAGACCCATGGTACCCATATATAGAGATAAAATGTGCTGTATATGGAGATATGCTGTGAGAGCCCAAACATGCTTACTCAGTTATTTGTTATGTGAAAGTCCTATGATGTCTATGACATCTGACATTATGCCCATACATGGAGATCCCTGTCTGTAGAACCAGCCACACAGATATGGGCTGTCTTGGCCATCTGTCTTGGCCATATACAGTATGGATTCTTTTAGTGTGGTATGTGGCCTCCATATAGCATTCCCATATGAAGTCCTGTTAGATATGGGCTTAATATTGATGACATCAGGGAACTCCATATATGGGCATAAAAGTGATTCTGTTAGTGTGACATCACAGTGAAGCCAAAGCATGATGTCAGAGCGGCAAACCCATTCTGTTAAGAGTGGTTCCCCTGACATGCAGTGACATCAGAGCATGATGTCAAAGCGACAAACCCATAGAACCACAGTGTCAGGCGTTACAGACAGTCAGAGATACATACATATATACATATAGGGAGCTGTGACGTTCACATACTAATCTGCGACCTACGGTCGCAATAACTGATCTGACCAGAAGTAGATCGTACATTTTTAGTACATTTTGAATATTTGTTTTAAATGTTTTGTGCTGTCTGTCAGAAATAGGTACGCCAGGTTGAAGGTGACCTGACTGAGCTTTCTTGCTTATACCTACAGAGACTGGTTGGATCAAAATGAGTGAAACAGGAGAAGATTGTTTCATTAAAAGAGCGTGGACAGCAACGTGATCCAGCCGTTTTTTACTCTCTCTAGACAAATTTCATTATTATGACCAAATCTTACTTCCCTATGGTTTTTAAATTTGAGTCTGCTGATCTACATATTTTCAGCTGTGTACTGCCACATGGAAATTGTTTGACCATGCGTGCTGGCACATTAGACTGTTTTTCTTTCTTTGCAAATTGTGTTTGTTGTTTGCCTTGTTGTGAAGTGCACAGAGACCCCTCGGGGTGATTTTGTACCATATAAAAATAAACTGAAACTGACTGAAACTACACAGCTAGATTAAAACAATTCTAATGATTGTGTAATAATTGTGACTTGCCTAATAGAGCTGTGGTCTGGTTGTGTCTGTCCTCCTCTGAACATGCAGGTGTATAGCGACATCACAGCGCTTTGATGTTAAATTATCTGCAGTTCTGTTTCTTTTCGTTTCTCCTTTTCTCATGAAATGCGCTGGAAACATGAAAGGCCTCATCATCAATCATTTTCTGTCTGCAAATCTTGTCTCGAATCTATGCTTTGAACCGGGGTCTATCAGATGTTGTTCCTGGACGCTGCTCAGACATAAAATTCACGATCGTCTTTTGTGTTTCGTTCTCTCTAACAGGTTCCCCTGAATTCGGCACAAAGAAAACGGGGATGCAACATACATGCTGGGTGGAAGAGCCTTGGCCCGAAAGCCAGCAGTTTCCCTCCACACCTATCTGGGATTTGTAATGGCAGAATGACCACCCGTGAGATTCTGCTGCCCCGTCATTGAAAACGTCACAGGAATTCATCGATACAGCCTGCAGTGCTGCTGGGCTCCGCTCAACTATAGCATACGATACGACAACCCATCCAACCTGAACTCCATGAAAAACACCCTGTCCTGACTTTAAATTGTGGAAACACCCCATTTCAATCAGCAGACGGAATGTTCCATCCGCATCTGTTCTGTGTAACGGAACAGTTGCCAACAGCTTCTCTCTGGTTCTGATAACGCTCCTCCGCTCACACTAAACCACCTGCAACAGATGGCCGGCGTGATGTACGTTTATTTTTGAATGAATTTGGAATATTATACATTCGGCGTGCCAAGAACTCTGCAGATGAGAGTGTAGCTGCCTCCTGGACACAAATTGCCTCGGTGGGAAGCTGAGGGGCGGAGGGGGTGGAGTGTGAAGCCCAAGGCTGTCGGGGCTATTGAATGAGACATATATGAGTGAGAAGGAAAGGGGAGACGCTCAAGGCCTCTCATTTAGTCTAGATTAACCCAATCCCTGTCCCAGCTGTGAGAGAGAGAATAGGCAGAATAACAGCTTCATTCTGTCTCAGGGCATCACCCCCTACCCATATCCAAGAACGAGGAATACGGCTTATTTATCTACAACACCCACGTATGAGTGGATTATAAAAGAAATCGATGAGACCCGTGGGCATAGGATCGCCCCACGATAACTGAAAAGTGTACCACCTAGACTCTCAGAGACGGAAAAAAAGTAAACACGTTCGCGATGGATTTCAACAGGAGTCAGGACGGCGGCGGCGGCGCCTATCCCACGGGCTTCCCCTACAACTCCAGCATGGACTACGAGGACTACTACCAGGAGCCGGTCGCCAGCAAGATCATCATCCCCTCCATCTACGCGCTGGTCTGCTGCGTGGGCCTCACCGGCAACGCCATGGTCATCTACGTCATCCTCAAGTACGCCAAGATGAAGACGGCCACCAACATCTACATCCTCAACCTGGCCATCGCCGACGAGCTCTTCATGCTCAGCGTGCCGTTCCTGGCCACGTCGGCGGCCGTGCGCCACTGGCCCTTCGGCTCGCTGATGTGCCGCCTGGTGCTGAGCGTGGACGGCATCAACATGTTCACCTCCATCTTCTGCCTGACGGTGCTCAGCGTGGACCGCTACGTGGCCGTGGTGCATCCCATCAAGGCCGCCCGCTACCGCCGCCCCACCGTGGCCAAGGTGGGGGTTTTGTTTTTGTCTGGTACTATTAAGTATAGTGCTATAAGTCACTGTTTCCCAAACAGTGGGTATAGTGCCATTTTTTGGGTCATAACACAGGTGTTTCAATTGTTTGATTGCATAGAACTAATGCTCTACTCCAATCAGAACACCTGTGTTGACAGGCTGTGTTGACCCAAGAAATGGCCGCTCTTAGAACTACATTTGGCACACCCTATAGCGACCCATTTGTGGGTCAATCACCAATTTTTATTAGTCACGAATCGAGTAAAAATCCCAATTTCCTTTCGTACAAAAAAATAAATACAAATAATATATATATATTTTTTTGTAGGAAACGAATTTTGCGAATGGGTGTGAATGGGTCACAGTCTAAAACGTTTGGAAACCACTGCTACAAAGTATTACTCTTTGTGTTATGTGTTTCTTTTCATACTTTTCTTTTCGTATTTTTCCTTTCATACTTCCCTGTAACTTTGTGACCTTCTGTGCCGCCTCCTCTGGGGGACAGATTTCCCCTCTTCTTGGGCTAATAAAGGCATCTATCTATCTATCTATCTCTCCAAGGTGGTGAACGTGTGCGTGTGGGGGCTGTCGCTGGTGGTCATCCTGCCCATCATCATCTTCGCCGACACCGTGCCGGCGCAGGACGGAGCCGTGGACTGCAACTTCCTGTGGCCCGAGGCGGGCTGGTCGGAGGCCTTCGTGGTCTACACCTTCCTGCTGGGCTTCCTGCTCCCCGTGGCGGCCATCTGCCTGTGCTACTGCCTCATGGTGGCCCGCATGCGCGCCGTGGGCCTGAAGGCGGGCTGGCTGCAGCGGCGGCGCTCCGAGAAGAAGATCACGCGCATGGTGCTGCTGGTGGTGGCCGTGTTCGTGCTCTGCTGGATGCCCTTCTACATCGTGCAGCTGGTCACCGTGTTCCGCCGGCCGCCCGACCCCATGATCACGCAGCTCTTCGTCATCCTCAGCTACGCCAACAGCAGCGCCAACCCCATCCTCTACGGCTTTGTGTCCGACAACTTCCGCCGCTCCTTCCAGCGGATCGTGTGCTTCCGCTGGGTGGAGTCAGGCCTGGACGCCGAGCAGGTGGACTACTGCGCCGTGGCGCTGAAGAGGCAGGTGACGTGCAAGCCGCCCGAGTTCCCCAAGGACTGCATGGCGTCCGACATGGTGTTCCGGAATGGAACCTGCACCTCTCGCACCACCACTCTGTGATCTTATGGGATCAGTAACGTTTTCGAGTTTCTGAACCGCTTGGGAGCGGAAATCAACCTACGTCGTGTTGTAGTCATCAGACGGACTATACGCTTTCGCCGGAACTACCAAACCGGAACCAGTTTTAACCTGAAATAATTCCCTGCGCTCAAGGGCATATTTTTAGGGACTACCCAATAAACCCCTTGATGCGCCATAGTTTTGCTTATTTTGGAAAAAGTATTTTGGTACATCCATCTTTTAGTCCAACTCGTAGCGACTGGCAAGACCAAACTTTGAGCATTTAAATAGGGATTGGGGAAACAAACTGGGGGGACCAAAACAAAGCAAAGCCGCTTCTTCTTCCCGTTTCCGGTTTAGGCCACGCCTAGACCGGATCACACGGTCTAGAACGAATACCAGGCTTTCCTCGGAGGTGGAAAGCCTGGTGATGCGAGGTTACTCTGCGACACTGAGCCAGGATTTTACTCTAGTCTAAAACCTAGGAATAGGAGGTAGGCTCCTGACCTATATGGGCCACATGGCTCAGCAAGGCTTTCTTACTTCTTACTAAGCTAGAGAAACGGGGGCAAGTGCAAATGCCGGGGGTGAGACCGTCAGAGCTTTCTGACAATCTGTGAGGATGGGAAAATGTCTGATACTACAGTAAAATGTTGTGTATTTAAGATTCAAGTTTGGATCCCACTATAGGCTGGTGCTCAGAGGTGCCATACAGCACAGGAGAATGTAAGTGCTTAGATGTTCAAATGTCAAAACAAATGTTCGTTACTTGCCGCGCTTTACACAAAAATGTGAGACAGCTGCCATGCGTATGAATGAAGAGGTATTTTAAATGAATTAATGTTGTCTTTCACTAGGTTTCCATGTGACTTGCGAATATGTATGTATGTCTCTATATACTGTATTTAGGTATTGACTGTATCAATATCCGTTCTTTTTTTATCAGTGGATGTGTTTACGGTTTTGGTTTTACATTACAAGCCCTTGAACTTTAAGCTTTGGTGTTTGTTTGAACTGCACTATATGTGCACTGGCTGAACACAGCTTGACTGACTGAACAGGTCATTTTGACCTTTATTGAGATTTAGAAATGGAAATTAGATTGCTCAGGAAACACTCAAAAATATTTATTTCATATTTACAAAATGTCTCAAATGGTAGAAAAGAAACAAGACTTGGCTTGTAAGTCATGAAAGGGCACATTTCTGAGAGTTTCCTGAGCAAACCCAAACCACCTAAAAATCGCAAAATCAGGCTCAGTCACGCGAGTGTTAAAACTGCTTTGGTCGTAATGGCGAAAACACAAAAGTAAATGTATTGTTTCACAGCTGCTTACTCACTTCTTTGTTACCATCCAAAATAAATCGTAGTGGCTCCTGTATAAAGCTATCTGAAATAAATGTTTAATTTGGCTGTTCGATCTTTCTTCAATCTGATGTATTGCATTCATTGCTTCCTTTGTTGTGCATTAAAAATTTAACACAACGCCTGTCAGCTAGTGCTGGTAGCTATCCATCCAACGAGCATTGCCAGAGGAGCTTGAGTTGAGCACGCCGAACTCCTTTGATCAAATCTTTCTTCAATCAACCTCGGAAGACAGAGCTCCAAGTTCACACGGTAGCTGTTCCCTTGAGAGCAGGTGTGATGAATTTTTCATTTGAACTTGGTGAAGCAGAACATTTCCTGGACAGATGATAGACATGCCACACATGCAACATGTGCACTCCCCTAACAGTTCACACACACACACACACACACACACACACACACACACACACACACACACACACACACACACACACACACACACACACACACACACACACACACACACACACACACACACACACACACACACACGCACACACACACGCACACACAATGTACAGCACTTCACCGCAGCAAGACATCCGATAGAGGCATGTCGGGAGATACAGTGCCACTGTGCCAAGATTGAAAATATTGACTTAGCCGCGGGGAATCTAGCATATATAACATACTAGACTTCCAGCTAAATGAAATCACACAGCGAGACAATAGATAACCGCAATCAATCACACTCTGGGGCGGGGTCCACACACAAGCCAGCGGCAACAGTCCAATCGATTTTCTCTGCCTATCCCATCTGGAATGCCATCACTGTGGAGATTGTCTCTGCGGATTAACCCCATAAGGTATGTGTCAGTCACGTGACAGAGATCATCTGGTGGCCAATAAAAAAAACTCCTGCCTCCTGGCAGTCTGCCCTTCCAGACGCTGGATGACATCAGTCGATCACGATGAGAGCCTGGATACGAGTCCCCCCGTGTACGCCCGAGTGTCCTTGATACCACTTCAAATAATACTTCAATAACATTCTGTCAGACACCCTCGTCACGTTGAAAACCATTGAGGATATTGATATGTGGCTCTGACGTGATGCTCTATAATAATATATGCAAGCATGACACAGGCTCTGAGATCACAAGCCCCCTGGAGCAAAGTTATGACATGAGATGATAATAGACATATCGTCGTTGTCGGGTGAAAACCTTGTATGTCCAAAACCGTTTGTTTAGCATTTTTCATTTAAAAAATGATTTAAACTAGTGAAAACAGCCGATCTACAAGCAGTGTGCTTTTAGATCTGCTGTTTTCACTACTTTTGTGTGACGGCCTTGGACGATGAAGCAGGGCTTTACTTTGTGAAAAAAAAAACATACAAATTTGAAACTTGGAGATACGAGGTTTCCACCCGACAACGACGATATGAACCCCTCAGGGCAGAACGTAAATGCAGATATTAAGAACATGCTACATATGAAACCACATCGAGCGACATGCTGACAAAGTGAATATAAATAATGCTATAGGAGGCTGGGAGGGGAGTTTGTTCAAGGACGAGCTGTCATTTCTGTTACAGAAATGTGGAATATGTAACAGTGAGCTTTTGTCTGCTTAAATAGACTGCATACTTTTTCCGTTGAGATGGTGGGCGTTTGAGATTGAAGGGTGAATGAGTGTAAGAGCAGTTCAACTTCTGTGCCTGCCTGCTGCAATGCTCCATGTGCTGTTGCAATTGACTTGTGCATAATTCCCTTTTCCACAAATAAACATTATAAATTATTCACTAGTATAAATATAATGTCGTGTTCCAGGTCAGTTTACCGTAGCTTCCTTTGATTGGGACTCCCTCTTTCCTTGGTGACCAGGGGCATAGTTCTGCCGATTTAAAATGATTCCAATACGGAACTAAAACTTCCCCTTTCGTTTTCTAACCTTAATTAACATTTTCATAAATACTTTATGGTTCCTATCGCTAGTTAAAAATTGCCTTTCAATCACGATGATATGCGTTTTGTGAAAATAAGGTCCCATTTATGTTAAAATTGATGATAAAGTTGCGGGGGGCGTGGCCACATAAACTGAGACCAAACGGCTGTGTTCTTCTTCGTGTGCTGTATTTCGGAAGGCTCCGACCACATTCTCCCATGTAGCTCTGCGGTCACACGTGACCGTTGGCAGCCAATAGCCTCCTCTGGTCGCATTTCAATCTATGATGTCGACACCCATGCCAAGGACCCAAAATACTTCTGTTGCACTGCATAGAAACCAATGGCTTCGCACTGTCCATATATTTTACGGTCTATGGTTTAAACCCAAACATTTAACAAAAAACTATTGTATGCCTAATCCTAACCTTATCCCTAACCTCACAGAAAAATGCCTATACCTATCCTCAAAACCCTGTCCACCTAGCTTGGGCGAAACACCTGCAAAATACTTCCTCGCTCTTTTGATGGGCGAGCAGCAGAGTTGAACAGGAAACACATATGACGCCTTCATATTATGTGCTTCCGGTTCAAATTTGCCCCTAAACCAATCAAATGCAGCTATGAGAAACACGTTTATGCCCCCTTCTGGAAACAAGGAATATTTAGGAGGAAGGGAAACACGTGACACCGGGGATGCGCCATTGACCGGCCATGATGCTCACTCACTATGGGTGCCAAAACTCGCATCGGCAGTGCGATGAAATATATGGCAGTGAATGGAGCCGGCTAGATCAGCTCATGAACAAATACTATTTATGAACGACTGAGACCTTTTTCTTATAATCAGTTCGATCACAGGTATTTTTTTACAATCACTTGCTTTTCGATGTGCACATACAGTACATAGTGTGACATGTCTTCTTTTATTTTCCTGAGACGAGTATAAAGGTCTCTCAATTGTTCAGAAATAGTATTTGTTCATGAGCTGGTCCACAGGCTTCCACTAACTCCAGTGCATTCTACTGAACTTCCGGCTGCAGTTTGGCACCCATGGTGCACAAATCTGCCGGTTGGAACTGCGATAGTGAAAATTACGTTGGTGTCCCTTCCTCTTGTTCCTAGTATGGAAAAAGCTTCACTGATGAAGCCTGTTGATATCAGTGATAGTATCAAAAGAAGTGATGACAATTTAAACCACATGTTCTGTTTCCATCACATGCATATACGTACAAGAAGAAACATTATGTACTGTATAGCATTTATTGATGCCATCATACGACTTGGTGAGGGAGAGAAGCTGCAATGCATTTTACATGGAAAAACAGTGCAAGTGAGTAACAATGTGCAGAGTTACAAATTGCATCTATCAGGGAGTCACAAATCAAGTGCACATGTTGTGTTGGAAGCTGTGCGTGCCCCTGTAGACAATGAGAGACCGATAGCATGGCCAAAAACATGCTGAAATCCCCTTAGACTTGGGTGGTTTCAATCTTACATACAGCACGGCTGTCTGATTCAACCATTACAATAAATGAAATGGAACTGGTACCTGGTTTACTTTTTATGAGATAAAATAAAAACTCAGCCATTGAACTTGGTTGTGATAATATTTTGTCCCATCAAAAACCACTCTGAACATTAACATAAAAGACAAAACCACAGCGTTTTACTAAACCAGTGGTTCTCAAACTTTTTTGGCTGCAGTACCCCCTTATACTGATTTCTGAAGTAAGTCAGGGTAAGTACCCCTTACCCTGACTACAGCCTTTGGCTTAGGAAATATTGACATCAAAGTCCAGTCCCAATGCCCATATGTTCAAAATAAAACAGCATAATGTCGAATAAACATTGCTTTCTATTGAATAACAGTTGCATTAGTCATTGTTTTAACAATTTACAGATGCAGGTTTTTGCAAAGTCTGTCAATGTTTTATCATTAACCATAACAGTGAAATACATAGGCCCATTCCCATGTTCCAGTGTTAATTTTGTCGACTAAGACTAAGACTAAAAGACTAAAAGACTACAAGATTTTGATATTTTGTCGATAAGACTAGACTAGACTAAAACAGTCCCAAAAGACTAAGACTAAGACTATGACTGTTATTTGTGTTATTCAAAAGACTAAGACTAAGACTAAATCTAAGTCTAAGACTAATGGCTGCAAAAAATTACACTGGCATTTAACTGCAATGAAATTAAAGGCAAATACATATTTTATGTATGTTTTATTTTGACCAAGTAACAGGCAGTAGAAGACAATGACTTGTTCATAATTATGTGGTTATATTAGGATAAAAATCCTAAAAAGACGAAGACTAAAAGTCTAAGACTAATCCCAAAAGACTAAGACTAAGACTAAAATGTTTTGATATTTAGTCGACTAAGACTAGACTAGACAAAAATTATTTCAGAAGACTAAGACAGGACTAAGACTAAACGGTGTGTTATTCAAAAGACTAAGACTAAGACTAAATCAAAATTTGCTGAAAAAATTAACACTGCCATGTTCTGGTTCTTCTCACATACCCCCTGCAGTACCCCCATGTAACCCCTAGGGGTACACATACACCCATTTGAGACACACTGTACTGTACAGTACAGTACATACCTGTGACAAAGGAAAAACCTGTATAAATCTGTGGGAAAAACATTACAAATACATCTGTTTCCATGCAGGTCACGTGCATCTGCAGGTTACAATTAAACAATTACCTCCTATCAAAATGTTGAGATGATGTGATCGACCTCAATTCTGGATCAAGGTGGCAAGTGGTGCAGATCTAAATGATTGAGAGAGGGTTCATCATTGGGGCATGGACGGCAGGAGCTTTTCGCAGCCACAAAGACTGTTCAACTGGTTAGTGTTTCCATAGGAACAGTGAATAAAGGGACATCTGATTACATCTGCCGCACGCTACCTGTCTTGCAATTTGCATACCGTCAAAACAACTCCACTGACAATACAATTGCCGTGGCCTTTCCCACATGCCCTCTCTAACTTTAGATTACTACGTCTATGCATTTGATGTATTATTACCTTGTGCTGTCCTTGCTTATTGTAAATCACTCTGGAATAAGAGCAGGGACGTGCAGAGAACGTTAGAGAGGCAGGGGCTAAAATTTCTAAAAGGGCCTTTTGGTGAAAATATCGAAGATAGCAGACCTCCAAGCTGCGATGTGTTGTGAGCTTGGAGGTCGGCTATTTTCGGTGCTTGATACCACACAGTCAGTACTGGAGATGTGGCGTATGTCATGGATTTCTACACAGAGAGGGCAATTCTTTCAACATACGACACTGCATTCAAGTTCAGGAGAGTTAGGAAAAGGCAATTCCCTTGAATTCAGGTATGGCATGGAAATAGGGCATTTTCATTTAGTAAAAACTTGCATTCATTGTCTGGAGAGGGCACTTTTTTACAGACGGATAAAAGGGTTCCGACCTCCCATTTTTCCGACCCGACCACCTACAGTAAACCTAACCCCAACCTCAGTAAAACTAACGCGGGTGAATGCTAACCTGGTGAAATGCTAACCTGTCGACGCTGGTGAATGCTAACCTACCGATGCTGGTGAATGTTAACCTGGTCGGACTATTGAGAGGTCGGAATTATGATCAGTCCCCGATAAAAGGGCAGGGGCCTTTGATGTCTATGTGTGCACGTGCCTGATTAAGAGTGTCTGCTAAATGCCTAAATTGTCACTTGAATGACAGAAAGCCAAAGGACAAATATGTACGCGTATAGAGTAGTGAAGTGTGACGTAATTTACACATCCTACCTGGTTCGCGGTTTTCTTCCCCCATTCTGAATTCCCATAGACCCTTTTCATATCGCGCCATATAAGAACTGTGTTCCAGTTATAAACAAATTATCCCAGTGGTTTGACTCATATTGATATGAAGAATCAACTGATGGTGAGAAAACGCTAATGTTACTGTCGCCAAATTAGTTACATTTTCGCTTGAAACAGGCTTTATCAAATATGAGTGACTGACTCATAAACCACACAGAGCCACCTCGCCGACAATATCGCAAAGACCGTTTGTTTATTTTTGGACCGCAATGCTTATATGAGATGATTTTAAGATGACTCAATGTTATTCTCCATAGAGAATTACTTCATTGGAACCGGGGGATGAGCGAGTCACGTCATGACTTCGTTACTCTATATGCTGTTCCTGGATTAGCATTCAACTATAATCGCAGCCAGGCTCAACCATAAGCTCAGAGACCCAGAGCACGTGTCACTGGATAGTAGACTTCCAGACGAACCAAAGCTCATACATAACATACTGTAGATTATGTTCACTTGTGTGGTTTTACCGGATATTATGGATTTACCTGTATGTGAACTACAGTACAACTACTCTATATGGATTTACCTTTCATTGTGACATGTTTATGATCTGCATTTTGATCAAAGTGCAAAGGTTTTCCCTAAAGTGGACACACTGATGACGTAACGAAGTAGCATTTTCCTAATCCGGTTAGGGCCAACTTGTCCCTTTGAGGGAAGGAGCACTGCAAACGATGCCAAATACCAAATAAAAAGTTTAATCACGTAGCCGTATTTCATGCCTTCACAAATTTAGCTAATAGCTAAAATAGTTAAGATAGCCGACCTACAACTTCACAACGCATTTTCGACACCGTTTCGGAACCACTGTAGTGCAAAGACTGCAGCATCTGTCGAACGATGGATTACAGCCGCACAAACCCCAAACACCCCCTCCCCCCCCCCCCCACCTCGCCACCACCACTTGTAGCGCTAACCGCAGCGTGACTGCAATCCTTCAAGCTTTCCAAAATATAAGCGACGTTGGAGCCATAAAAAGCCCATTTGACGCCGTCATTACCTCCAGTGGTTGTGACGGATTCTCATGTGGCGCTGGGTAAACACATTCGCCACCGTTTAAAAAAGGGTGGAAAATTAATAAATTACGGGCGCCACGCCGGGACTGAGACGACGGGGTGAAAAAGTTAAAAGCCCTCGGTCACGGAGGTGGATGTGATAACGACAAAACCGGAGAAAGGAAATGACTGGATTTCTTTCTTGAAGAATGCAGCACCAGCCAAAGAAGCTGAGAATAAGAACGAGAGAGGAGGGGGTTAAAACAAAAGACAGTTGAAGAGAGAAGCAGACATAGCCATAGACAGAGTCTGAGATGCTGAGAGAAAGAGAATAATGCATTATGAAAGCTTTTGCTCAGAGTTATACCCCTGGAGAAATGTAACTTATAAAGTTTCAAGTTACATAGAAAAAGTAACTGAGTTACTTCAAGTTACTTTTTCTTTATCCATATTAACTAAACAGTTACATGACATTTAATCGTAACAGTAAAACTATACTTAACTTTACCGTAAAAATAAATTGGGCCTATGCTCTCAACTAAGTTTTATACTTTTATTTAACAAAGGTTGACATTTTCTTTTGTAAACATCTGTGTTCCTAAAATAAATTCCACAAAAAAAGAAGATCTGTTGAGGATACTGTACATTAGTCATGACATTTGATCTTTAATTTGATCACATCTCAATTGAAAAAAACTGCAACTTAACTGTAAAAAAGAGAAAAGGACTGGTGCCTTGTATAGTGATAGCTACACCTTTGCTATACATATTAATTTAACTGTTACATGACATTCCATTTGTCAATCTTAACAAAACTTAAATGTAAAACTATAACTTTGCTTGTAACTTCTTGTAACTTGTAACTTGAGCCAAAAATGTAACTCAGTTACCAGCAAGTTACAGCAAAATGTAACTTAGTTACGTAACTCAGTTACATGTAACTTTAACTTCCCCAACACTGCTGACAGTACAGCATTTATTCCACATTTCAATTGTGGCGATTTTTGAAAAGTTTGCTTGACTTTACCCTCCTTTTGTGTGTGTTGCTGTGTGGCATTTCACAAGGGAAAACACGCACCCGCGCGCACACACACACACACACACAAGAAGACAGAGAGGCATTGTTAGGGGGCGTCACTGCAGCACGAGTTGGGGGGGGTGAGGTTTGGTCAACCTCAGTGGACCGTTCCACAAACCATCCGCTTGTCTCTTTCTCAAAACGTTCTCACACCACCAGCGGTGGTTTTATGGGAGAACCATTTAACCAGGGTCTAATTACGTCCCCAGAGTCACAAACTCACAGCCAAGCTCCCTCAGTCAGCACTAAAGCTCCTCCTCGCACAAGCAGACGGCATCCCACTGTCTCCGAGCGCTGTAATTTTAACAGCGGGGCCAGTCTGAGAGGAGAACAATGGATTAATGGGGTGTTTGGAGGCAAATGATGGCCAACATATACGAGGAGAGGGGTGTATTGGGTAACACTGAATGCTGTGTTAAGAGACGAGGCAGGCATCGATGTGTCTTTTAGAGGTGCAACAGTTAATCGAAGTAGGGCCTAATCGATTCAAATAATAAGACAATCGGAATCCTTCATTTGATATAATTATCTATCCCTATCATTATAGGCGAAAATAGCAGAATTACAAGCTCACAGTGTATTGCGGTACGCATTGTGAGCTTGAAGATCTGCCATTTTCCCCGTAAAATCCCACAAAAACTGCACTTCCGACTATTTGAAAAATAATTCTGATAGAATAATCGCTATTAAAGAAAATAATTGATACAGTATAGTTGCAGCCCTAGAGTCACATGCACCGCATTCCTCTCCTGGACTGAAATAGTCAGCCAGTACCCATGTGGCCAATCTCTGCCATATTCCCTGCAGATGTAGCAGATCACCTTTATCTCATAATGAAAATACTTCTGATGGGAGTGGTTGTTTCTAGGATGACATCCAAAGGGCACAGCATGTCCCTGGACGGTTTGATGTGAATCACGCACCTACGAAACAGTGAAACACACTGTTCTTTCTCTTCTGCTTTATAATGCTGCAAAAACAATTGTTGATTATTTTAGATCAAACACACACTAAGGGCCCTATTTTCATCCATGCTAAACCCTAAAACCCTAAACTTTTTACTATTTTGAAAAACATTTTAAAATACTTAGCCGATCTACATCAACACACTGCGAGCTCTTTGAACTATTTAAAAATGTTTTTCAGAATAGTAAAAAAAGGCAAAGAAGTTTAGGGGTTTAGGGTTTAGCTTGACGAAAATAGGCAAGCTGTTCGAATTACACACGCCTACACTCCTCCTGTGTGTTTTATTGTCTTTTTGTTGTTACTTTTTTTTGGTGCTGCAACATATGAGGAACCAGAACTTTACTCAAACGTTTTCTAATTTCAAGGATAAATATAACCAAATGGACTTGTAAGGCTGTTTGTACACATTTACAGACCTCTAAGGGTCCATTTGGAATCACCATCAAGGAACCCTGAGGGTCCCTGGACCCCACTTTGAGAACCACTGAGAAGGCCAATCCACGTACTCCTCTCTCCACCTGGCTGAGTTCCCTCAGCCAAAGTTCCTCTCACCGCATTGCAACATCTGTGCCGTGCAGATGTAGCAGATATTATCTGCAACATAAAAGTGCAGGCAGAAATGGCAAAACCAGGATGAGTAAGCATTCTTCATAGCGGAGAGCAGACTTTAGCGGACAACGTCAGCGTTATTGTCCAGTTGCCATTGTTTTGCCTCAGTCGGGCTGGCTGGTGATTCATTCAAAAGATTTATTTGCCCTAAGGGAACAAATTCATTTTGTCGGAGAGTAGAGTTCGGTGTTGACAGATCAAAAAGCTACTTTTAAAGGGTAGGTTTTCTCGGAATCTGCACCCTTCTCTACTTTTACAGGAATACATGGTAAAGTATGCTAGCAACTGAAAGTCATGAACACAACGATATGAGTTTCCGCCCTTTTGATAATGTTTTCACTATAGTCAGCAAGTACTTGGACACTCTTGGGAAAGTACTAACACATTTCTTCTGTAGCTTATGTATATTTAAGCTTTTAAGCTAAATTAAGCGAATGAAAGACTCACTGGGTTTGCTTCATTAGCATTCTGGCAAGCTATTTGGTTTCATTGCAGCAATTTGGATTAATTACAGCTCCTTTAATCACTTTGCATTATGCTAATGTATTTTATGGAGGCTTATTCATTAAGTTTTACAGGCAGACATTGCTATGCTCACATATAACTCCTGAGGAGACGATAAAGGACACTAAAATACACATGCACACAAAGTCACGCACGCACGCACGCACGCACGCACACACACACACACACACACACACACACACACACACACACACACACACACACACACACACACACACACACACACACACACACACACACACACACACACACACACACACACACACACACACACACACACACACACACACACACACACACACACACACACACACACACACACACACACACACACAGTTGCATTAAGTACACATGCAGTCTGAGTCTCTCAGCCATTCCGTGATTATTTCCACAACAATCATTCAACACTTCCAACAAAGTTTGTGCCAGAACCTTTCCTTTCCCTCAACTGACTCCAGCCCAAGTCAGAGAGAGGTCGTGCAGAATATAGTATGTAACATATGCATGGGTGGGTCTCATTTCTGTAGTTTTGGCTGTAACTTGCCTTAAGCTCGCCTTAGTATATCGGTTGTCATCAATAATAATGTATTTTCGTTATGCTTTATTGACTCGTAGAGAGAAGGGGAATTAAGGTCAGAGAGAAGGGACACAAGTACAATTCTGAGGTATTTGTACTTTACTTGAGTATTTCCAATTTCCAATACTTTTACACCACTAAATCTCAGATCAACATTTTTTACTTTTACTCCACTACAATTATTTAAAAACTTTAGTTAGTAGTTACTTACAGTACAGTACAGTATATAGTTACTTGTAAAAAATATTATATTATAAAACCATAAAGCACCCTATTCTATGCCATGATGCGACGCGCTGTGAACTTGTAGATCTGCTATTTTCAAACCTTTTTTACTTTTACTTTTGGTACTTTACGTAAGTACATTTTGATGCCAACACTTTCATACTTTTACTAAAGTGCATTTTGAATTCCGGACTTTTACCAGTAACAGAGTATTTCTATATTGATTGCGACCGTAGATTGCAGTTTAGTATGTGAACGGTCACACCTTGTCTGCGTATGTATCTAAGTCTGTCTGTCTGTCAATGCCTGACACTGTGGTTCTATGGGTTTGTTTATCATGCTCTGACGTCACTGTGATGTCACACTAACATAATCTCCTTTATGCCCAAATATGGAGTTCCCTGATGTCATCACAATATTAAGCCCATATCTAACAGGACTTCATATGGGAATGCCCATAGAGGCCACATCGGCCACATACCCCACAACCTTCTACAGACAGGGATCTCCATGTAGGGGCATAAAAGGGTATGATGTCCATCTCCATATACTGTATGGGTACCAGGGGTCTCCATATATGGGTAACTGGTCCAATAGACATCACTGGCTAGATGGCCAAGAATTCACCCTTTGTCAAGTCCCGCCTGTTGTCCTGCCCCTCTCCACACCCATTAGTTGCTGTGTCTTGGTGGGACATTCAGTGGGACACTCCATCCACTACCATGTTAATTCAGTTGCTTCGTATTGTTATTCTGTGTGCTCAATTCTAATTTCAAACTTGCTGTCAGTGAAATGGAGCTGCTCAGTGGCAGCATAGTGAGTCAGCATGTTTTTATATGTTTTTATTTCTCCATAAATCATGTTTTAGCAAATTCAACATAAAAAAGGCGGAACCAGGGCGGGACAAGGCAGATAGAGCCTGCTGGTTGGTCAGTCAGGGACCAACCAGAAGGCTAACAAAGGGTGAATTGGCGTGACCAGAGGTCGCATGTCGCCCTGAGGCGCCTTACCTCTGCATGCAAGACATGACAGATTCAAACTCTGCTCCTCACGACTCACAGGAATGGGCAATGGGAATATGCCTTGCTGATTTGTCACTCATACGGAGCCGATCCCGAGAATACTCGTGAAAAATACTCGAGTATCATGGTGCCGATCCCGAGTATACTCGCGAAAAGTAATATATTACTGTAACGGCGGTTATCCTACCGGGTACATGCGCGGAAGGCCCCGAGGCGATCTCCCTCGCCGATTCATCATCATCACGGATCCACAAGCACAAAATAGTAATCCCATAACATTGAGGCAGACGGGGAATCTCATCTTTAATGTCCATTATCTCCAAACAACACTTTCAAAGCGAGGATGGCAGTAGATGCTCGCTTATATAACACATGTTGAAAAGCACCGATCGGCCATTACACAACACCATGTGGACGATGACCGCTTCCTGTGAATGACGCGATGACGTCAAACCGGAAGTGTTTACGCTATGGACTTCTGGCCTTCAAAATAAGACAACGGTCGTGGATGCAGCCTGCGGGAGGCACGCTGGACATTTTAATCTGTTAATTTCAGGAGCACGAAATGAGTTAAGGGAGGAGTTGCCATCTGGTTTGATTGTGCAGTAGATGCGCATTCTGGTCATCAGACAGTCTTCCCTTGTGAACTTCAGTTGTACCGACTCCTGTTTGTTTCCCCATCTGTTTCCATCTGCTTTGGTTTTCTGTGTCTGCCTTCGTCATGCCCAGCTACCTGCAGGTGTGTCGCACCAAATTGTGGGCCCTGGGTACAAGGATTCACTGCAGGCCCCCCATGAATGTTCTTCATCCATTTAGACGGGGAAGGCATTATTACGCATTATATGGGCTTTAACTATTGAAAAATAGCAGATCTACAAACAAACAAAAAAGTCTGAAGATTTTCCATTTCGGTGACAGAATAAAGAATAAAAGACCAAAATGAGTCTCAGGTGTTGTGTTCTACCTTAAACTAGGAGCCAATTTAGCTCTTTAAAATGATTAGGGCCAATGTGGGTTCTTGGGAAGAGGTAAAGGACTACTTTCATTAGTTTATTTTGGGCTATCTGAAGCTATACAAGTTATAATACTTCATAAACCTTACAGTATATTATTAAACTTATAATACTTCATAAACCTTGTTATAACATTTATAACAAGTGTTATGAGTGCATTATAATGCATTATAAATGTGGTTATAATAACATATTATAGACCTGACCTTGATATAAAGTAAGTACCATAATTCTGTACTACCCGTGTCTAAAGTCAAAGTATTAAAAGTGGGTTTCTTATGTATGCCAGCTGTGTGGAAGACCTCTCTACATTGGAATTTCAAATATGATTTTGTCACGGTTTGCTCCTCGAGCCCTTGGACTTTTTTTTAGTTCATACTGTCACGATGTGGTTCTGCAGGTGCAGAAAAACAGAGCAGTGAAGATGCAAGGGTTTTTATTTACAAAAACCCACACTGGGAAAATCAAAAGGAATAAAATACTCAAGGACTAGAAATACTTACAGTAACTTGGAATACACAAGTTCAAGGTCAAGGAGGAACCACATCGTGACAGTACAAACTGAAAAGTCCAAGGGCTCGAGGAGCGAACCGTTTCAGATTTAGGGCCAATGTATACTCCACTTTTAGAGCCGAGTTTAATTTGGTTGCGAATGATCTAGGAGTCTTGACCCATCTCCAGTCAAAGAAGACATTTGCTCCCAGACTATCAGCACAGTAAATACCTAATACCGTTTTTCCAAAGGCTATTATATGGGGTACAATATGCAGTAAGCTTTTACTCTTACTGATGAGAGTTATAATTTCCAGGGTAAAATCTCCTGTTGACGATGTATTTGATTTAATTTAGAAAAGAGAGGCATTGTCAGAGTAAGTAATCCTACCATTTCATTCTGGTCAGACCCAACCAAAATGTGTCTCATTTAAAATGAAGAAATCATGTTTTAGCAAATGTAATAGAACCGTCCTCAATGCATAGGATTCAAAATAGCAAGAGTGAATGGATCAATCCATCCATCCATCCCTGCAGACTGTGCACTCAGCTCTCAGAAACATGTAATTATTCCAATGACTTTGAATGCAAAGTGAGGAAATGGTCGAGCTGGGTTGCATATCCCCTAATTTAATATGGAAGGCAGGAACGTTGCCATAGTGTTCCATAACATCTTTTCTGCAGCGTTACATTAACCATATGAACCCTAGCGTCCCTGTAATGAGCATATTATTATAGGCGAATATCCTGCGAAAATAGGTGAACATTCTGGGAAAATAACAAATATATTTTTTGATCTGCTATGGTTGGTGTATTGATTTGGAGTATAGAGTGAAAAAAGAGGAGACCAAGTATAGACCCCGGGTCCCCAATCAACAACTGTATATGGAGTATAGGGTTGAAGTCATTAAGCACATATAAGTGTTCTGTTATAAATGGAAGATTAGAAGCCTGGGTCTGGGCCATCCAACTCTGCGACCGGCTTTCATTTATTGTTGAACAGTCAAAATATTTGGATGAAAAAGTGTCAAATTGCAGATGGTTTAGTTTCTTGGCTCTATAATAAAATTAACCATTTTGATTACTATGACATTGTCCATTTTCACACATTATGTAGGTTGATACTGTAACCCTTAAGTAAGCAGAAGTCAAACTTCCAACTTTTGATCATCTTCTTCCTCTAAGTGATTTTGTGATGGTGAACTTCTGGATTCCAGGCTTCCATTCTGTGCATTTTATGATCCCTACTGTCCTGAAGCGCCTTGGCTTTGCACTCTAACCCAAGCTCCAACTGTTATATTTATGCGCAAGCACATGTCTCCAGGAAGGCCAGGAGGCCTTCATATTATCCATTTTACTATTGATTTCCCCTTCATTTGAATCAGGTTTCACATCCATTGTTTTCAGCTGTTGCAATGCTGCTGCACTGCTTCCAGCAGGATCTTTGGCACTCGTGCCCAAGCCTCTCTTACTCATGTTAGCAATAGGCTTCATGCGCGGCAGCCATATTGGCATGAAATTGGTCTGCTTAACTTTTCTTCCTTCACAGGTGTTACCAATGATATTGATTAAGGTTGTGTTCCATGCTGGTCAAACAGAGTCAGGGTGCTGCTATTATATTGTGTATGTTGGCTCACTGGAAAAAATCTGCTACACTAAATGGAACAAGACCTTAATTGGTATCATTGGCAATGGTAACACATGGTCAAATGTCATGCCAATATAGCCTCGCATAGCCAGATTATATCACTGCGTGGATATGAGTCTGGTACTTCTATATGGAAGGTTTTTTTTTTCCTTCCAAGGGACAGATAAAAAAATGTCTCTGGACACAATTGGCTAGACCAGACTAATACTGAGCCCTGATTGGTCACCCAACTCTTCGGGGTGAGGAAATGGATTCACAATTGAGCGGGGCCAGACCCAAATCCCCCAAGGGCAAAACATTTGTCTGATTCCAGGCTAGTGCCAATATGGCTTCCGTGCACAGAGCTTATTGTCCCAGGTATGAACTTTGTGTGGTTTTGATGTATTAACCCATGACACATGAACCCTATAGCGTCTTTATTCTGGGCATGTCATTAGTGGGGAACTCGCCGAAAATGTTCAAACATTCAGTGAACAAAATGAGCAATGAACGTTCCCTGAAAACGCGTTGCAATGCTACGCGTTGTGAGCTAAGCTAGTGGACCAGCTATTTTCGGAGAAGAGATTTGGTATAAGCTAGAGGGAGAAAATGAGGAGGCATTGGATAGACCGCTGGGGAACTCAGTCAACAAAGTTTATGTATGTATGATGTATGGTTAATTATGCATTATTTCCCGTCGGGCAGAAACCTTAATTTCCATAATTTGATTTTCTTTCCCTCATCTTTAATATTTTAATATCCTACTTCGTCATATTGCATACTGTGTCATACTAAAGTAGCAAAATGTTAGCTATTTTCGATGTTTTTCTTTTTTTATCCAGTTAAAAACGGGAAAGCATCCGTGTCATTTTAGATTTTAGTGTTGGCTTTTAAAAAATAGCAGATATACTTTGTGCCGCACTGCAAGCTTGTACATCTGCTATTTTTGAACATTAGAAAAATCGTGAAAGTGTGAGGACTATACTGATTTAGGAGGCGTTTGTAGAATCGGCCCCGGGTCTTAATGGGGTGAAAGTGGGTTTTATAAATATTGTAACAATGAAAAGTGTTGAAAGCTTGTGACTAAATAATAACTACATTGGTTCCATTGAAACCTTTTCCATTGAACCTTTTTCCATTGAAAGGTTTTGGATGTAGGGTTCCATCCGACAGTGACAATATGTTCTTTAATTTTAAAATCTTTTAGTTTATCATTCTCAGCTCTGACTAGACCAGGGAAGTGCAGAGAATGTTAGAGAGGCAGGGGCTGAAATTTCTAAAAGGGCCTTTTGGTGGAAATATCGAAAATAGCAGACCTCCAAGCTCACAGCGTGCCACGCTGCGACAAGTTGTGAGCTTGGTGGTCCTTCTATTTTCGGTGCTTGATACCACAATGAACTAAGCATAATCAAGTCAATACTGGAGATGTGGCTTAACGGCATGGATTTCTACACAGAGAGGGCAATTCTTTCAACATAAGATGCTGCATTTAAGTTCAGGAGAGTTTGCAAGGCAATTCTCTTGAATTCTGCCTTCAGGTATTTGCATTTCTTTCACCATAGTAAAAACCGCATTCATGGTCTGGAGAGGGCACTTTTTACAGACGGATCAAAGGGCAGGGGCTCAAGCCCACTTTGATGTCTATGTGTACATGTGCCTGGACTAGACACAGTCCACCACTACAAAGCCATTATTAGCCACATGATTTTATTCAACTGCCAGTCTTTCACCACTACCCACACACAGCCTACTGATACAGTGTGTTGGCATCTGCCGCATGGCAACAAGTGACATCAGGTCCTCCAGCAAGGCATGCAGAATCTAGACTATGATTTCTTATCTATTCATTCAGTGGGCCGTAAGTACTGTACTTGTGGATATGCTATTTTCAGTGTGAGACACCAGTGTCCAACTACTGTAAGTAGAAATCAGCCTTAAGGTGCCTATATGACACGGCCCGAAATGATCTTGTATGATACAGTAAGTTACGTGGTCTCTCTGAAAACAGTTTGAAATGGCGTGCGACGTACAGTATGTATGATATGGTCTTCCTGACCGGGAGAAATGGATTTTGTGAGCTTGTGTAGCTCAGCTATTTTCTGCCACACACACAGTGTTTGTATGAGCGGGGGGAGTCATGCTGAACAGTCAACATTAGCCTTCGACCAGCGCTGTATCGCTCTGGTGCTTCCGTAGGAGTGGATTAGACAGCAGAACATAGCCGCCAGAGGTGGGAAAAACACCCAGAGCACGGGAGGAGAACGTTAAGACACCTGAATTCTAATCTCTGGTGGCTTGTTTGTTTTCGACTTACGGTAGATATGCCATGAAGTTGCGGGATCTTTATAATGTTTATGCCTGCAACTACTAGTTTTAATTTTTGTTATACAAATTCGCATTTTCACACCCGCCAGATTTCTGTGTCGCAGATTTAGAATGAAATGCATGCTAAACTCGCCCCACAACAACGGATACTATTAATATCTGTTTATTTGCTAAAATATTAGCAAATAAAATATAAATTTCCCCCCCCTTTTTAATATGTCAGCAGCGTTTAAGTAGGCAGATAATGTCATGCAGTGACTTCTATAACCAACAGCTTTTACTTTTTTCCTGTGTAGTGTAAACCAGTGAAATGTCAGGAACGTATAAAGGTGCATGTAAATAAGACAGATACCGTCAAAACGAATTATTCTCATACAAATCCTCTCAATTATAATCATAAATGGAAACTCAAGTTCAGATCCAGAACACAGCACAAAAATATCTCAGATGTGTGAAAAAGGAAGAAGAATACTGCCAAGTTGCTTAGATGGCAACATGCTGCAAACCTGCTGCCAGACTGAATTATCAAACATATAATTTTCCAAATGTCTGTCTGTCTGTCTGTCTGTCTGTCTGAGTGAGTGTCTGTCTGTCTGAGTGAGTGTCTGTCACAGCGTTTCTCCTCAGTGGCTGGAGCAATTGATCTGAAATGGCATCACCATTAGCATATGAACACACCTGACATAACTGTGAAGCCCGTTTGTCAGTTTCACGAATCATATACTATCCAGAGATATGGGCCTCCAAAGATGTGGTTTTTCATTGGATTCGGCGGTGATTCGCGGCGCCGTTCGCGGCTAACGGCCGGCATGGCGGCCCCCGGATTTGGAACACTGGATTTTAAATTTAGGCTCAGGCTTCAGAAGGCCTCGGATCATTTTATTCATTTCATTAAAAAAGCCGAACATGTTCGGGATAGGCACACTGGACGTCGCTGAACATTTGGTGAACATTGGGGGGCTCAAAAATGTATTTTAAACCATTTTCAATGGAATATATCGTCGGACCATGTAAAATGGCTAGCTGGCTAGCGTAGGACGAGCCAGGACCACCCACGACTCTACAAGCAGCTCAGGGTAAGTCAATTAATAAAAAAAAAATTGTATTGGATTGAAATAAAGCCGAACATGTTCGGGATAGGCACAGAATGAGTTAATAATAATACGTGAAAACTGCAATGTCAAGTTAAAGTACTTTAAAAAATATCTCAGATGTGTGAAAAAGGAAGAAGAATACTGCCAAGTTGCTTAGATGGCAACATGCTGCAAACCTGCTGCCAGACTGAATTATCAAACATATAATTTTCCAAATGTCTGTCTGTCTGTCTGTCTGTCTGTCTGAGTGAGTGTCTGTCTGTCTGAGTGAGTGTCTGTCACAGCGTTTCTCCTCAGTGGCTGGAGCAATTGATCTGAAATCGCATCACCATTAGCATATGAACACACCTGACATAACTGTGAAGCCCGTTTGTCAGTTTCACGAATCATATGCTGTATATTAGCATTTTTATGGTGTATCTATATCTATTCTGCATCTAGCTTGAGGCATATCTATTCTGCATCTAGCATGAGGCAAGATGTTTAACCAGCTGTGTGTGTGTGTGTGTGTGTGTGTGTGTGTGTGTGTGTGTGTGTGTGTGTGTGTATGTGTGTGTGTGGGTGGGTGCGGGGGGGGGGGGGGGGTGGGGTTGGGGTCTATTGTCTGGCCCTGTTACAGATTTTGTCCAAAAATCATGCAGATAGGTATACAGTATCTCTGTAGCCATTAAACGAAACAGGTATTTCTTACATTGATGCTCCTACATATTATCATGCAAGCACCAGTTAAAGTTACTTTCCATCCCTCATATACTGTGTGCACAGTGCACATCCCATAACCCACACACTGCACATCATTTCGGAGCTCATATCTTTGAACGGGTAAGGCCTAGTCTCTTTAATTACAGATCATCCGTCACCATGTTTTCAGCTTGAACAGCCCTCCCTCTGATGAGCAATTGAGCATCAGTAGTGGACAGAGTAGCCTACTCAACTTCAGTGCTTGAGTCCAAGTATAGCCTACTCATCGTCAAATATTACTCTTAACGCTTCCAGTGCCAGCCCCTAGAGGGCACCAAAGAATGCCAGGGTTTGTCCCATAGGCGAGCGCATTAGCATCCGGGGACTCACGTTGCAGTGACGCGCGTGCTCACGTTCGTGCACGTCATGGAAAGGTCCCGGATGAAAATGGCTACAGAATAGCTATTAGCATTTTGTCATTTAAAAGATCATTTTTAGGCGATTTCGCTGTAAATAAACCTCGCGCCACATCCCTAAAAACACTATCTAGAGATATGGGCCTCCAAAGATGTGGTTTTTCATTGGATTCGGCGGCGATTCGCGGCGGCATGGCGGCCCCCGGATTTGGAACACTGGATTTTAAATTTAGGATCAGGCTTCAGAAGGCCTCGGATCATTTTATTCATTTCATTAAAAAAGCCGAACATGTTCGGGATAGGCACACTGGACGTCGTTCCGGAAGCGGCGCTGAACATTTGGTGAACATTGGGGGGCACAAAAATGTATTTTAAACCATTTTTAATGGAATATATCGTCGCACCATGTAAAATGGCTAGCTGGCTAGCGTAGGACGAGCCAGGACCACCCACGACTCTACAAGCAGCTCAGGGTAAGTCAATTAATAAAAAAAAAATTGTATTGGATTGAAATAAAGCCGAACATGTTCGGGATAGGCACAGAATGAGTTAATAATAATACGTGAAAACTGCAATGTCAAGTTAAAGTACTTTAAAAAATACTCAAGTATTCAAAAGGCATGCTTTATTCAATATTCAAACGTAAAAATTTTTTACATTTTCTTTATAATATAAAATTGAAATGTAGACATTTTATACAAAAAACGGGCTGCGTTGTGAGCTTGTAGATCAGCAATTTTCACTCCATTTGCAATAGGGCCTTAAAGGGATATTACACTTTCAAAGTCATTTTATCCAGTGATCGAGTTATACCCACAGAGCTATGGGAGCAGGGCCAGAATAGGGCTCCCATAGCTCAATCGGGTAATTGCGGATATAAAGTCGCCTAAAACGGGTACTTTCCTATATTAAATCATATTAAATCGGGTATTTCGCGGATATAAAGTCGGCTAAAACGGGTATTTCCTATATTAAATCATATTTTTCCTTTCACAATATTAATTCGGGCTTCACATTGGCTATGTTGACAACTCCAGGCAGTCTTTTCTGTTCATATTAACTCACCATTATTGCTCAGCCTCCAGTTCCCAATTCCTCCATCTGATGATCTGAGCTCTGAGCCATCCAGCCAAAAGTTCCCGTTCTGGTAGCATAAAGTCGGCTAAAATGGGTATTTTTTCAAATGGGTTTTTCTCAAAACAAGGCGGGTCGGGTTCATATTTATTTACTAAAAAAAACAATGTCACGGGCACAGGCTACAGTCTTGCTCACAAGACAGCGTTGTTTGGTTGTTTGTTGCTGTCCGAGTGTCCGCCTTCCTTTGCCGTGGCTAGAACAGACACTCGACGCAGTGGTTCCTAGCTTATGGGGAAAGAAAGCCTGGTAGGCGAGGTTAGGGGAAAGGTAGGAAGTAGGAACCATTGCAGCGAGTGTGTTATAACCCGGACGGTAAAGGAAGACTCACACCCCACATTAAATGCGCCTGATTTATAATAATAAAATGAATAGTAGGATTAAACGGTGTGATGTCATTGTTTAGTCTTACTGTCTAACATGTTTATTTAGTATATCTAGTTAACATAAATAATATAAATTCTTCCAATGGAACATAAAAAAAAAGAAAACGAAAAAAAAAAAAAAAAAAAAAAAATACACACTTAGAAAAAAAGAGACCCCAGAGGGGGTTGTTGACTATGGGGTCCCAGACTTTAACTATGGGAGCTAAGCCCCTACTGGCTCCCACATAACTCGAACTCTGATTTTATCGTCTAATCAGGCTTTTATGAACACCCTGAACAGTTTTTAATTTGCTTGATTCAATATTTAGATATTTGATGTAAATGTTACCAGGCCCGACACGCCCAGGCCCTCTCCACATACACACCCATTGTAACTTCAAACTCCATTTTAACCATGATAGATTCATTAAAAACACCCGTTGTTTTTTCTGTTGACTCATACTACCCTCCTAATACGTGAGCAGGCCGTGTTTTTTCGATAACTTTTTTCATTAATTTTTAATAATTATTTGGGAAAATGAAAAATATTTAATACAAAAATGGATTATTAAAAATAAATGAAAAAAGTTATCGAAAAAACACGGCCTGCTCACGTATTAGGAGGGTAGTTTGAGTCACCAGAAAAAATAATGGTTGTTTTTAATGAATCTATCATGGTTAAAATGGAGTTTGAAGTTACAATGGGTGTGTATGTGGAGAGGGCCTGGGCGTGTCGGGCCTGGTAACATTTACATCAAATATCTAAATATTGAATCAAGCAAATTAAAAACTGTTCAGGGTGTTCATAAAAGCCTGATTAGACGATAAAATGACTTTGAAAGTGTAATATCCCTTTAAGTAGTCAACTCATACTGTATTTTTTGCCCTTCCTAGAAATAGTACAGTACAATATTTGAAATTTAGTGGAGTGAGAGGCATGAGTATATGAAAAACACAGTGAAAGTACTTTGTTACTGTCCACCACTGTTCACCATTTCAAACAGGTTTCGTGCTGGAACAGTCCTCCTCTCTCTGGTGAGCAAATAGGATTCTCCCAGTGAGGGCCGCACCTGTGTGGGTTTGAAGGTCGGGTCACGGAAGACGGATCACCGTGTCAGAGAGACTGAGGTGGGGAACAAATTTGGAACGGAGAGCAGCAGGTCCATGTGATTTTATTACCCAACACACATCTGGTTCTACCTTGTCCACTCAGTGCATTTGTTCAGTAATGAAACCGCCCGCAAACCCCCCCAGACCCCTCCACGCCATGTTTTTCCTGGGATGGCAGGGGAAGACTTATGAATAGCGTGCAGGCCAAGTGCTCTCGTGTTCTGACTCCCTCTGCTCCTTTTCATTTTGGTTTTAAGTGTAACCTTATGAACCCTAGTGTCCCTACTCTGGGCATGTCATAATAGGATAGAGCAGGGGTCTTCAATCAGGCCAAGGACCCCTTAGCTGAGAGAGAGAGATGAAGCAGGGACCCCCAGATTCCATATAGTTTATTTGTTTGACAGCACAATCATCAGTGTATTTTGGATTCATGTCAATTTGTGTTATCAGATATGTAACCACTTGAACCGTCAATACTTAATAAACTTGACTTTTCACTCTGTACTTAGTGTGCTCTTTTTCCCCCCTCTACACCAAACCTCGTTGTGAGATTTTAGATCTGCTTTTTTTGTTCTCCGAATATGGACGTAGGGTTAAAGCGGTTAATATAAAAATGGAGAAAAAAGGTTTCTATCACACAAAGATTTGGAGGACCCCCTGTAGTAACTCTGAGGACCTCCTAGGGGTTCCCAGGACCCCTTGTTGAAGACCCCTGGGATAGAGATTTTGGTATAGAGGGAAAAGACAAGGGACCAAGTATAGATCAACTAAGTGTATAGGGATTAAGTGGAATGTCAGACAAAAACATTGGCATTTGACATTCATGCCAATCACGGATACGCTGAATGTTGAGGTTTCTGAACCAAAGATAAGTACTACTGTATATGCAATTTTGAAATATATAATCCCACCTTGTCAGCATACAACTCAAGCTGCATGGCCATGATTGGTACGGGCCCACGCTCGGCGGCTATCCTCACTTGGGTGCACCTCAAAGGGCTCAATCCCGATTTTTGTCAGCGAACCTGCCACGTTCGATACTTGGTTCATTAATTATGCATGTATTCCCCCGACTTCCATTTGCAAACCTCCACTTCTGAAAGGGCTGTCCAGAGAACTGCCTGAAATCAACGCAGGGATGTGAGAGAGAGGTGGGTCTAAGTCAGACTAATCCATAGGCCTACACTCACCCTTTGGGTTCACATGGCTTCAAGGCAATGCATTTAGAGAAAACTGCATCCGCGGCACTAATTTGACCCACATCTGTTCCCAGAGCTTCATTCGTTGTAATGAAGAACTGTGTGTGTGAACAGGGGTGTCGCACCAAATTCTGGGCCCTAGCTGGGTACTTTAACTATTGAAAAATAGCAGATCTACAAGCTTCTAGATCTGCTATTTTTGAAAAATCGTGAACATTTGTGCAAATATTTTAATATTTCAAATCCTGTTTTTTTGGAAAAAAACTGTTTCTATGTCAGTGGTGCTCAATTTATTTCACATGAAGGACCCCCAAAATTATATGTATTTGGCCACGGATATTCAGTTCCAGGGACCCCAGAAGCAACATTTTAGTTACAAATGTTCGCTTGAAAAATACGTATATTCAAAGATTTGCATACATTTTCAAAAATAGCTGATCTACAAGCGCTCTGTGAGCTTGTATATCTGCTATTTTTCAATAGCTAAAGTATAAAATAATGAAGGCCCCTCCACCTTGGGCCCTAGTAACTCAGTCCCCCCCTCCCCCCCCCCCCCCTCTTGTGACGCCCCTGTGTGTGAACCTGGCTTACAAATGGCCAAATTACAAGATTTCCGTCAAAATAAGGACTCCTGGTCGAAAGTGGTCAAGGCTGTGGTTTTTATATCCAACCTATGAAATATATTAACAAGAGCTTGTGACTAAGTATTAACTACAATGGATCCATTGGAACACAGGTTATTTTCCCATTTCCTGAAAAGTAACAGTTTTAAACATACAAGGTTTCAGCCCGACAGCAACAATAAACAGTATGGCTTTGACATGTGTCTATTACTTCATATGACAGGCACTAAAAGCAACATATAATGGTATGCATTTACATGGCCTTTCGTTTGACATACGGTAACGAAGCTATGAACAATATAAAAACACAACAAAAAAAATAGATAAAAAAGAAGTGCTGCAGGGATCAGCTGGCTCTAGAGATACAGTACTCTTATACAGTGCTCTTTGGTGATACAGGTAGGTAGGCCCTATATGAAAAATGACAGCTAAATTCCTAAGGTGTTGACAGCAGACTTACAGAGAAAAGGAACTTCCAAGGCAAGAAATATAATTTATTTTCTGAGCAAGGCAACAAGTTGACCAGCACGTTTCGACCTATTGTACTAGGTTTTCAGGGTCTAACAATAGGCTTAATCAGCCACACTTAAATAGCCAATCAGCTATGAACACTTTATCGTTCTCTCAGGGCAGAGGCAAACGTACCTAGAATGGATGTAATGTACAGCACAGTGCTATACACGCCTCATTACAAACCCAATACATCAGTGCTTATTTTCGATTCAACGAAACGCTGTCTCTAATCATTGTGTTGTGGCAGTATGGCACAGCCCTGATTAGCGTGTGACTGTGTTTCTCTCTCGCTCTTATGCGAGGAGCATGGGCTCAAATAGCCCATATCTATAGCGTCGCTGTCGGGTAGAAACCTTGTATGTCCGCAGGGGTGTCGCACGAAATTCTGGGCCCTGGGTACAAGGATTCACCGCGGGCAGGAACGCATTATGTTGTGCTTCAACTATTGAAAAATAGCAGATATACAAGCTCACAAGCTCGAGCTTGTAAATCTGCTATTTTTGAAAAATGTGTGCAAGTCTTTGAACATTTCAACTCCTTCTAAGGTTTTTTGAAAAACTATGTCAGTGGTGTTCAAACTTTTTCATGTGAAGGACCCCCAAAAATGATCCAGAAGCAAAATGTTTTAATGTTCGCATACAAAATACATATATTCAAAGATTTGCACACATTTTCACGACTTTTCAAAAATAGCAGATCTACAAGCTCGCAGCTCGGCACTCGGTGCTGCGCTGTGAGCTTGTATATCTGCTATTTTTCAGTAGCTAAAGTATAAAATAATTAAGGCCCCTCCACCTTGGGCCCTTGTTACTCAGTCCCACTTCCCCACCCCTTGTGACGCCCCTGTATGTCCGAAACCGTTTGTTTTCTATTTATCATTTACATTTTCTTTAACTAGTGAAAATAGAAAATCTGCAAGCACACAACGCCTCACACCACGAGGCTCTGTGTGCTTTCTGCTATTTTCACGAAACAGTCTTGTATGATGAAGCAGGGCTTTACTTTACGAGAAAACGTATTGACAGTGATGATAGGCTGCTTACCGTAAAAAAGAAATCACACTCGTGTGAACTGAGTGGTGGTGTGTGTGTGTGTGTGTGTGTGTGTGTGTGTGTGTGTGTGTGTGTGTGTGTGTGTGTGTGTGCAACAGCGCCCCTCCCTTAACATGTGTGGTCAGAAAAGGTTACTGCAGGAGTGCTACGGACACGGAGACAGACAGACAGACAGACAAACAGACAGACAGACAGACCCACACACACGGCCACGTATAGGAGCGTTGTGACCATCGCTCAAAAAAAACTGTCAATTAGGCACACTGTACATTTAGAGCGGTGGTTCTCAAAGTGGGGTCCGGGGACCCCCTGGGGTCCTTGGGGGGGTTCCAGGGTGGTCCCCAGTTACAGTAAATGATGGATAGTTAGTTACCACGGACCGTTATATTGGTCCGTGGTCTAATGCAAGGGTACTCAAAGTCGGGTCCGGGGACAACCACTGCCAGCCATTTTCAAAAGATCTTGACATTCTTTGAAAATGTTTGAATATTTTTGACACCGCAAATCTTTTATGGGGTCCTTGGCACAAAGTGCACATTAATTTAGGGGTCCTTGACAAGATTTGGAGGATTTAGAGGACCAGACCGTGGTCTGAGCTATAGCTGCAGCGATCTGTACGATCTATTTGAAGTGGAGGAGTGTTGTTGGTGACTCACCTCATTACTGCCACACATTCTGAACACACAGGGGTGTCGCACCAAATTCTGGGCCCTGGATACAAGGATTCACTGCGGGCCCCCCATGAATGTTCTTCATGGGGGGGGGGGGTTAACCCATTTAGACTGAGAACGCATTATATTGTGCTTTAACTCTTGAAAAATAGCAGATCTACAAGCTCACAGTGCGGCACAGAGTGTCTTTGAATATTTCAAAATCTTCTATGTCTATTTTCTATGTCACTGGTGCTCAAAACGTTTTCATGTCAAGGACCCCCAAAATGATATGTATTTGGCCACAGACCCCATCTCAAAATATTTAGTTCCAGGGACCCCCCCAGAAGCAAAATTTGAGTTACAAAAGTTTGCTTAAAAAATACATATATTCAAAGATTTGCACACATTTTCACGACTTTTCAAAAATAGCAGATCTAAAAGCTCACAGCGTGGCACTCGGTGCCGCGCTGTGAGCTTGTATATCTGCTATTTTTCAATAGCTAAAGTATAAAATAATTAAGGCCCCTCCACCGTGGGCCCTGGTAACTCAGTCCCACTTTTCCCCCCCTTGTGACGACCCTGTGAACACATCTGTGACATTTGAGTCACTCGCTTATGTGTGTCACACGTCATTACCAATTCAGTGTCATTCCAATCATCTACATATTTCACGACCCGAAATTATATATTTCAGTACTTAATTAACTACATCGTGACATGCTGTGCTGCATTTCTTAACGAAACATGGGACGTGTGCGTCTCTCAGCCAATTACATGCGATGTGGGCAGGGCTGAAACGCACCAGAGCTCCCAAACTCCAGATGCCATTAAGATGAAATTAAACATGTTTTTATTAAACTAGATTGATTGCATATACGTATGGCTTCTACAGGAGCATACAGTACAACCAGGACCCTCGTGGTAGGTCTACATTGGATTGTTATGACATTACAGCTGATTGAGAGATTGTATGCGGGACATTTACTTCTGGAATCTCACTGTTGAGCTCTATGTACAACAGCCATATTGTAAAGAAATTGTCCCCTTACTTCTTTTACAAGTGTTACAAATGATACTAATGAAGGCTCTGTTCCATTCTGGTCAGACAGGCTCGGGAGAGTGTTTTTTTGCACGTCTTTCAGTCTATCGAAAAGTGTATCAAAAAGGCAACTGGGTTAAGGCAGCAGAAGCTTGTGATTGGCTGCGCGGAGGTGCCGAAAGTCAGGGGGACGGAGATACACCTAAACCTAACCTGAACCCGGTCCCTAACCCTATAACCTCAGTAAACTAACTAGCTGGTGAATGCTAACCTGGTGAAATGCTGACCTGTCGACGCGGGTGAATGCTAACCCGGTGAATTTTAACCTAGTCGGACCAACGGGAGGTCTAGGGTGGATCTTAAATTACCTTTTTTAGATTTTCTTGAGTCTCACCCCCCAATTATGTTCCAATGTACAAAAAAATGCTTTGGTTAAAATTTGGTTGAATTTCAAGCATATTTAGAGGTAGCTCAATCAAGTCAAAGATTGTACATTTTATTGGTCAAAATCGAATTGCACTGCAGGCACATTTAAGTTATATCTATCTAGGTCGTCCTCAGACGAGCCCTCCATCGTTGTTTCCAGTCATCTCGGTTCTCCATACATCTGGCCAGCTCATTGGTGTTCTGTGTCCCTACGTCTTCCTTGAGTACGTCCACGTATGTTTTTGTGGGACGTCCTCGCGACCGGTGCCCATGTGTTGGCTCCCACAGTACCAATTTGCTGGCTGGAAGCTCCTGGTGTCTTTGGCAGTGTCCTGCTAGTCTCATTCTTCTGGTGGCAATTTTCTCGCTTACCTTTGGTATTCCCTCATACAGGCTCCTGTTTGTAACATGTGCACTCCTGTTGATGTTGAGTACTGCACGCAACATTCTAGTGTAGCACCCGTCTAGAGACTTCTGCAGGGTTGGCTTCAGGGTCCAGCATTCATGGACTGTGAGAATTTGCGACCCCACAGTTCTTAAACTAGCATTGTAAAGCCAACCATAAGTTATACATTACACATTATTCTTATACTAAGCACAGAAATGATATTTTTTAAGCTTACAAATCTAAACACAAATCTGATTACATGTTTGTCATATAGAATTAATGTATTGTAGGAAATAGCAAAGCAAAGAATGACAATTGCTATTTTTCATTTAACGTGCACAATGACATGTCTTTATTGCACACTCTTCAATCATACTCACAACACACAACAAGTACACAGCCCCACTTCCTTGTTTACCCCCAAAAACCCCAAAAGTCACTGCAGTATAGCAATTCAGTAGTTACTGATCAATTAAAGTTTGTTTACGGCTATCGTGATACTTGTGCCAATGGTTCTGCACAATTTGCAGCAAGTATTGGAGTTGGGACTCATCTTTAGTAATGAGACCACAATATTCTTGTATTAGGTCAACCCCACGCTCTGCATGATCATTGACAACATTCATTGCCTTCACTACAGCCAGAGCTTCTTGGTAGTCTACCCTGGGCTCCCACTCATCGGGATCAACGTCAAGGAAGTCATCTGGGAGATCCATCATTTTGAAAAGCACTTCAATGTTCTTCCTTGCAATTGTTCCAAGGTCAACAGTAATTCTCAGTTCATGATCTTCATTTCCATCTTTCATGGCTCTCACCATCAGCCTCTTCGTTTGTGCGCTCACTTGACTGTCAAACAATGCAAGTCCGACAATCTCTGGAGCAAAATACCATAAGTGATTGGAACACTTTTGAGAAGCAGCTTTAGACACCTCAGCATTTATTGATGAATATTCCAGCAACGATTTTAACAGCTGCCAAGTAATTTAGTGGAGCGCTGACAGCAACAGGTGCCATCATCCATGCCTTCACATAATTGCAAACTGCAAAAATGCACAAATCCATGCATGCTTTTTCTTCCCTGAAGGTCAGTTTGAATTGGCCATGAAACATCCAGATCTTCATACAATAAATAACCTTTGCCATCCAACGGGCATGATGGGTAGCTCCTGGAGCTCTGAACCGGATACCTCGAGCAGCGAGGTATCCGGTTCATCAATAAATGCTGAGGTGTCTAAAGCTGCTTCTCAAAAGTTTTCCAATCACTTATGGTGAACAGGGGCATATGAAGAGAATTACTGTTGACCTTGGAACAATTGCAAGGAAGAACATTGAAGATTTTTTCCAAGGTGCTTTGAGTGGGAGCCCAGGGAGGACTACCAAGAAGCTCTGGCTGTAGTGAAGGCGATGAATGTTGTTAATGATCATGCAGAGTGTGGGGTTGACCTAATACAAGAATATTGTGGTCTCATTACTAAAGATGAGTCCCAACTCCAATACTTGCTGCAAATTGTGCAGGACTATCGGCACAAGTATCCCGATAGCCGTAAACAAACTTTAATTGATCAGTAACTACTGAATTGCTATACTGCAGTGACTTTCGGGGGTTTTGGGGGTAAACAAGGAAGTGGGGCTGTGTACTTGTTGTGTGTTGTGAGTATGATTGAAGAGTGTGCAATAAAGACATGTCATTGTGCACGTTAAATGAAAAATTGCAAATTGTCATTCTTTGCTTTGCTATTACCTACAATACATTAATTCTGGTTTGACATATGACAAACATGTAATCAGATTTGTGTTTAGATTTGTAAGCTTAAAAAATATCATTTCTGTGCTTAGTATAAGAATAATGTGTAATGTATAACTTAAATGTGCCTGCAGTGCAATTCGATTTTGACCAATAAAATGTACAATCTTTGACTTGATTGAGCTACCTCTAAATATGCTTGAAATTCAACCAAATTTTAACCAAAGCAGTTTTTTGTACATTGGAACATAATTGGGGGGTGAGACTCAAGAAAATCAGAAAAAGGTCATTTAAGATCCACCCCAAGGGAGGTCGTCTCACTCTCCACCTTAACCGATTTATTATTTAGTTAGTTGTACACTCTCAGAGTTATGATGGTCCTTGAAATTATGTTTGAAACTAAATGAAACTAAATTTTATGGAGCCTTCATTAGTATCATTGTTGGTAATACCTGTGAAGGCAATAAGGAAACGGACCAATTTATTTCCAATATGGCCGCTGTGCAGTGTGCATAGTGTGCATGTCACGTCAGTCACATTTCTTGGCATCTATTCTAAAAGGGTGAAAAGGGCATGTCTTTAAGGGAGAGAGAGGCATGCCTGTCTGTGTGTTTTCCAGACTTTAACCTGGACGGACGGACGGACGGACGGACGGACGGACGGACGGTGTGCGGGTCACAGCTGGCAGCTGTGTCAGGTGTTTAACCTTTCGGTAACCCCTGGAAGCAAAACACTTGGGTAGGAAGTTAGGAACCTGAGCGGAGGTATTGGGGTCCGTACTGACCTGACAATGAGACAAATCTCTCATGGCTGGAAGCGTGGGCTGTGTCCAATCCCTCTCCCTCTGCCGTTTAACCCTTTGACCTGGTCCACGCCACATGGGAAGATGAAGACTCGTACCTGTCAAAGTAACACGAAAAACTGTTTCCTGGAAAAGTTTTGCCTGTCTTTGATATACACTCCTCAATCCTTGAACGTTCAACTCAGGGGCTTTTGTGCTCATTGATTATGCATTGTGTTTTGGTTTCTTATTGAATTAAGGAGGAAGTTCCATGTCCATTGATGGAGCTATGTGTGAGAAAATTATAAACAATACAGCAGATACAGCCACAACAATACCATACAAGAACGGAAGAGTCCAAAAGCACAGGGAGGCATGTGAACGGATTGTCTGGATTTATAGGCCTACACACACACACACACACACACACACACACACACACACGCTTGTCTTTTGAGATACCATGAAAGATAAAGCGATGAGCTGCCAATATGTGACTGATAATAAGTGAGCTGCCAATATGTGCACATAATGCCTCAGTGTGCTGTGAAGCGTGCTTTTGTAGGGCTTTTGTCCCTGGAAAGATCAGAAGCCCTGCATCGCTGTGATTTCATTGTGCATCAGGCATTCATGGCGAGGTGGCTCTTCGCCATAGCATCCAGGCAGACAGTGCGTGCATCGCGCCCTGGTCGCCTAATAGAGCGTTACATATTCAACTTGAACTCGAGGCCGCCACTCCGGAAATCGATTATGGAGAGAGTGAGGAAAGGGAAAAAGCGTACAAAATGCTCATTACGTATTGTTTGGGCCTGCGGTCGATATCTCCATTACACTGCCAAACGCATGGAGACAGGGTCATGCATTGCAACGCCTGGGAGTGTCCATCAATTGCACCATGAAATCACAAAGCCCTATCTAGAAATATTGAATACGAAATAATGAAAATATTACTAGAACATTTTAAAAGTTCTGTAGTATTTATAGTAGTCTAGAAACAATAGCTGTAGTTCTTTCAAAAATATTCCAAAGAGAGAGAGAGGGAGCCTGGAGGTGCAAGGGGAAAGAAAGAGGTGAAAGGGGAGGGAGAGAGAATCAAACAAACAAAGAAAGAAAGAACCAGACGCACAGAGAAACAGACGCGCAGAGACACACAGATAATGAAAGACTTTGAGAAACGCAGATGTGGGATGGCCAGTGTTCCATCTCCTCGCCAGAGATATTTCCTCTCTGCTGCCTGTCCCCCCTGCTCAGGAGCAGAGCCGTGCAGCTCCTAGACATCTGCTTCTAATATCTACCTACTTTACCCTCTCCCCCTTTCTTTCGCCCCTGCTACACCCCTCCGCTCCCTCCTCTGTCAGTCCCAGCCTGTCAGGCCTGTTGCTGTCGCTTCAGCCCAGATTCAATGCGGCGGCAAGTCCCACGGTGCGGATGCAAGCTGGACGCACGCAATCAGACAATGCATGCAGACAGACCAGTGGCGTCAGTTCAGAAAAAGCTAAGGTATGGCAACGTGACTGGTGGCTTGCGCACGCGCGCAAGGCGCGAGTGCAAGACACCAGTCATGTTGCCATACCTTAGCAACAGGCATGATACATTTATTTTATCCCCCGTTTCTATGGTTTTTTGGGCGGGATATGGCAGTCTGGAATCGTAGTTCAAGTGCAGCTAAACTTGTTAGTAAACGTGCCACAATTAACAATAATGCATTGCACCTGTGCAGCTGACCTGCGGAACCTGGGAATATACCACCATGGGGAGAATACCTTTGTAACATTTAGCATTTGTAGTTATTTTACTGTAATTTAACAACATAATAACCAGCACAGATAGACAAAGAGACATTCATGGATTTATATTTAAAAGTAACTTTTATTTTCCCCCCTGGACCCCAGGGTATGGCAGCTGCATAGCCCTGCCATACCCAATTGACGCCCCTGAGACAGACAAACTCGCAGACAATGGATACACTCTCTCATAATGTAAAGCCACACACGCTTGCGCACTCTTGACTGATTGAACCCATCGCTCACATAATCCTCGTCATGGGCACATTTTGTACAATGGCCTCTTGACGCCGTCTGCTGTGTCATCGCTCTAAATATCAGGATTCAGCCGCACAATGGAAGTCGTTTGACATTCAGGCATCATTGTGGTGCATGAAATGAAAATGATTTGTCTGTGTCATCGCAGGAGTGTAATTGCAATGGCAGGACTTTATCTACTTTCTCAGCAAAAAGTGTCTGAAGTAAAATAATAATACAATTAATTGCGGCCCATGTACACCAACATTTCTCTCTTTGTACAGTACCTGTAAGTGACAAATAATCCCCTCCTGATTTTTGAAACATGTTCGAATAGGATATTTGTTAAATGTGAACACTTTTGTGTTTTGCATGACTAATAATCAAAATATTTTTGAGCGGTGCAAATGTGTTAGCATAAAAAGACAGAACAGCCCATACAAGGAGAGGTCCAAATGTATTAGCCAAAGAAATTTGCCCCAAAAAAAATTGCCATGCGTGCCTGACAACACTGAACCGCCCTTGCAGTTACTGAGTGAAATAGTTGATCTACGTGTCATGGCAGGTCTTGCACCGCTCACTTTGTACAGGTGCAATTTTTTATATATTTGTTTCAATTAATTGTATTGATTTTCAATTGTAGTAGTACTAATCACGGCAGTCAGTCTCGAGAGACATGGCACAAGCGCACTTGGATTAGATCAGGTGGTGCTGAGGTGCACCCTCCCCACCTGACAGTAGGCTATAATAACATGGGATTCATTTTGAAAGCAAGGAGACTCTGGCAGAATCCCTGGTTTTAGAATGCAGAATTTAAGGGTATAAACAGCTCTGGATTTCTCTCACAGAAGCTTCATCTATGATCGCTACCAATTAAGCATGACTGATATCTTTCTCAAAACAAGTTGAAAAGTGGTATTGCGGTTTTCAGCGAGTGTGAGCCTCGGTGAGAAATGTGATGATGAACATTTCTCAGATCTCAATGAAATGCTTTCAGTTGCTTTAGTTTACTTCGTTATAACAATTGTAATTGTGTGACATTTAGGAACTCAAATACAGCCCCTGTCATTTTGCTCCTTTCAGCATTATAGTCCGAGCATTTCGTGCACAAAAAACATTCCTAGGGCTAAAACGGCCCCCATAAAACTATGGTTTAATGATGAGTCGTCACTTTTCACAGTTTTGTGGGGGCCGTGTTTCGGAAAGGAATGTTTTTCGTGCAAAACAATGGAATGTTTTTCGTGCAAAACAAATGCTTGCATTGGACCCCTCACATGCTACTTAAAGCATATATATATTTTTGTATTATTTTACTGTATAGTAAAGTCTATGAGACGCCAACTTTGATTGGCTCCCACAAGTTTCCCAAGACAAATATGCAATGTCCCTGTAGCCAAAAATGTTCCATATGGCATGTTCTAACTGTGTGCCAAATTTCATGCTTCTATCATAAAGTGCACAATTCCATCAACATACTGCCCGAAATGCCCGGACTATTAATACAGCTGTTTCTAAGTCAGCAAGTCTACTTTAACATGTGGCTCTATTATTTATGATCTCTATTGATTTGCAGGGAGGACATGTTTATGTGAACTCTTCATAGTGTGGGGTATCTTTATTGCCTTGTGATGTGGGTTGTCCAAGTCTCTCAAGTAATTTTTCGGGCTGTAATCCTAACAGACAGCATCAAAGGCCAAATCACTGAGCTTTCCCGTTATTAGCGTGATGTGCAAAGTTCAATGTGCGGAGCGCAAAGGCAGAGAGAGCCTGTCAAAGCCAGTTCGCATTTAACGCCACTCTCTCAGCAAAGCATGGGAACGAGTTACCAGCTTCATATACGAGTTACCGAGTATAGACAGCAGAAGCACATATTTCTGTCCAAGACCTGTTTATGATCATCCCCATTATGAATTGGTGTGACTGAGTATCAGTCATCCTGGTCTCTTGGTCGGGGCGAGGCCGGTGTCATGGAGTAGAACCATTTCACAGGGCCCCGTCACCCTCTCCCCAGGTTCTGTGGACAGTAGGGGTGGAAGGTGGGAGGGTGGGGGGTAGAGGGCTGACCATGACAAAATCCCTAGCTGGATGGATCAAAGCTCAGCCCCCCACCTCCCCCTGCACCCCCCGAATGATGTGACCTGAACATCTGCTTCGGCACCCGTGGGAGTCGATAAATCCGTCTCAACATCTCGGCGGGGATCTCGGAAAAAGCAACTGAGTGAGGATAGCTGCCCCCTCCCTCCCTCACAACAACCCCTTAATAACTCGGCTAATTTGTACAGCTTTTCCCAGAGACGTTTGGTTAAACCGTCCGCGGTCCAGACGTGAGCGGAGGCCCCAAAAAGAAGAGAACTGCATGTTTTCACAAGGAACGGAGAAATGCCATCCATCAAGCTAAAATTGCCCAAACAGACAGGACCCAGTCAGTTTGCAGAGCTGAATGAGGGGCTCAGTCTGGATCAGGGACGTGCTGGGCCCCCGATTCAGCCCGGGAAAAAGAGTTGGAGAGGCCCTCATTTTTTTTTTTTTTTTTTTTTTTTTTTAATATTTCGTCGTTGTCGGGTGGAAACCTTATATGTCCAAAACCGTTTGTTTTGTATTTAATGATTTAAACTAGTGAAAACAGCCGATCTACAAGCACACAACATCTCGCGGTGCGAGGCGTTGTGTGCTTGTAGATCTGCTGTTTTCACTACTTTTGTGCAACGGCCTTGTAGGATGAAGCAGGGCTTTGCTTCGCGAAAAAATTTACAAATTTGAAACTTGGAGATACAAGGTTTCTGTTCGGGAGTTGTCCCGCTTTTCCCAATGGCCAGCACGTCCCTGGTCTGGATGTACAGAGGGGGGAATAATGACTGCATGGGAATTGTTCAAATGTCGGCTCAGCACAGTGACCGCTGAGGCATATTGCTGAGACGGAGGCAGCGCCCTGTGTGCACGACGCACGCGCACATACTTCTGCATCTATACATGACTGGCTGACACGAGAATGCAAACATGTGCGGGGCTCTCGTGGGGAAGGCGTGGAGGCTGCATACATTCACACATCATGATTCATGCGTTTGACTCCGTTCCATCCATCTCATTCACACACAGGGGCGTCACAAGGGGGGGGGGGGGGGGGGGGTTTAGTGGGACTGAGTTGCTAGGGCCCAAGGTGGAGGAGGCCTTAGTTATTTTATACTTTAGCTATTGAAAAATAGCAGATATACAAGCTCACAGCGCGGCGCTGGGGGCTTGTAGATCTGCTATTTTCGTGAAAAAGTAGTGAAAATGTGTGCAAATCTTTGAATATATGTATTTTTTAAGCGAACATTTGTAACATTTGTAGCGAACATTTGTAAGTAACTACTAAATATTTTGAGATGGGGGTCCGTGGCCAAATACACATCATTTTGGGGGTCCTTTACATGAAAAGATTTGAGCACCTATGACATAGAAACATCGATTTTTCAAAAAACCTTAGAAGTATTTGAAATATTCAAAGACTTGCACAACTTTTCACAATATTTCAAAAATAGCATATAAGCTCGCAGCACTGTGAGCTTGTATATCTGCTATTAGTTAAAGCACAAAAGAATGCGTAATAATGCGTTCCCAGTCTAAATGGGTTAAACCCCCTCCCACTATGAAGAACATTCATGGGGGGCCCGCAGTCAATCCTTGTACCCAGGGCCCAGAATTTGGTGCGACACCCCTGAGTCTCATGTTAACATAGCGACATGCAGGCTGTATGCACTGTGACTTACAAAGAAACACGTGTGTGCATGAGACGTGCACGAGAAGTGCACGTGTACACAAACACACACGTCGATCATAAAACAATAAACAGATGTGGAACACCCCTCCCCCCACACACACATACAGTAGGCTATGGTACGCAAGCACACACAGAGGCCTGAAGGTTTGTTTTTCCAACACATGACCAGATCCCCCATGTTCCAATTGGAGAGTGTAAGAGACAAATCCCATCAACAATAAAGCCGGCTTTATACTTTGCTGTGCGCCGGTGCCGCGCAACACAAATAGCAGATCTACACGCTCACAACTTCAGTGCCGGTACACAGGAGTTGCCCTGGTCAAGGCTCCACGCTTGCTCTGACGAAGATCTGTAACGATCGAAGGAGAAGCACTGTTTTGAAATACATTTTGTGTACAGACTAGAGCATTTTAAGTTGCGAGAGTTTGGCTTAGCACCAAGATAGGAAGATGTGTGTAAAATTGATCACATAAGGTGCCACATTAAACATACTTTAGGACAATAACAAAAGAATCACGAATCAAACTTAAAGCTTTTTTCCCTCTTTCACTTCTTAAAGACCAAAAATCCTAGCGATTGATGCCTGCAGGTCAGTCAGTGGAACATGATCGATGCGGCGCGCTTAATCTCCCGGGGGAACTCCCTGAGGCGCAGGCACAACATGAGAGCTAAGTATGATGGAGAGGCCTTTACTGGGACAAATGCTCAGTTGCTGAAACCAAAATGCAATTTGTGCCTTGGAGTAGGGAGAGTATAGGACAACACTGGAGGGAACGCAGTTAAGCTAAACAAAGGTAACGAAAGAGCCAAGCAGAGCACAGCGGGATCAATTGGCAAGGATAATAGAACCAGCGCTGAATCCAACTGAACAAGCACTGAATACAACTGAACTTGTTCTGCAGTGGTGGAAAAAGTATACTCAAATGTTTTACTAAAGTATCAATACTGAGTGACAGTGTTATACACACTGGTAACCTATCGAGGGGAACACGCACCAAAGAGTTTGGTACTGTAAGGTGCTGCTGATATGCTCCAGCCTCCAAGTCTGCAGACTTCCCGGATAGATGTTTACATGCTTGCCCGTCATAAACATCCACATGTTTCATGTTTCTTTCTTACCTGTTACGTTTACGTTGTTCATTTAGCTAAAAGCTATACTGTGTAAGTTGCTCAACTAGTGGTCAGTAGCGGCACAGCAAACCGCGGTCGCGTCTGCTTTTTACGGCCGTTTTTCGCCGCGGACCGGGCCTTCAGACCACCGCGTCCAGCCGTCCACCTCGCCCTCCTCGCCACGCATCCGTAGAGGTCTCTCGTGTCCCTCTGCGGACCGGTGTTGGGGAGCAGTACAGGCTAGACTCCTAGACCAGCGTAAACAACACTGCTGTTGAAGCAAGCTGCTTCCTGAAGAGACGCAAGATGCGCTGTGATTGGCCGGCAGTGTATGATCTGGGCTGTGATTGGCCGGTAGGGAGACACGTGTACAGAATGATGCAGATTACATAATTTTGCAGGGAAAAACAGTCCCGGTCACGGCCACACAGGCTCAGTAGAACACATATAAAGAAAAGGCTTTTGGGGATGAAATTAACAGAGTGGGTGTTCTTTAGCGATTTAATAGTTAGGAAAATTTTAAGATTTGTTATATTAAAAAAGTTACATAGTATAGCTTTAAGATTAAACACCCTCGCTGTTGAACAAAAAAGAAAGAAAGAAGACATGGATCCATTGGTACAGTAGCAGCCACTGAAACCCTTGGAATGACAGAATTCGAAAAGAGAAAAATAGCGCTGCACTCTGTCTGCTTATGCTATGACTTAAGAACTGACATTTACTCCTACAGGTATCGATTCTTCTGAGTAAACAATGTTCAGTTTACTGTGAAGATGGCCGGCAGGCCGAAATGTCAGTTATCAAAGTTATTGCATAAGGAGCTAGAGTGTGCGACACTTTTTTCCTCTTTATAATGTATTCCCAGTGCAGGCAGACATGGCTTAGTGCACCAGTTGTACTGAAACTGGTAGACAATAACCTCCGTGAGGCTCACCCAAGCGAAACTACCAATATTTAACAAGCGACTTTACAGAAAAACAAGCCAGAAGTCGCTTAATAATAAGCAGACATGTCAACCCTGTCCATGACTCTGTGCTGTGGACTGTCTGGGTGGGTAGGAACCGTTCTAATACATTTAATAATTGCAAATCGTTGTTGTCGGGTGGAAACCTTGTATGTCCAAAGCCTTCCTTTTTTTAAATTATTTTAAAAACGAAAATGAAAAATGCATCGTGGGCGTTGTGTGCTTGTAGATCTGCTATTTTCACTGCTTCTGTGAAACACTCTTGTATGATGAAGTAGGGCTTCAATTTACCAAAAGAAAACATACACATTTGAAACTTGGAGATACGAGGATTCTGCCTAACAGTTACGAAATACTGTAGTGCTTGACCATGAAAATAAACGAGGCTCTTGTTGCAAACTGACAGCATGGGAATCAGTTTTAACTGAAATTGCAGTACAGCATGACCATGAAAATAAAAGAAACTAAGAAATGTATAATTCCACATAGACGATGACAGAAACGTTGATTTATGCAACCTATTTCTGCTCCTGAATATAACAAGATAACAAAGTTTGAAACTATCCATTGTGAATTTGAAGTGAATCAATATTAAGGAACTGAACGGCCACACCGAATATTTGAACAGAAACGATTTTCTAAAAACACAGAAAGCAGCAGTCTCCAGGCCCTCTCAGGGGTCATCAACACGAGTCCGTGGCAAGACTTGTGTTATTCTGTGGCAAATTCTAGATTTTCTTCTTTACACACCATTATAACAGGGGTGTCAATTGGGTATGGCAGGGGTATGCAGCTGCCATACCCTGGGTCCAGGGGGGAAAATAAAAGTTACTTTTAAATATAAATCAATGAATGTCTCTTTTTCTATCTGTGCTGGTTATTATGTTGTTAAATTACAGTAAAATAACTACAAATGCAAAATGTAACAAACTTGTCACTAACAAGGTATTATAATTCTATTCTCCACACTTGTATTCTCCCCATCTTGACAGAATGGTATATTCCCAGCTTCCGCAGGTCAGCTGCACAGTTGCAATGCATTATTGTTAATTGTAGCACATTTACTAACATGCTAAGTTTAGATGCACTTGAACAACCGTTCCAGGCTGCCATATCCAGCCCAAGAAACCATAGAAACCTGTGTGGAAAAACTGCAAAACTCGTTTTCTTCAGACATTGTGAAAATAGCCAATCTACATGCTCACAACGCCTCGCGTCGATCTACATGCTCACAACGCCTCGCAGCGCGAGGCGTTGTGAGCATGTAGATCTGCTATTTTCACAATAGAACCGTGTTTTACAAAATGTAATGCCTCTTTTCCATGAGGACTCCCATCTTTGCCATATAGCTTTTGCTGAACTGACGCCACTGCATTATAATGTTCTTATTTTCAGGGGCACGGTGGAGCAGATGGTAGCGCTGTCGCCTCACAGCTGGATGGTCCTCCATGTCATCAGTGCCCATACCCTATAGGTGGGGTTGGCCAAAGCCGGGCCTTTCTTTGTGGAGTTTGCATGCTCTCCCAGTGTCTCCTAGGGTAGGTACCCGTCCCTCACTAACAACATGTCTCCAGCTTTTCTCCAGAATATGTATGACACTGATTTATTTCGACACTATGGCATATTAGGTGGCCAACTCCCCCATGGTCCAACTAGTACCAGTGGTTCTCAAATATTTTCTTTGCGAGGACCCCCATAACACAGAGTGTTACATGTGATTTATTTATTTTTTCTTCTTTTATTTATTTTATTATTATTATTTTTTTTGCATTATTGTATAAATGTAGGATTACCTCTGTACCTTTTGCAAACTATTAACTCTTTTACTGCCACAGAATTGAACAAAAAGCTCCATCCACTGCCAGAATTGTCGCTCATCTTTGAAGGCCTACTGGAGAAATTTGGTTTCGACTATAAAGACAACAATTATATGGCAACGTAGAATAGAATGTCTACTTTGCAACAGAAAAAGATTTCGAGCTTTTATCTTGTTCTGTTCATTAGCTAGAAGCTGCAGAATGTGGCCTAAAAACAGCTCTTTGAGAACATAAAGCTGAGAAAAATGCATTTTTGTGAAGAATACATTTTCAGGCAGAAATCTCTCTTTAGCCTTTTATTGTTGGCTTCAGTAACATCACACCTATGATCAGTGGTTGTTTACAAACAAATTCAAAAAAATAAAAACAAGAAAAAGTGTCTTTTTACACACTTTTAGTGTGTAAGAGAAGTAAGAGCAGTAGTAAGAGCAGTGCAGAACATTGACACAGTGACATGAGCTTCAGCCTGAATCCTGCTTCAGCTTTCAGGGTTCTCTTTATCTCACTGTGACACTACATGTCTACAGAGTGTATATGTGTGTGTGCGTGCGTGCGTGCGTGCGTGCGTGCGTGTGTGTCATTCAGCCTGCACAGGGCCTGGGGCTCCATTCTGTTTCACTCCAGCCAGGCTCCTCCGGAAGGGCTCCACCGGGTCTGCTGAACTCGTACACGAGCCCATGGTCGATCTGTAAATTATACAAATACATAATTACTATAAAATACATGAAAAATAGTACACCTTCAAGCTCACAACGCGTCACAGCAGAATGCGTGACGCCCTCTCTCTCACACACACACACACACACACACACACACACACACACATCCTTGTGTGACTCGTACACGAGCCCATGGTCGATCTGTAAATTATACAAATACATAATTACTATAAAATACATGAAAAATAGTACACCTTCAAGCTCACAACGCGTCACAGCAGAATGCGTGGAGGTTGGGGGCCTACTATTTTCATCAAAAGGCCGTTTTAGAAATGTCAACCCCTGCCTCTCTAACATTCTATGCACTTCCTGCTTACCACACAAATATATATATATATATATATATATATATATATATATATATATATAGTAATTATGTAAAAACAGCATTCATGGTCTGGAGAGGGCACTTTTTACAGATGGATAAAAGGGCAGGGGCTCAAGCCCCCTTTGATGTCTATGTGAGCATGTGCATGGTGCTAAGTCTGATTTACAGAAAAAAGTTTGTTTTTTCTTTACCTATCCTTGTCCTTGGACGACCACGATGTGGAAATGAAGAAGTAGGCTCATCATCATCGTCGACTCATCATCTAAAATCATAGCCAGGAAAATATCAAATAGTTTATATCTAAACAAATCAATTTACAATTTTGACATTTAGCAAATGACTTACAATAAGTTCATATATAACATAAAATGCAGTTATAGTAAATAGTTACCATGCATTTACTGTCACAGTGAAATTCCCTTTATACCCTGTATACCTATATAAAATGTCACAATGCAACATAGCTCTGTTTACACAAAGCTGTACTCCCTCCAACTATGTTCCCCATTTTCAACAGTTTTTATTTGTAACACTTGCTTTGGCAATGTAAACGTATGTTTTCTCATGCCAATAAAGCTCCTTTGAATTGAACTGAAAAGCTACATCATCAGCTGATGATGATGATGATGACGATAAAAAGAAACCTCTCCCTCTCTCTCACACACACACGCATCGTACGCACGCACACACAAACTAAGCCAATAAATCCTAAATTCCCATCAAATAATCTTAGTAGGCTGTGCAGTGCACGTACACTACACGCGGTACGTGCACGCGCGTGATAGGAACTCCACGTGTGTCCTGAGTAGCGACAAAAACAAACAAAGCACGTGGATCCTAACTGCTTGGATCAAGTTACTGATCCGGTCCGGATACGGAAACATTTCTTGCATGTATGTGTACGTGTAAATAGCCGGATGCAGTAGGCGGGCTCTAGACCGGATCCCAATGTCGGAGTGGCAACACGTCGCAATGGAAAACCGTTACCCACTGACCATCCCCCCATCCCAGGCTTCCAGTTCCACACGGATGCTCTGTTATCACACAGTATACAACTATATACAGTATACAACTATACAATACATACATGCACTGGATTGGAAGTCTTACTTTGGACAGTAGAATCGTGGCCTCTGTTCTCCGAGGGGTCTCTACGCGGAAGCCATTCTTCATTGGCCAAATCGCCCAGTTTGTCCGTCTTTTCGCGGCGGTACATGGGTCTCTGCTGCTGCGGCGATGTGAGCCCCCGGGCGGGGGGATCCATCCTACACGGGGGTCGAGCTCCGTCGGGATCGGTTTCCACAATATCACGAGGCTCTTGATCCATTTTTGGACCCCGGTTCTTCGCGACTGGCACCATCTAAAGGTGGTTGCACACTGCTGCGTTTTTCGTTGCGAAATGCGTTTTTCAGGACAAGGAGAGAGAGGGAGATAGAGAGAGCAAGGGACTGAGTGGTGCGCGAAACGGGCGGCAGTGTGCAAACGTGACTGACACAACGTGAGGTTGATTTTTTTATTTGCGTGCTTCGAAATTCACTCCGATATTCGGCCCGAAAAACGCAGCAGTGTGCAACCAGCTTTAGTCTGGGATCGCTTCCAATTTCGGGCTTTTGATCCGGTCGGGAGCGGATGACGTCCTACATTCTTCAATCTTTTTATCTTCAATAACAATGGCTACAGTGATCTTTTTCTCTTCTTCATCATCATTATCATCATCATCATCGTCATCATCACGACCACCACCACCATGGGCGCTGGTCCTGGGTCACCAACACGGGTAGGTTGTGTAATCCTAATTCTAACAAAGTTTATTTCTATCGGTCAGGGGGGGTTGGGTCGCACTTCGGCGGAATGATACCAGCAAGTTGAGGCTGAGTTGGCCTAATACATCTCAATATTCTAGTACTGCTAAATACTACTACCTACTACAATTACTATACTACTAATACTATAAAACAACTGATTTCCGACAAAATGATCGCTTTTACCAACGTTTCTCTCTCTCTTTCTCTACTAACAGCCCGATGCATAAAACAATATAGTCCCTCAATGCTGCTAGCAGCTAGCAGTGGCGTCAGTTCAGAACAAGCTAAGGTATGGCAACATGACTGGTGTCTGGTGAAGACACCAGTCATGTTGCCATACCTTAGCAACAGGCACGATGAAAAGTACATTTTTATTATTTCCCCCTGTCAAGGTATGGCAGCTGCATACCCCTGCCATACCCAATTGACGCCCCTGGCAGCTAGTCGCTCTGGGCAGGCGGAGCCAGGACAGTCTGTTTACTTTTTTTTTTATGAAAGGTTTCCGGCTGTCCTCAAAATGACACAGACGACCAATTATGCATTCAAAAGTTGCGCAAGGACGACTTTTATCATAATCCATAAAAAACATCAAACGAACGAACGGGCGTATTGGCACAGACGTCCCTGGAGGATTGGGGCGAACAGGAACGTTCAAAGCAGTATAAGAGTTAATAAAGTATTCAATCAATCAATCAATCAATCAATCAATCAATCAATCAATCAATCAATCGTATCATAGGACAAACAAATGCATTATTTATTTATTTTGTATATATTTTTTAATTAATTAATTATTATTTTGTATTCATTTTTTTATTTATTGCATTGGCCTGGAAGAGAATTTAATAAACTGACATAAAGTCTACTAGTTGGTTTTTATTCGCTCCAAAATACAGCCTATAGCCATGCATGCAGAAGCAATCCCCCTCCTCATAGTGCAGGGAGGAAATGGGGAGGCGTGATGGAGTCAAGGATCTGGGTTTAATGACTTGGGGATCAGGCTATACCAGAGCGGAGCAGAGCAGGGACAGATTGGGTTACTGTGGCCCCCAGCGCTCCCACAGAATGGCGACCCACTCCTCCATCCTCTCTCTCTCTCTAATAGAGGTGGGACGTTTGCGAACGACTCGAGTCTTTTGAGCGGCTCTTTGAAATGAACGATGGGACCGGTTCGCAGTAGCCTAGTAAACGACCAACTTCCGTTCTGGTTTCCGGAAGAGGGCGGGTACGAGGCTATAGGTTCGCAGTAGGGAGCCGTTCCCTTCTAATGAACAGTGGTGGGAAAAGTACAAAAAATCTTTACTTGAGTACTGCGATGTAGAAATAATACAAGTTCGGAATTAAAATGTACTTGAGTAAAAGTACAAAAGTATTGGTATAAAAATGTACTTAATACTTAAAGTACCACAGTACTCATTATGCAAAATGTCCCATTTCACAAGTTTTCCAATGAATAATGTAGGGAAAAAAAAAACATTTGAAAATAGCAGATCTATTTTCGTCTATTTTCAAATGGTGGAAATGTATATGGCCAAAATGTATAGGGTTGAAGTGATTTGTAATTATAATCAAAATCTACAAAATAACTAAGTAACTAAAATCAGCCAGTCTTTTGAACGGCTCTTTAAGAGGACCGGATCCCAGAGATCCGGCTCACTTCAAAGAGACATAAATCCCATCTCTACTCCACATAACAGAGATGAAGTGATTTCCTGTGTTTGTTGATGCAACTCAGGCTGGGAGAGAGAGAGAAACAATTTTCCAGGGCCCTTCAGTTAGTTTGTTACAGTGGTTGCAACTCATGATAGCAGTGCTACTCATGAGTCCCTTTTTACGCTGTGAAAAGAGACACCGTGATGCGTGAGAACATTCAGATGTGCACTGTGCACATGCACACCTACTCGTATCTCCATCACACATGAGCCTCCTCAGAAATTACATTCGAACATTGGTCTTAGAAATTGGCCCATAACCTAAACTGCACATAATCCGGAGCACATATGGGCAACAGGCAAGGACTAGTAATTATAATTATTGTTTTATGCAGTATGTTTATTTGACAGGGACAATAGAAAAAAATATTGATCAATTTATGAAAACATTGTGCACGCCGTCCCTCTTTTTTTATAACTTGTTGCATAGTTTTTGGTATTGTCCCTGTCGAGGAATATTCAAAATTGTAATATTAATTTACCAGCCCTAGCCTGCGTGTGCAGAGACTGTGCACGCACGCACGCACGCACGCAAGCGCACGCGCACACGCACACACACACACACACACACACACACACACACACACATACACACACACACACACACACACACACACACACACACACACACAGCTTAATGCTTGGCACATTGAGCCATTGTCTGCTGAATACATTTCTGACTTCATATTGAAGACCCAGGAATGTCTAACGAGGGAAACTGATGCCTGCCGAGAGAAGTGCTCCAAACGTGACTGTCTCAAGGTAACTAGGTAATAGGTAACTTTTCTTTATTTGCCTTACATTTAGCACTCTGAAAAACATAATGATAGAAAATCGTAATAATAGTGTCAATTCTCTGAAATAATAAAGCATTGTCGTTGCTATCAAGCAGAAAAGTTGTTTTTATTTTATTAATGACCTACTTTGTCATACAGTGTCATACAAAAGTAGTAAAAATAGCCAATCTACAAGCCCAGACGCTATTTCTGCTAATTAAGTCAGGGGTGTCCAAAGTGCGGCTCAGGGGCCAAATGCGGCCCGATGAGAAATCTTACACGGCCCGCAGCTTCACTCCTAAATTGTATTATAAACGGTCCGACAGCACCATCAAACAAGAATATTTTATTGTATAATTCGTCTGGTTACATTGGTAATGTGAGTTATTTGTGTTTTGTTCAGAGAACACACCTGACAAAAAGACCATTGATATTAAATATTGATGATATTTAAATAAAATATTGTAATTGCAGGGCATATGTACTGTAGTATATGACTTTGTTATGGTCTGACCCAAAGTGCATTTTGTCAGGAGATATAGTTGGCCCTTGGGTGTTTTAATATTTTCTAATGTGGCCTTTGAAAATGGTTTGGACCCCTGAATTAAGTGTGTCGGTCATCTATCTATAAATTAGGGAAACCTACGTCTGTGTGAATGCGTGTCTGCGTGTCTGCGCTGACTTCATCCAAAGGGAAAACCCTTGAGAAATCACACGGTGACGTCATCCAAAGGGAAAACCCTTGAGAAAACACACGGTGACGTCCCAGGCCATATATAAAGGCCACGATAGGGGCTGTCTATGCCCGTAGCCAATCCTTAATAAACGGGCATATGTCCAAAAACCTTGAGGATTGGTGGATTGGTGAGCTTCACATGACATTTCAGCCAACCAAATGGTTGGAGTTGATAAAGCACAATTTACCTCGATTGACCGAGCCTGACCCATCGGCTTTGCGGATTGGTCAAACCTCGCGGGACGTTTGTGCCGCCGAACACATCTAGTTATTATAAATAACAAGAAGCTTTTCGGGCGGCCGAGCGTCTAGTCAGGGACAGGCAAACTCGGGAACAATGTAAATAGGGAATGAATGCCCCGCCCTTTAATGCAAACCCCATTATACCTGTTGTCATAGGACCCGTTTTGACCATCTGTTTGCCTGTGTCCATTTATGCCCATATATGGAGATATACGGTGCATACAGTGATTCCGAACGTTTTGCGCCGGTTCGGGAAAACCGTGAATCTGCCGAATCTGAAGCCGGTGGGACGAACGGTTCTCGAGATACGCGGATTACATACATACATAGACGCACGCACACAGAGACTTATTGTAAGATTAACCAATGAAAACTACTGTATTTAACAAGAGCTTGTAACTAAATAACTAATTGCATTGGATCCATTTCCTGAAAACCACAAATTTGGACATACAAGGTTTCCGCCCGACAACGACAACATGTGAGTTTTGATTGGATGCTTATTTGGTGAATGTGCATGTTCAGAAGCGCAGAGGGAGTCGCACAGAGAGCTTTAGACTCACACACCATGCTGGAAAGTAAACACTGCAATTATCTCAAACAAACTAAATAGATTTTTTTGTCTGCTGCTCTCCACAACTTACAAATTGAAAACAAAAACTAATTTCCTCCTGATTGCTTCTCATTCTGGAAATAGACTCACTGATTGCTCTAAAACTAAGGTGGGCTGATTGGTTCGTCTGTGAAGCTCACAAACAAGTGATTTGTGAGGACATATTGACATTTCTCCAAAAGAGAAAATGCACGTATTTAAATAAGTCTGCACCAGAATCAAGGATAAAACATATTCCTAGTAGCCATAGAAACAAATAACCAGAGGTGGGGATAACAAAAGCAGAGGCATCTGTCGTAGATTAGAGTTTATCATGATTGATTATGTGTGACGTTATAGAGTAGATCATGTGTTCATTGATTATATTAACTAGACCTTACCCGTACAAAGATATGTGCTCCAAAATATGTGTGGGTTGTGGGGAAAGTTACTGTAACTGGTGCGTGTGTGAGAATATGTGGGAGCATCATAATGTAAGGAGCAGCCCATGGAGGAGTGTATTTATGATTTCCATACCCGTTGGAAGATGACCCGGTGCATGCATGACCCATGCGAGAGAGAGAGAGAGAGAGAGAGAGAATGTGTGTCTCTTCACTGCAACATTCCTAACTGTGAGAGAGGTGTGTGTGGGGCTATGGGATCCCATGGCCTGGAGGAACAGACCGTAACCCTGACAACAGGCTGAGCTGAACAGGCTGTGCTGTACAGAAGTGGTGAAGAAACGCTAATAAATAGCTTGAATTTGGGAAAAATATGAAAATCGGGCTCCGTCAGCGTCTGTATAATGCTAATGGCCAATGCCATGTGAAAATTGGGATCAGTTGCTGAAGAGATAAAGGTGGAAATGCATTGTGACTGACCTACTGACTGACTGACTGACTGACCTCTCTCTCTAATTATATAATGGATATCTAGGTCTGTATGATGATACTAATACCTGATAGTTAGGAGTAGAGAGGCCTTCCGTAGGCCTCAGTAACTATTGTTTTGGTAAAGCCTATCTTGTTATGGTACAGCTCGTTCCAGAGGCAATGAAGCCACACAGTATAACTCTAGTGTCTGACCATTCTTCTTGGCAGAACTCTTTTACCACTGCCCAGAGTGATAATTGCACTTCTGTCCATGATATCATGTTACATAAACTTGACCACCACCACCACCTAATATAATTGTCTTGTCTCCTCATGTTCTCATGATTATTGATTGATCTGAATTCCACCACACATCAAACCCTGAATATACTTTATATCGTCATTGTCGGACAGAAAACTCATATCTCCAAGTTTCAAATTTGTTATGTTTTTTCGCAAAGTAAAGCCCTGCTTCATCATACACGACTGTCGCACAAAACTAGTGAAAATAGCAGATCTACAAGCACACAACGCCTCGCACCAGTGCTTGTGTACTTTCATCAACTCATCCATGCCAAGTCCTCTGCTACAAACCTGGAACGCCACGGGAATGACACACACTTCACCCCACATACCGATGCATGTGATTGCATCAACTCTGAATACTTCTCCCTCTATTCCAGGGTCTCAGATGAGGCCACAGTCTGACGGTGCAGCGGGTGCACACACTGTAATTCAACAACGGCCAGCCAAAGAAAAAGAAAGCACAATCAGCTGATTGCAGTGACAGTGTGTGAGAGTATGAACACAGTCATTGACAAGGTCTTTTTTCCCACCCCACCATCTAATGCAAACCCGACTCCATCTGGCCACAGCTCTTACGTAATGTGGTTGAAATGGGTTGCCTTCCTCAGTCATCGTCGGTAGAGAAGTGTTTGTGAGCAACATCAATACATTTCTGACCATTACCGCAGTGCAACAGCACATGGTGTTCCAATCACATTCTCTGGCAGGGTGTGATCCCTCACATATGGGGCCAGGGTTCAAAGACGGCCGCAGCCTCTATAGCAGCCTCTGCCAGGCCCAAATCCTATAGGCATGTTTGCAAAGACGCTCCCCATCAGCCAGGGGGTTACCAAAGGTGCACGCGTGGCTCATGCCCCGGTCAGGGATCTTTGCGTAGGGATGACAACGTTTAGAAATGGCTCAGAAGGAAGAGAGAAAGAAGATTATGATTGTGGGCGTGGGGGTTAGACAAGGTGAGATGGAGAGGGAGAGAGTATTACTACAGCCCAGGGAGGGAAAGGCGGAACAAAGTCCTAAAGTAATAACTTTAACTATTGTAGAATGCAGCCCTTTTGTCTTGTCATGTACTTTTTTTCTTTTTTGTTTGTATCATTGTATGTTTGTTTGTCTCTTGAAACAGTATGTACCTTTTATGTCTGCTGTCTCTTTCTCCCGATGGTGATAGGTAACTGCAATTTATGTCCAAACTGAAATAAAAGTCTTGGTATCGCATCTAATGGCCAATCTTGTGTCTTCTTCAAATAACTTTAGCTGTAGGTGTCCTACTGTTTGACAGGGGTCGGATCTTTTCAATGGAAGAGCAGTGGTTCATGCAGGGACCCTTGACGAGGTTCCAAATGGACCCTTGCATGTCTGTAACTCAGAGTGTGTAAAAATGTATCCAATTGGTAAAATGTTGTACTCTCTCAAGAGTCCTGGGGGTCCTTGAAATAGGCCTAAAACATAGAAAAGAAAAGAGAACCACTGGAGTACAGACACCACCTCCAACCACTGCATCTTGTAATATTCTACATAGCATACAGACTGGTTAAAATAATGTTTTATTCAATCAAAAAAGTCCTTTAAGGGTAGAGAGAGACGGAGGGGGGAAATGAGACAGAGCGGTGAGGGGATCGCCCGAGAGAGAGAGAGAGAGAGAGAGAGAGAGAGAGAGAGAGAGAGAGAGAGACCCCCACTGAGCTCTCAGCACTCAGTTAGCTTAGGCTGAACCTGTTTCTGATCAGCACATTCCATTAGTATGGAATCACAAAGCTTTTCTCCTGCCAACACTGAGAAACACACACACACACACACACACGCACACGCACACGCACACGCACACGCACACGCACACGCACACACACACACACACACACACACAAGGAACTGCGCTCTTTGTTGCACTGTTGCATTTCGTTTACAGAACCCATTTAGAAACTCCGTGGGGGACGTGTCTCTTCAGTTTTCACAATTGCGACATCTTGATATTCAAAACATTTCTATCTTGTCTCTCTCGTTATGCTGTGTTTATTTCACATCCCCAGCGGGCTGCTCTAGCCTCCCTGCTCCAGCTTCAAAAAGGCTGCTCCATTAGACCATGTCTCAGGGACGTGCAGAGAATATGTTAGAGAGGCAGAGGCTGACATTTCTAAAAGTGGCTTTTGGTGAAAATACTGAAAATAGCAGACCTTGAGGTTGGCTATGTTCAGTACTTGATACCACACTGAACTAAGCATGATCAAGTCAGTTCTGGAGATGTGGCGTAACTGCATCGATTTATACACAGAGAGGACAATTCTTTCAACATGAGATGTTGCACTCAAGTTCAGGAGAGTTTGGACAAGGTCTTTTTCTTGAATGCTGCCTTCAGGTATGGCATGGAAAGAGGGCATTTGCAATTTCTTTCACCAGTAAAAACTGCATTCATAGTCTGGAGAGGGCACTTTTTACAGACGGGTAAAAGGGTAAGGGCTCAAGCCCCCTTTGATGTCTACGTGTGCACGTGCCTGCCATGTCCAATTGTCAAAACAATACTAGGCATTGAATTGTCATCTATAAAGTCTCTCTGCAAACCGCCGCAGCAAATAAATCACCAACTAATAACCCGTGGCATAACATTTTAATCAACACTTACTTGAAACGTATCAACAAAAAAAAAAGGTAGGAAATAAAATTACAAAAAATGCATCAAACACTTTGCAGATTTCACAGTCTGTGGGTACTGTACATGTATGAAGGCACATTGTGTACTTTTTAAGGGTGCGTGGGATTGTCTTGTTTTAAAAAACGGCTGCAGTTAACCCCGTGTTCGGCCAGGGGTCGCACCGCCCTGCAAATCCCCCCGGAAAGTTGGACCTGGTCCCTCTCTGCAGCCAAAAGGCCATAAAACATCTCAGAGCCGCTCCTCCGTGACAAAGGGCTTGAGAGTAGTGCTGGAGTTATGGAGGCACCGGGGTGGGAGAGGGGCTTGAGCGTGAGCGATGACCACTTGGGCTAACACGGTCAAGGCTAATGTCAAGTAGCAGCCCTCGCCCCCGCCGTGTCCCCCCCCCCCCCCCGTACAACACAAACATCTGCACTTTGACCTCTTTTAAAGGAAAGCCAGGGTTGAGGAGGAGTGCTCTCAAATTGGACTCGAATGGGAGCTGGGGAGAACGGTCTCCAGGGGGGCCGGGAGGGACATTCCTATGAATATCACAGGGTTTATGTGCTTCATAAACAAAAAAGGCACTTCACTGAATCCTAGATGGGATCACATTTCTAGAAAAAGACAACAAATATGAACTGGTGTTTGTTGCTACAAGTGGCATGTATAATACAAATCCATCCATTCAAATAAAATAACCACAAATACAAATATATACACATACATATGCCAAGGTTTTCTTTGTGTGTGTGTGTGTGTGTGTGTGTGTGTGTGTGTGTGTGTGTGTGTGTGTGTGTGTGTGTGTGTGTGTGTGTGTGTGTGTGTGTGTTTGTGTGTGCGTGTGCGTGTGTGGTTTCGTTTTTGGTCTGTGGTATTATTATGGATCCAACATCAACACAGGGATTTTAAATTGATTGCTTTTGCCAACAGTATCATTTGACAGACACGCATAGTTGATTTCATCACTGGAATGTCTTAATGTCCTTTTCTGGGAGGACATGTTGTACTCAAGTGTCCTCGTATCTACTGTACCACTGATGTGAGTACACATTGTTATGTCAACATCTTTTCAACACAGTCAGCAATAACAGTCATCCGCAGCAAATTTATTCCTACATTTACTTTTATTTATCTCTTTGGCCTCAATGTGTTTAGCATGAAAGGTTTCAGTGACTAATTCTTTCACCTACAGTACATCGATTTTTCCATGGCTCTCGGCAGCTACTGTATAGCAGGCCTAATTTCCTTTTAAGTTTAAAACGAATAACAGACAGTACAACATGTACACACATCCTTCTTTTAGACGTTACCAGGTGTTACTGTGTTTACCCGTCCTGGTGCGGTGCCATGACCCCCCGTAAGCGTAGTGCAATCACGAAGCAATCACATCTCATACCGTGTGGTCAGTGTATGCAACATCATGGCAGTTTCCTGCCTCATAATAGTTCAGTCAAAGACAAAAGTGATCAGTGGTTGGTTGCTTTGTTTTTTAGTTTTTTTTTTTCAATCCGTTCCCTCTCCTACTCCAAATGATATATTCCACAGTAATATCCAAAAGTCCTTTAACGGGAAGATGTGTGGGGGAGGTAGGGGGGGGCTTGAAAGTGAGAGTGGGGTTCTCGGTGTTGAGAGATAAAACAGACATCTCTCCAGGTCCTCTCTTTGGTTCACAGCCCCACTCGCTTATCTCTGTACCAGAGTCTTGTTTATATATACACTTCAGTGTCTGTTTCTGTGTGTGGCGTGACCCCTGCGAGGAGGGGGGGGGGGGGGGGGGCGTTTAGGTCAGTGGTTCTCAACCTTCTTCATTTCAGGGACCCCCGTTTGATATGCATTAGGCCACGGGTCCCCCCATTTTAACTCAGAGTGTACAAAACATGTGTACACTCTCAGTTACAGCCCATAGACTCGCCATATTGTAAAGAAATTGAGCCGCTTCCTTATTTCCTTCACAGGTGTTACCAATGATGCTGATTAAGGCTCTGTTCCATTCTGGTCAAACAGAGTCAGGGTCCTAAATGTTTGGCTCACTGGATCTCAAAGTGTCCTTGAGGGGGTTCCAAATGGCCCCTTATGGGTCTGTAACACCAAGAGTGTACAAATGGACCTGTATGGGTCCATTTGGTTCCATTTGTACACTCTCAGAGTTACGGTGGTCCTTGAAATCAAAGCGTCTAAGAACCACCGTGCTACACACTAAATGGAACAGAGTCTTAATCAGTATCACTGGTAACACCACAGGAAGTAAGGAAGGGGCCTGATTTCTTTACAGTATCAGAGTCTACTGTATTCGGCCCCCTGGTTGCCCCACCGGGGATCCTACTGACATGGAAAAACAAGCGGGCTAGGGGCACCCCGCCTGATGCCCCGCCGCCGCCTGCTTGTCGTGTGCCCCGGAGATCCAGTGGTAGCAGTCGCTGGCGTTGCTCTTGTCGCTGGGCGGCTGGACGGCGCAGCGCGTGCAGTAGACGATGCCCAGCGCCACCATCACCACCACGAAGATGCACAGCGGCACCAGCAGGCCCACCAGCAGCCAGCTGCTGCCGCCCTCCTTCTGCTCCCTGCCTTCCAGGCCAGCGTCGCCCTCGCCCGCCCTCTCCGGCGAGACGGTGGCGGGCGGCGGCGGGCCGGCAAGGGAGGGCCGCGCGGGGTCCGGAGGGCTGGTGTTCTCCCCGTAGTCCTCCACCACCTCCACCCCGACCTCCACCACCTGCACTGGGAACTGTGGGTGGGAGTCTGGCGGAGGCCGGTCGACCTCCTCCTCCTCGCCTTCCTCCTCGTAGTAGTCGGGAGGCGAGTCCGTGTCGGCGAGCGGCGAGTCCGTGGGTCGTGCGGCGTCGTCGTTTCTGGGTTTCTGCCCGGCCGGCGTGGGGCTGAACCACATGAAGTTCCAGGCCCCTCCGGAGATGGTGGTGGTGGGCAGGGCGGGGTGGCCGGTGGTGGTCTCCTCCTCCTCTTCGTCGTCGTAGTAATCCGGGGTAGGGGTGGGCTCGGTGGTGGGTGGGGGTGGGGAAGAGGTGGAGGTGAAGGTGGAGGTAGGCGCGGCAGCCCACGCAGACTGAGCCTTGTCTCCCCACTCCGGCCAGTCTGACTCCTGCCGTCTCCCAGTGTCTGGCTTCTCAGCCTGCTGCGTGGGGGTGACGGGGGCTAGGCGGATAACGGGCAGCTCGTCCTGCGGAGGGCTGGTGACCCAGATCACGTCTGAGCCCGGGACTTTGGGCGGGTCCGTCAGCCAGTCCAGGGACTCGTCCTCCCCCTCCGGGGGCCAGTCGGTGTGCTGCGGGGCCCAGTCGTAGACGGGGTCCTCGGGGTCCCACACGGGTCCCTGAGGGTGGTGGGTGACCCAGGGGAACGGAGGGGTGACGGGGACCTGCATGGGGCCCCCCTCCTCGATCTTGCGGCAGGAGAAGTGGTCCGACAGCAGCTCGTAGCCCACCTCGCAGTAGCACTCGAAGCCCCCCTCGTAGTTCACGCACATCTGCTCGCACGTCCCGGGGATCTGGCACTCGTCCGTGTCCTGGCAGCGGCTGGGGTCCTCGGGCAGCGGTGAGAAGCCCAGGTGGCAGTGACAGATGTGCGAGCCCGGCGTGTTCTCACAGGCGTGCTCACAGGGGTCGCCCATGCACTCGTCCACGTCCTCGTCCTCGTGCGCGTCCTCCTCCATGTCCATGTCCTCGCATTCCCCGTCCACCAGCCGGAAGCCGTCCCGGCAGCGGCACTCGAAGCTCCCCGGAGCGTTGACGCACAGCTGCTCGCAGGGGCTCTGCAGGCACTCGTCCACGTCCACGCAGCCGCGCTCGTCCGGCGCCAGCATGTAGCCCTCGGGGCAGGCGCAGCGGTAGCCGTCCGACAGGGGCAGGCACTCGAACTGGCATGGCGCCCCCCGGCAAACATCGGCCGGCTCGCAGCTCTGCCCGTTCTCGGCCAGCTGGAAGCCGTCCGAGCACTCGCAGTGGGAGTGGGCACCATCTTCCTTGCAGAAGTGCTCGCAGCCGCCGTTGTCCTGCCCGCAGCGGTTCAGCGGCGCGGGCGGGTCGGTGCAGAGCGGGGCGTCCTGCGACCAGCCCACCGTGCCGTCCGGCTTCTGCACACACAGCACGGACTGCTCGTCCTTGGTGTCCGCCGGGCAGGGCACGGTGGCCCTCGAGCCGAAGGGCACGTGCGTGAGCAGGCTGCTGAGGAGGTTAAACGGCGTGAAGTAGAGGGCGTTGCCGCCCCCCTCGCTCCACAGCGCGGGACACATTCCCTTGTAGGTGTAGCGACACAGGTAGCCGTCCACGGGCACAGAGCACGCGCCGTCCAGCCACTTGAAGTTGTCGGGCTGCTCGTGCGGGTCGGCGCTGTAGCTCATGACCACGCAGCGCGGGACTGAGCACGTGCTGGGAGAGTCCTCCCGCTGCCAGTTGGTGTACTCGGTGTCCTGGTCACCCGTGGTCCAGGAGAAGCCCCGGAGCGGGCGAGAGGCGGTGCACTGGCGCGGCTGGCGCTGCAGCCCGATCCACACCCGCAGTGCCCGGGACGCTCGCGGGCGCTGCAGCTCCATGCCGGCGAACAGCTCCGCGACGGTGTCGGCCTCCACCTGACGTTTGATGGTGGCCAGGTTGCCTCCTCTCTCCTTGCAGGCTCTCCAGGCGTCCAGGAAGGTCTTGCGCTGGAAGAAGACCACGAAGCAGCCGTCCTCGTTGCACAGAGCGTCTGTCTCCCTCAGGTCCTGGGCCAGGACGGGAGGGACGCCACCAAACCAGGACAGCAGAGAGGTGAAGAGGAGAGCAGCTGCACAGCGCAACACAGAGCCCATCCTTCATTCGCCACTGACTCTCTCTCTCTCAAACTTGGATCTTCTCCCTCCCTTTCTCTACACGTTTAACTTTCTTTGCCTTCTTTATCTCTCTGCTTGACGTTCAAGGTTTTCCCAGCAGTAGTTTCTCCCTCTTCTTCTTCTTGCCGTCTCTGTTCCCTATCTGAACTTTCCTCCCGTCATTTGGGCTCGTTCCTGCCGTCTTTCTCTATCACTCTCCTTTCCTCGCAGCTCTGTGCTCCTCTCTCCACTCAGCTGAAAGAGTTCTGCACTGGAGTTGAGTGCTTGCAGATTGTCCCCAGATTTCGGAGGGAGGGGAGGGGAGGGGAGGGGAGGGGAGGAGAAGGGAGGTATAGAAGGAGCTGAAGGGAGGGTGGGCAGAATGGGAAAGAGGGAGGGAGTTTTGGGGAGAATTTTTCTTGGCATTTTTGCAGGATGTGAGGAGTGGGGTCTGTGTGTGTGTGTGTGTGTGTGTGTGTGTGTGTGTGTGTGTGTGTGTGTGTGTGTGTGTGTGTGTGTACGAGTGGGGGGCTGGGGGAGACGCACTGATGCGTGCATTACTTTCTCGTTCAGAGCGTGTCGTATGGTTTTCATAAGGCCGTTTATGGAAATGGTCTGGTACTCTTACATTTGTACCCTGCAGCGTGTGCACACACACACACACACACACACACACACACACACCGTTAAGGCGTTTTAAAATAGTTTTCCTTTGTGCAACATGGAGAATAAGAGGGAACAATCAGACAAAGAGATGTCTTCTATCCAACAATCTGGATCAGTTATCTTCTGTTTCTCCCAGCTCTCCCTCTCTCTGTTTTTCATTTGCCGCACGCACGCACGCACACACGCACACACGCACACACGCACACACGCACACACACACACACACACACACACACACACACACACACACACCCACCAACCTCCTCTTCGGTGTGATTAGCCCCCACAGATGCGTCAAATTCCTCTGATGCGATTCGTCTTCTAGGGTTGTCCTGAAGTCTGAGGGATGCCGGCGCTGGTTAAGGAGTGTTTCAGGGAAAGCTTACAACTCAACCTCCTGTGACGCTCTCAAGGTCCACGCTCACTTTGTTTGACAGATGTGTTTTTCGTGTGTGCGTGCGTGTGTGTGCGTGTGTGCGTGCGTGCGTGCGTGCGTGCGTGTGTGTGATATTCTCTTTGCTTGCTTTGTGTATCTGTTCATGACAATGAAAATGATGTTTCCGGTCCTGTAATAACTCATTTCTCACAGCAACAGAAGTTCCCCCTGAGAAAATATCCCCTTCTGACGGAATGCAGCCTCCCTCTCTCCCTCTCCCCCCTCATTTATGTCACTCTGTAACAACACTTGCTGCAGCAGTCCGACAAGAGGCCAAGAAACAAGACGCCGATTACCTTCTCCAAAGGTTTACAAGCGATGCTAACCGCCATGCTAATAACTCTCGTATCGCGGCAGGGGCGGAGGCAGTGAAAGTTGCCCAGGGGTCACTGGTGCACTGACGAGGGGCCTCTGGGTTTTGCTGTGAAAACACAGGCAGGATGGTGAAACGGAGGCTTGTGTTTCAAGAGACGGGGGAGGTTCGGGGGGAGGGGGGGAGGGGGGGGGGGGGTTCGCCAGTCTGCAGAGGAAGTAGCAGGACCCCTGTGAGCTCACAGTAAATGCAACTGTTTCTGTGCCAAGGTTGGCAACAGCAAAGTTTCAGCCGATATGCGCAGACGCTCGCGCGCACACACATACACACACGCATGCACACGTATTACTTTACTGAGCATATCAACGTTATTGCGTGGCAATTTTTGTAAATGGCATTTTTTACCTTTTTATAATCTAACCCCAAAGAGTTATAATGTATTGCGGTGCACCGACATAAGGCCGGTGTATCGTGATGGTCTTCACGATCGCCTTTTCTCAAATGCTACTATGCTGGTAAGCTCGCATAGACAGGCTTACTTGTCTGCGAAGAGAAAAGCCTGGTCACCATTATGAGGCAGAGAGTGCATAGAACGTGGGACTTCCGCCGTGAGAATTTTCCCCGATGTTGTTGTTCTTTTCACAAAGCAGTGTTCCTGCAAACGTACTTCCACTCACTTTATGCCTGGGCATACCCTCTATCTATTTGGCCCTCGCAAGTATAGTGATACACGTGCACGAACACGCACACATTTTGGTTTTTACACCCCACCGGCATGTGCCGAAAGATTGGACCTCAGCCCAATGAAATGTAAGTCAACGGTGACCAGGCCATTCATCCCCTGCTGTGGCAGCAGTTAAAGCAGAGCCGCTCAGCTCAGCCACGCTTTATGACAGACTGGCGTTTTGAGGTTAACCGTGTTTAATGGTCGCCATCACCCTCTAAACACTCTCTGGCTGTAAACCATAGAACAATCCACACTCCCCCCTCAGCTGTCTCCCAACATCCATCAGTGGACCACTGATGGATGGCAGAAGTGGTCAAAGAAGTAGTTTTACCCAAGTAAAAGTATAGCAAGAGCCTATGCCACAAACGTGGAAATACACTGTATTCAACATTTTACTTGAGTAAAAGCACCAAATTAAAAGTACTCAAAAAACATTTTCAAGAATAGCAGATCTAAGAGTCTTTGAGCTAGATCGGCTACTTTCTAAAATAGGTTTTTGTGGTTGATTGACAATTATATGGGGTTTATTATTATTATTTTGTAATAATAATGCTTATCTACAAAGTAACATTATGTCTGAGTTGTAGCGGAGTAGAAGTATAAAGCATTTAAATATGGACAAGTAGTAAAGTAAATTGGTCCTCACTAATGTTCATGATAAAATAGCAAAAAAAAAAAAAAAATCTACTCGGTCTGTGTCAGTTCAGAAACCCATCATCTTGTGACATCATCGTTTTAAACAATATTTTTGAAAGAATATTTCGATTTTTATTATTGCGAGAACGATGGCTTCCATTATAACATTGCAACTTTTCAGGAATAGAAAGCCTGCATTTTCTATTAGCTTGGATTCCCCATCGATGATGTCACAAGATGATGGGTTTCTGACCTGCCCACATCCCTCCTCTGAGACACAGACCGCGTAGATTTATTTAGATTTTTTTGCTATTTTATCATGAACATTAACGAGGATGAATATAGGTTGAAAAGTGGTGAAATCGTCCTTTTAAGTACCAGTAAATGTACTTTTAGGTTTTAGGTACTCTCCACCACTGCCCACGGTCGGGGTCATGCTTCCAGACCTCCATGTTCGAACAGACAAGAAGAGCAATGATGTGCACGGAAGCTGCCACAAGATCAGGTTTGTTGTCGCCATGCGCTGGGCTTGTGTGAACAATGAATATGAACTCAACAGCACCTCTGTATAACGCTTTAAATAGATTATCCGGGCACAAACAACCTCTATTCAAAAAGATGTCTAAAGGCTTGTCACATTATAATGGGATTCTAACCATGGTTGTGTGGATGGACACGGCATTAAGCCCACATGTGGGTTGGGTTGACTCTATTTAATTCTGCTGCTTATTATTATTCCTTTTTTCCTTTTGTTGTCGTACAATGGGTCCATCATCATTTATGTTGCAACGTCTGAGGAGGCAGACACATTTGCAGACAAATTTGACACTTACGTAGTATAATTGCAATTGCCAGCACAAGATGTACTGCACTGTAACAATAAAGAAACCTTGGATGAGTTGACTATTTCCCTGCTAGTGGTGGGAAAAGTACTCACATTCTGTATTCAAGTAAAAGTCTAAAAAATATTTGAAAATAGCACATCTACAAGCTCACAATGCGTCAGGTGGCTGAAATGTAAACAAGTCTGAAGTGGGTAATGTGTATTTTGTAATAATAATACAAATCTAAAAAGTAACTAGTAACAAAACTACAGTACATGAGTAAATTAGTTTAGCTACTTTACACCACTGCATGTTTTGGATTATCGTTAACATACCATTATTTTCTTCCTAAGCACAATGAAGATGTATGTCTGTAATCGTAGGGTTTTTTTTTTTTGTAAATGAAAGCCCTGCCTCATCATATAAGACTGTTCCCAAAACTAGTGAAAATAGCAGATCTCCCCACACCATTTTTAAAATGATAATACCAGTAAGACTCCCTAATCTCCACAAATAGGGCAAAAATTTGTTTTTCCAAAATCTTCCTGATCCATGTTGATGACATGGGTGTAGACATGCTGTGTAGTGATTTTCGTGATTTTAGGGCAAAATCTGTAGGAGCAGTGTCCAAAAATGTGTTTTTAAAAATCGGCCTGAAGGTGGCGCTATATGGGACAGATTCATGGTGATGGGATGAGTGTAGACATACTGTGTAGCGATTTGCGTGATTTTAGGGCAAAAACTGTAGGAGCAGTGTCCAAAAATGTGTTTTAAAAATCGGCCTCATGGTGGCGCTAGAAGAGGGCCATGTGAGAAATGAGGGGTGGGGTGTCCGCGTTGCCTTGGCGGACGAATAGGTAGCGGCCCCGGCTCTCCTGGACCCTCCTAGCCCTAGTTACGGCATTTTATGTGAGCTGCAGTGACTGGAGGGGGTCCTCCACTGGGGGCGCCACCACTTTTGCATCCGTTCTGGAGCACCAGGAGTCTGTGGTCCCCGGGAATTCCCCGTGAGCAGCCCCGTTGGGGTGGTCATTTGGTAATTTTTGCACATTTGGTCATTTTTTACATCTGGGGGTCCCCCAGGGACCTGGGGGTCCCTGGAGCTCCGGGGGTCCTTGGAGGTTGTAGTTTGGCAGCCAAGGAGCGTGTGTGCAAAATTTGGCATGGATCGGGGCAACGGTTGCGGAGATATGAGCAGGGCAATAGTGTGACGTGTGAGGTGTGACAGACAGACGGACGGACTGACTGACTGACTGACTCACAGTTTGTGGAGGTTTTGATAGTAAGTGCGACCTACGGTCGCAACAAAACGATCGGTTTTGGACAAGGTTTCCACTCGACAACGACAATATATACAACCTTGGCTCAAGTTTGTGTATTTTGAAATATGCTAAATTGTATGTGCTTTTTGAAAAGAAAGCTAAAAAAAAAAAATACAGGCCAGAGAGACTTGCTTCTCAGGTCAAACTGAGGACACTGCAGTCTGCTGATTGTGCTGCGGGGGCGCCTCAACCTAGAATTAATTTATATTGGACCATTAAGCCTTCGCTTCGGGTGAAGTTTATGAATTGTCATTTATTTGGAATAAGAATAAATGCTGGCGATTATGACTTCAGTCCAAGGGGCAGTTTTAATCTGTAAACTGGAGCATGGTAAGAGACCTCCACATGCACAGATAATCATACTGACATGGCAGCCATCTTGCAACTTATCAAGAGGCTAGCGGTGCAACAGCTAATCAAACTAAGCGAATATAAAAAAAAAATAATAATAATCTATTTAGGTGAGCAAAAATATGCTTTATAAACTTGTAGATCGGCTATTTTCTTTGATCAATTAATCGATAAATAATTGTAATCGACAGAATAACCATTAAGAAAATAACTGGTAGTTGTTGCTCTTCCAAAGCAAAGAGCTAATCTTCGACTATAGGAGGGCTCCCTAGAGATCACTCTTCCATCCAGATCGGGGTGCTGCAGTGGAGAGGGTCAGAGAGTTCGAAAGCTTGAGCAGAGTCCTTGTCCTGGTTATCATACTTTGATAATATTTGGAATTCATCAATATCACTTCAGTTTATACTGAATACACTGTACTTGAGTTTTCTTTTTCCATCTATCCCAACTCTCTTCACCAAAAATAGACGATCTACAAAGCTCACAATGCGACGCGTTGTGGCGCGTTGTGAGCTTGTAGATCGGCTATTTTTGGTGAATGTTCCTCACAGAATAGGGCTGCTGCGGTTCAAGTGGTTAAACGTCAAGTATAAAAGTTATTTCCAGTCAGTTCTGATGGAAATGGATATTTCTCCCTGACATACCGTATCTCAGGTGGAAAGATGTGCATATTTACGTAGCGTAATTATAAGATAACAGTGTAATTCAGGGGTGCCATTGATAAAAAGCTTATTTACAGGGGTGCCCTGACTCCCTGAGTCAAAAAGGTTTGAAAACCCCTGTATTATACTTTTGTGACAATGTGCGGTCTACCAAGACTGACATGAGGAGAGGCAGGCGAATAAGCTATACTAATAATGAACAAAGCAACATCTCCAATAACTATAGACTAGTAACATCAATAAACCTCACATACTGTTACTGTACAGAGATGATTCTCTCCAGACTACTAATCATCATGTCTGGTTCTAAAAATTGAGAATTGATTTGATGGCAATTGTCAAAAAATTACAGGCGAGAGCCGCGAGACACAGAAGTACAGCCAAATCACCATCATAACATCCATTCATGGTGAAGGCCCACATTTTTCAGGTCGTGACCCAAAAGACAATACGAATTAGACCTTTGTCTGGGACCCAAACTAGTGAAAACTGCAGATCTACAAGCTCACAACGTGTCACTTGACACACGTTGTGAGCTTGTAGATCAGTACTTCACACTTCACTCTTTCTTACACATTTATGTTCTAATTTCTGGAATTTTTTGGGAATGTTTATTGAAAATGTTTTGAAATAATTAAAAACTAATTGTAGGAAAAAAAAACGTAAATAAAGGGACCCATAAAAATGTAATCTGGCATAATCAGGTTAATAAAAATGTGTCCACGACCCATAAAAATGGGTGTTTGGGAACCAATGTTTGGGAACCAGTGCTATAGAGGGCATAGTTGAGTGTCTTGCCGACAATTCGACACAAAGCCAAGAGGATCCAGGAATCTTGCAATTCCCAGACGGCACCTCTTGAGCTAGTGCCGTCTCTCAGATGGGAGATAATTCAAACCTCAGCAGAATTAAGGCTGGTTTACACGTGCCCAAAAATCTATCTACAAGCTCACAATGCGTCGCAGACACAGCACGTTGTGAGCTTGTAGATCGGCACCGTACTACAGAGTATAAATTAGGACTTTAGGCCATCACAGATCCTGCACGTGCGCTTCCTGTCTGTGGGGAAAACGGTAGTCTTTCACACCATTAATAAAGGGTCTCAGATTCCCTTCCGGGATCTGTGGGATTTTACTGGTCCCACGCACAGTCTAGGACTCTACGGACACCAGCAATGAGTCACGTCTGGATGCTGGGAAGAGATACTCCCAGCAACCACTATCTGGAATGGAAGATTTTTTGACCCTGTGTGTTTGTGTGTGTGTGTGTGTGTGTGTGTGTGTGTGTGTGTGTGTGTGTGTGTGTGTGTGTGTGTGTGTGTGTGTGTGTGTGTGTGTGTGTGTGTGTGTGTGTGTGTGTGTGTGTGTGTGTGTGTGTGTGTGTGCGCGCGTGCACGTGCATGGCTACAGCAGTACACCGACAAGGGTCAGCGTGCCATGTGTATACGTGTAGCATTGTAAACCTATACAGATTGCGCCATAATCCCGCTTCAAAGCAAGCCTCCACTCTCCTAACTGACCTCACTTATGACCCCTTTATTTGAAGCTGTGGCAACTCTTTGCCGTGAGACTCCAGTCCGTATCGTAATCCAGAGAGACAGATTTATGAAAAGTTCAACGGTAGGGGCTTTCACCGCTAAATTATGCGGTGTCATTTAAGCTATAGCCGGAGGGACCGTATTCCAAAACGATAAGCAGAGAAAACACATAAGCCGTTCATCCAAGATTTACTGCGTTCCCTCATGATACCTCCCTCTCCCCCCGCAAAAGAAAATACGTCCCGATATAGCACCCCTGTGGATGGTGACATGTGATATAAGTGCACACAGGTGTCGGTAGACATTGTCCACAGCTACAGTGGCGGTGTTACATTGTATGCTCCGTCCACTTCAGCCCACAGACACCCACTAGATCAAACCTGCGGCTCTCGCTAGGGGACGAGGGGGTGGGGACCCTGAGGAGGGGCCGGAGAAATGAGGAGGGTGACCACAGTGTCGGCTGAAGGAGGCAGTGGTGTAAAGTAACCAAGTATTTTGGAGCGGTGAAAGCGCTCCCAATAGACAGGTATGTCCGTGGGTATGTCCGTGGGTGGGTGGGTGGCTGGCCGTGTCCGTAGCCTGGCAATACCATGAGTGGCCACACACAACACACTAGTTAAAGGAGGGGCGCTGTTTTGTGCAGGCCAGGCACACTCACCACTCACTCACACACACACACGCACGCACGCACGCACGCACGCACGCACGCACGCACGCTCAGATTCACCGCTCCACTTCGAACCGAGGTTTGATTTTTTTACTAAGTACTGTAATTAAAGCGCCACTGACATCTATCTATAAATGCAAGAAGTCTCTGCGTGTCTGTAATCCGCGTATCTCGAGAACCGTTCGTCCCACCGGCTTCAGATTCGGCACGCGCGTTCCCCGCCGCGGCACGGAGTGCAGTGCCGGGTCTCGACCCGACCCGACGCGCGGTTTTCCCGAACCGGCGCGAAACGTTCGGAATCTCCTTATGCGGGGTTGATTGTTGACATCAGGCTGTTCCGGAGGAAATCGGCGAAAGCTCTGACTCATTGTGACATCACTTCATAAAAGGCTCTGACATCACGTACGCCACTTGAGTCAACAAAAAATCTCTGTGAGTGTGTATGTATGTATGTAATCCGCGTATCTCGAGAACCGTTCGTCCCACCGGCACGCGCGTTCTCCATATATGGGCATAAAATGACGTACGCCACATGAGTCAACAAAAAATCTCTGTGAGTGTGTATGTATGTATGTAATCCGCATATCTCAAGAACCGTTCGTCCCACGGGCACGCGCGTTCTCCATATATGGGCATAAAATGAATGCCCCCATATATGGGCATAAAATGGATTGCAGACAGACAGATACAGATATCTCCATATATGGACATAAATGGACAGAGGCAAACAGATGGTCAAAGATCTCCATATATGGGCATAAAATGGACGCAGACAGACAGATACAGATATCTCCATATATGGGCATAAATGGACACAGGCAAACAGATGTTCAAAACGGGTCCTATGACAACAGGTATAATGAGGTTTGCATTAAAGGGGGAACCGGCACTGTGTCTGCAACACAGTTGGAGGTACAGACAGATACTCCATATATGGGCATAAAATGGACGCAGATAGACAGATATCTCCATATATGGGCATAAAATGGACCCAGAACTATAACTGCAGTGATCTCCATATATGGACATAAAATGGACGCCGACAGACAGACAGACAGATACAGATATCTCCATATATGGGCATAAATGGACACAGGCAGACAGATGGTCAAAACGGGTCCTATGAAAACAGGTATAATGGGGTTTGCATTAAAGGGCGGGGCATTCATTCCCTATTTACATTGTTCCGAGTTGGCCAGGTCGCCGACTAGACGCTCGGGCGGCCCAGCTTCTAGTCCCTAAAATGGGGGAAAAAAAGCTAGTTTATTTGCTAATATTTTGATGTCATTTTGGGACTGCGCAATAAGCCAATCAAATGAATGTATTGCTTTACTGTACATTCTCTCAATTTCTACCCCGACCCGCACCAACTTCCTTGCACTATAACTAGGAAGTGACTACATGAAAATGTCTTTTATATATAAATCTGTGTATAAAATGTAGATTTCCGCTCAAATCTCTTTGTTTTGGGGGGGGGGGGGGGACTACTGTATCTCTCCCCGGCTACACGCTCTCTAACAGGGAGAGATGGGAGACAGAGTGGCTCTTCCTGACTGGGGAGAAGAAATGCCAACTCATTTCAGCAATATATATATCCTCCTTCGAATCACTTTCTTGCACCAACATCGTTCATAAGAAGTTGTTTGTTCATCCTTATTCATTGAAATGATCAAAATCGCTCTGTGTCCCCGCTGATCGGGGAGAAATAGACGCATTGTAGGCTATGCCAGTTGGCTACGTCCCCTCCCCTGGCTGTGCAACTATTTTCTCTGAGGACACATGCAGATAGGCTTTGTTACGGGGAAAGGGGCTTGGAGAGCAGGAGGATCTATTTTCACTATTATCGATATTGATATGTTGTGCATGCATGGATATTAAAAAGAAAATTTACTTAATATAATTTTAACTTTTTTTTAAGCATGTACTTGTAAATACTCCAGGACTGCAAGTACAAGTATTTGACATATAGCAACATTCACGTTTAGTTGAGTAATTGACCAGTATCTATACTTTGACTAAAGTCTGAGGAGGTAGAGCAGAGGTTCTCAAAGTGGATTCCAGGGACTCTCTAGGTTTCTTTAGGGGGGTCTAAATTGACCCTTACAAGTCTGTAACTCTGACAGTATACAAATGGAACCAAATGGACCCGTTAGGCTCCATTTGGTTCCATTTGTACACTGTCAAGAGTTAAGGGAAGACCTTGAAACGTAAAAGATTGAGAACCACTTAGTACTTTGGCCAGAATGGCCACCACTGGACCCTGACGCCCGGCAAGGAAAAATAAAAATCTGGTGTGAGGCCAGATTTTTGCCTCCACTTCCTCTCTCCTCAGCCTCTAAACCCCGGCTGTTGTTTTGAAGAGCTCCATTTTTACCAGAAATGGAATGTTTATGTTGTTCCCTACTAAATGCCGGCGCATTAAGTCCAGCATGTTGTTGCAGCGTGATGTGCAGTACATTAGGCAATGAGGCAGCGCAGCTGTGTGGCAAATTGCTCGCGGGAATACCCAACGGCTCCGTCCCGGGCCCCTGCAAATTGTAGCAACACACGTCAACAGAGGCTTCATAGAGCTCACCATTATACGGATTGCTGGCTCAGTGCCACAAGTCTTTAAGTGCCTATCCGATTAGGGACGTTTATTTTAGTGATATGAACTTAATACTAATAGACCATTCTTCTCTCTTCCTTATCAATTTCCATTGCCCTACAACCAATTCAAACCCTATTCATAATGATGGTGGCATACGTACAGGCTTTAACTCTGGATTATCATCAAATTTGATTTTTAAGCTTGTCTGAATACACAAATTATACTGTATGTCTGTATCAACCTCTCCTGGGAAAATCTCATGCTATGATAACATTGCTATTATTCAGAGTGTGTCGTTTCCGGCACTACTGTACATGAACTGCTGTAATCTACTCTGACCAAACTCTCTTCCATCTCAGAAAGGGTAACCTTAGGTGACCAAAAATAATCTTTCCTCCACTTTGGAAATGTACCAATGAGCACAATGGAACATAAATTATAGGCTTAAGACATGCACCCCTCCTCAACCTATGAATTTAGGTCACCAAATTAAGCAACAAACTGAAAATACACTACTAGCAACTGGCTTTTGATCAGCAAAATGTCCCTTTTTAAGATTTCCCTCATCTGTCTATCCTTGTGAGTACATGTGGATCCTTGTGAGAACTTAAGATGGCTCAGGGACCACTCAGCAAAATAACATAATGAACACACTACATGACTAGTCTAGAAATGATGGGAAACACACAGAAAACAGACATATTTCCATCATTGAACAAAAAGACTGTCATGGAATGATTAATGATGAAATTATGAAGTTTCTTCTTTTGGAATTAACAAAATAAAGACAAAAATGGTTTCCTAGTGGTTTTGGACAGAAACTGCAAAATGACATCAGATATGATTTGTCCACACTGAAAGTATAATATATCTTTATTGGTATGACCATGGAGCGTGTCGCTGTTGGCTGTTACTACATCTCATCTTTTCGACACTCGACTCTATCCCTCACCCTAACCTTAACCTCCGTGGAGTGAGTCGCAAACCCTCCGGTCGAAATGATGGGCGTTCGCAAAAGCGAGATTTCCCCATGACCATGGCGGGCCGCATAGACATGCTGCAGGGGCCGCATGCGGCCCACAGGCCGTAGGTTGAACTGCGCTGATTCAGAGTATGTTTGCAGTTGAGGTTTAATAATACACAGAGCAATATACAGGTCCATTTTTACACACCAAGTTAAATTAACACCAAGGATTTACTGCACCAGGTTAATGCAGGTTTTCCACAACACGCGTAAGCACAGGCGCCTGGGCACACACTCACACACCTGTGTAAATCGGCAGCTTTAAGTATAATGTGTCTGACAGCTTTCAACCATCCATGGAGGGCCTGCTAAAATGAATTTGCAACATTGCAAATTTGACGTTTTATGCATTACACATCACACATTAAATGACCTCACCATATGGTACTGGTGATGACGATGACACACAAAGGATTTGTGGATTCTGGAATACTTGGCAGATACATACTATTCACATACTATTATACGTTGTGGGGTTTTCCACAAAACCACAATGGCAAGAAATAATTTAGCTAAGGCGGCAGTCATTTTAAGATGTAACCACTAAACCCTGTATACTTTGCTGACTAGGGGTCCCCCAGAGCTCTGTCTATGGCCCCCTCCTTTCATCCCTCTACACTCCAAATCACGTCACCAAAAATAGCGGATCTACAAAAGCGCATTGTGAGCTTGGAGATCTGATATATTTACTGAATTGTTGGCCTATTTCTGCCAAATGTTCACCTATTATGATGACACGCCCAGAATAGGGAATCGGGATGCCATATGGGTTCAAGTGGTTAAGTAAACCTGGGCCAGTGATCTGGGCAGTACTGCATCAATACTGCAATGTAGAAATACTCTTACAAGTTACAAGTAAAAGTCCAGAATTCAAAATGTACTTGCTTAAAAGTACAAAAGTATTGGCATCAAAATGTACTTAAAGTACCAAAAGTAAAAGTACTCATTATGCAGAATGTTCCATTTAAAGTTTTAAATTGCATAAAATACATATTTTGAAAATAGCAGATCTACAAGCTCACGTTGCATCGCATCGCAACGCATTGTGAGCTTGTAGATCGGCTAGTTTCAAATGGCTGAAATGTATATAGAGCTGAAGTGGGTAATGTGTGTTGGGTAATAATAATCAAAATCTACAAAGTAACTAGTAACTAAAGTTTTCATATAGAGTAAAAGTTCAATGTTTGGATCCGAGATGTAGTGGAGAAGAAGTCAAAGTATTTGCAAATAGGGTAAATGTGATGTTTTGTTCTTTCAGTGGAGTATACTGTATGTGGGACCAAACAGTCTCTACCAAAACATCTTCTAGACGTTGATAAAAACAATCCCAAAGGCAGATTTCTGTTTAAATGTATCTGTTACCATCTCAAATTCATGGCACCATAATCCCCATCCCATATGGAACTCATCACGTTAAAACAAACAGTAACATTAAAACAAACACTAATAATAATAATTTACAACCACTATCAGGCCCCAGGTCACATTCCAAGAGTACGTAATGTACGCCTACTGTCCAAAGCGTTCTATCAAAGTTTACTTGGTATTAGTCGGGATTCATATTTTCCACTCTATCAGTGGTGTCTGGAGAGTTGTTGTGGGACGTTTAGATTCCTCTGGCACAACTGGTCCACACAGAGAACACTGAAAAAAGCACGTCCCTGGGGTCCAAACAAAACGTGTTCCCTCAGTTTGTTGATACTGTACAGTGTGAACAACACTGGTGGCTCCTTGTTGGTTGCGAGGATTTGAGTTTGAATCCGACTCTCGCCATGTCTCGTTTCTCTCTGACCTATGCATCTCCTGTCTCCCTGCACTCCCCCTAAAACAGTTTTCTGAAAAACCACTATCAGGGGGGCTTTTTCGATGTCAAGGACCCCCAAAATTATATATATTTGGCAGCGGACCCCCATCTCAAAAATACTTCGCTCCAGGGACCCCCAGAAGCAAAGATTTGAGTTAAAATGTTCACAAAGTGACGGGCCATGAGCTTGTTGTATCAATACTGCATTGTACAAATACTCTGTAATAATCCACGTCTACAAAGTAACTAGTAACTAAAGTTTTCAAATAGTGGGGTAAATATTTGGATCCGAGATGTGGTGGAGTAGAGGTAAAAGTATTGGAAATTGGAAATACTCAAGTAAAGTACAAATACCTCAAAATTGTACTTAAGTACAGTACGTATGTGAATGTACTTAGTTACTTTCCACCACTGTTTATTGTCATTTCCAGTGATAGTGAGTAGTCAGAATGAGGATTTTTTTCCAAAGCTGTAGAAGACCTTAATAAAATGTTGTGGGATGCTTCCTCTCAGGGGGAAAGACCACCCATAGCATTTAGGACTTGCAGAGAATGTTAGAGGCCCAGGGGCTGACATTTCTAAAAGGGCCTTTTGTGGAAATATCGAAAATAGCCGACCTCCAAGCTCATAACGCGCCGCGCTGCAACGCGTTATGAGCTTGGAGGTCGGCTATTTTCGTAGCGTTATGCCACACTGAACTAAACATAGTTTCTACACAAAAGGGGTTATTCTTTCAACATAAGATGCTGCATTCATGTTCAGGAGAGTTTGGAGAAGACAATTCTCTTGAATGCTACCTTCAGTTATGGCATGGAAAGAGGCTATTTGCATTTCTTTCACCATTCATGGTCTGGAGAGGGCACTTTTTTTACAGGTGGATAAAAGGGCAGGTACCTGTTACTCAATATGTGGAACCCATGACTACTTTTGCCTGAATTCCTAAAGCTGCATCACATTGTTTTAGAAAGTAAACGTGAAAGTCTGAAATGCCAAGAAACGCCGCCCCATTTTCAAAACCGTTCCTGCAAAATGTGCCACGGGTGCATGGTTCACTCACCCTACTCACAACGTGTTGTGTTGTGATGCGTTGTGAGTGTTTAGTGTTTAGCAGTTTAGCCAACAAACAATCCCACTTGTCGTCAGTAATGGTATTCCAAAGTGTTCTTGTTCAAGCAGGCACATTAATAATGGAGGACAGAGATAGGCCTGTGCGGCTGAATACATTATCTTAGCATATCTGCATTGCAGGAGTCCAGGCAGGGCTTAGGTTGAATCCCTCCCCAGTGCAGCAAAGCAACAGGACTTATCTCCACTTTACAACTGCTTGCCACTGGCCCTTTTCCTTTCATTTCTATTATGTACAACATAGCAAGAAAGAAACAGACAGCTTAGCCAACAGTCAAGACGGGGGAGAGAGAGAGAGCGAGAGAGATAAGGGCAGGGAGACAATAATTGAACAGTCTAGAAGGTGGAAAACAATAATTAAAAAAGAGACTTTGATTGGCACAACATGCACCGTCCAGGAAATGTCTTTCTCCAGATGATGGAGTACTTCCTTATACAATTTATTTTCATTTTTAGGTATTGCAGAAGATGCACTACTTCCTAGTTTTGTAACAGCAACTTAATGTCCCTCGATTTTAGGAGTGTTTTAACATTTTAACTTCAATCGATCTTAAACCCTATTATACAGTTCTTTTGACCATCATCTATTTCAGTGTTCATTTGGTTCCATTTGCACACTGTCAGAGTTAAATACTTGTAAAGGACAATTTTGACCCCATAAAGGAACCAGAGAATCCCTGAAAATCACTTTGAGAACCACTGCTGTATTTGGCGCCCTCCTTTTTTTCCCTGAGCTTCTGCTACTTTCACAGAGTGTTTGATTATATTGACATGCAGGGACGTGCTGGCCATTGGGAAAAGCGGGACAACTCCCGAACGGCCGGTTCATTCCCGGCCGGTCCAGGCCGGGCCATTAGGAAAAAATTAAAAATAAAATGTCGGCCTTTGTTCCATTTTGGGGGCTGGGCGGCAAACAAAGTAAATCCTCACTTGTCGGGCAGAAACCTCGTATCTCCAAGTTTCAAATGTGTAAGTTTTTTCGCAAAGCAAAGCCCTGCTTCATCATACAAGGCCTTCGCACAAAAGTAGTGAAAACAGTGGTGTGCTTGTAGATCGGCTGTTTTCACTAGTTTAAATCATTTTTAAAATGATAAATACAAAACTAACGGTTTTGGACATACAGGGTTTCCACCCGACAACGACGAAATATAACTCATGTAATTGGCCCACTTGTCATGATCTGAAATGACAAAGTAGCAGCAGCGCTATAGAGAGAGATCTCTCTCTATAGCGCGCAATGAGGGCCTCTCCAACTCTTTTTCCCGGGCTGAATCAGGGGCCCAGCATGTCCTTGGCATGCAGTGTTTTTGTTCTGCCAGCGTGATAAAGGAAAGGTGCGATCAGCAGCGTCTGTGTCGGATCTAAGTGACACTTTGGAAAGTTGTGTTTTACACAGATCCACTGTGATCCTATAATTACACAAACGAGGACTCAATCTCCTGGTCTAACACTTTCAGAGCCAATGTGCTGGCAGCACGTAGAACAAATTAGAAAATGTCAAACGTGGACGCGATCAGGGTTCATTCATACAATTCAAACAGTGTCGGGGTATGTGCCAAGAATACAGTCTGCAGTCCAGGGCAGGCGCCAGACAGTAATTTAATTGATATATTATGAATTCATTCTAGTCAGTTATTTTCAACCGTTTTTTATTTATTTTTTTTATTTTTTTTCAGCCCCCCCTCTTTGGTGTGTATTAGGGCCATGGACCGCCGGGAGAATGTTTTTTTGCAGGTCTTTCAGTTCGAGTGTATCAAAAAAGATTTACTATATTATCGTGATGTTAATGCTGGCGATTCAATTAATCGATTTTCAAAGTTCAGAATCGATTTTCCAGATTTTATTTATTTATTATTATTTTATTTTTAAGGCGAAATTAACCTGAAGGTGAAATAACCACTTTCAGTCAGAGTAAGTACAGGTCCTAAAGGAACAGTTTTAGGTCATGAGGATGTCATGTTATGGCTAAAGCTAGCACAGTGCTGTAGGCCTGCAGCACAGCGATTTTCTTTTTTTGAGCGGTGGTCCCGCCGCTCCTGTGATTCGCTTTCAAGATGTTACTGGCTGGCTGGCTGGCCGGCCGTGTATGTCTGTCGCCTGCCATACCTCTCCTAACCACACACACACACACACGTTAAAGGAGGGGCGCTATTGAGCAGGGCAGGCAGACAACACACTCTCTCTCGTGCACACACACACACACACACACACACACACACACACACACACACACACACACACACACACACACACACACACACACACACACACACACACACACACACACACACACACAGTCAAGAGATATAGAGCAGCAGCAGCAGCTCCACACAGACACACACAGTGAAGGGCGAACATGAACTGAACGTCCTTTGTTTTCGCTTGATGAACGAATTGTCGAACACGATCATTCTGACGCCCGTGAACGGCGTTCGTCGGCGTTCGGCGGCCGTTCATGCGGCGGTCCGCGCCTCCGTGCGGTCGTCTGTCCTCTCGTCTCTCTTTTCATTCACATGCTCCAATAGTACGCACTTCAAGCAGCTCCTCGTGAACGTTGGTTATGCGGTGCTGTCTGCAGCTGCACTGTGAATCTCCTCCTCTCGCAAGTAAAGCCTGACTACTTTGTCATGTGTGTTGCACGGCGAAAATAGCTGATCTGCAAGCTCACACACACACGCTCCACTTCAAACGAGGTTTGATTTTTTTTACTCATAACGTAACCACTTAACCACTGTTTTTTTTATTGTTTTTGAGCGGTGGTCACACCGTCTCCTATACGTGGCCGTGTGTGTGTCCGGCCGGGAGGGGCGCTGTTCTCACACACACAAACACATACACACAGACACACAGACACACGCGCACACACGCACACACACACACACACACACACACACACACACACACACACACACACACACACACACACACACACACACACACACACACACACACACACACACACACACACACACACACACACACACACACACACACACAGGGGGGAAGGGTGGGTCAGCATGTGTGGTCAAGTATTATTATTATTATTAACAAACTGAATGTTTTAGGGGCAAATAAATTAGAGTGTGTGAAGAAACTACAGCATTGTAAAGCACACTAACCCCGCTGCATCCACCCAGTAGTGCTGTTGCACAGCCTCCACGACCACCGCTCAGTTCACACGGGTGTGATTTTTTTATGACTGTTGTGTTCTGTGTTTTCTGGCATCTTGACCAGGAACATGTTGTTGTAATGTTGTACCACTGGCACTTTGGCTGAAATAAATGTCAGAAGGATTGACTGCCTTCATTTGGCTGCATTGATTTGAAGTATATGATTCAACTTTTAATGTTTTATATTGTTTAGAATTGTTTTAAAATGTTTCAATATAAAAAAGCTGTAATTTTTGGGGGAAAATCGCAATAATCGTGATTCGAATCGCAAATCCCAGGAAAACGCAATAATCGTGATATAATCGAATCGTCACCCTATGAATCCAAATCGAATCGAATCGTGAAAAAGTGAATCGTCACAGGCCTAGTCGGCAGGTTAGCATTTCACCAGGTTAGCATTCACCAGTGTCAGCAGGTTAGCATTTCACCAGGTTAGCATTCACCAGCGTTAGTTTTACTGAGGTTAGGATTAAGGTTAGGTTTAGGTGTATCTCCGTCCCCCCGACTTTCGTCACCTCCGCGCAGCCAATCACAAGATTCTGCTGCCTCAACCCAGTTGCTTTTTTGATACACTCAGACTGAAAGACCTGCAAAAAACCCTCTCCCATGGACCGCCAGAACTCTGACAGTGGAATGGTCCATTTGGTTCCATATGTACACTGTCAGAGTTACAGATCTGTAAGGGTCCATTTGTTTTCTAACCATCAATATTTTAGCTGGGGACCCCCTGGAAGCACCTCAAAGCCCCCTGGGAGTCCCCTGGACCTCACTTTGAGAACCCCTGAATTTGCTAACACAGAAAAGCCCAAAGAAAACCTTGACACGTAGTCCCTTTATGTCGAACACATCGCTTCATCGGCGCTCATTTCTAGCTCGTCTAGCGCCACTGCAGGCAATTTACTTTTTCTTTTCATCTGACAACGTGATCCAGAGCGAAATGTGCGAATTACCGTAGGAGTCTTGTGATGTGTTCTTTTTAAATAATACTCCCAGTGAATCATAACGATATGGCATCAAAAATATCTTCACCTGCAGCCTGTATAAGATACACAGCTGCTGTCAAATATGATCAAAACAACTTACATGCCCGTAGTCACTTAATTAAACCTGTATGAGCATGATTTGCCAAACGAGCTCCATTGGGTGGTATGGTTTACTGAGCCAATGCTAACAGCTGGAACCCGGCGCTGAATACGGAGAAGGGTGTTTAGACTGAAGGTGAGATAGAGCTGGCAGGGTTGATACAACAACAAAGAACGAGACGGGTATGTTAGACATTTACAAAAGGCATAGAAGAGATTGCACAGCCAACGTTCCCAGACATGCATACTGCAGTGCATACCAACCCACACACACACACACACACACACACACACACACACACACACACACACACACACACACACACACACACACACACACACACACACACACACACACACACACACACACACACACACACACACACACACACACACACACACACACACACACACACACACATCTATAGGCTTCTAGACGCAAAGAGGTATTGAGCTGTGTTTGCTCACTTTGCACACTCCATTCCTCCTCCCATCTCTCTCTCTCTCTCTCCCCCTCCCTCTCGTCGTGCATCTGGCTTCGCAATCATCTCAGCTGGCCTGCCTGCTCCATGAACCAGTTAACTCCTCTTTATCTAGCTCTCTCTCCAAGGTAAGGAGGAGGACAGGAGGAGAAGGGCTGTAACCCCTCTCCCCTTTTTTATTCGCTCTTCTCTTTGTGTTGTGCTTGTCCTGATGGAGCTAGCATCTGTACCTTCTCTGTCTGTGAGCCCTCCTCAAGTCTTTATGTTACGACTGCCTCTCCTTCAATCGCGTCTCACTCTCTTATGGCTGGACAATATATTGACACTCACCATTTATTTACTGTTTCCTCCAGACCAGAAGGCATGGACGAGACAATGTTTTCGCCCATGTCTGTCGAGGAAGGGCGAGCTCTCAGAGTGTCCTTGACCGCAGACGTGTCCACCCGCGGATTAGATGCGGTGCGGCCTCTCCGTGTACGAGACGCTACACTCCGCGGACTTGTACACAGTACTGGCTAAGTCCCCGACTCCCAGTTTAACATCCCGTACGGGAGAACCTACCACCTAAACCTAACCTGAATCCTAACCCTAACCTCAGTAAAACTACACTGGTGACATGCTTAACCTAAACTTAACCCTAACCCTGACCCGGTCGCCAAACTGTGCACACACACTCCCTGGAACCTCTGCCCCACATTTTCTCACATGGGCCTGTTCTAGCACCACCATGAGGCTGTTTTTTTCCAAAACATATTTTGACAGTACTCCGACAGATTTTGTCCAAAAAATCACGCAAATCGGTATCTCTACTGTCAAGTGATCAACGTGGATCTGTCTGATTTTCCATATTCCATCCTGAATGGCTAAAATTGGTTTCCAAAGTTTGCAGCATTGATCAGTTTTGAACAAAATGCCTAACATCGTGAACACAGCCCATAGCTGTGTTTCTGAGCGTCTGTTTCTTTGTTTGTTTCTTTCTCCCTCCGCCCCCTTCAACCTCTTTCTCTCTTTTCTCTCATTCATCTCCTCACTACAGCACAATAGCAGAGCCTTGGCCTCGGTCCCTGTCTTGGCTTTCACAAAGAGGAGCCAGACAAAAAAAAAAGACTGACTGAAACGCTGGTGAGGCTATATAATAGAAAAGAAATGCATTGTTGATAGAGCAGAGTAGAGTGGAGACGGGAAGAATCTTTGTTCGATAAAGTTTATACCACTTAACTTCCAACCACTTAATCACTTTATACATCGTTATACGTCAAATAGCAGAATCAAAAAGACAGGAAGTCTTTGTTCAATAAAGTTTATACCAACTTAGCTTCCAACCACTTAATCACCTTATACATTGTTACAGTATATGTCAAATCAATCTACAAGCTCAAACACATCGCACTCGCAACATGCCAAGTTGTGAGTTTGGAAATCTGCCATTTTCATAGAATGTTCAACTGTTTTCACTGATTGTATGAGTTTTCTTTGGGCCATTTTCAAGTCTTTATTTGATAGGGACAGTGGCGAGACAGGAAATGGCAGAAGAGAGAGAGATGTGGAATGACATGCAGCCAAAGGGCCTCGGGTCTTATTCGAACTCTGGCTGGCCGCAGCAAGGATCGAGCCTTATTATGGCAAGCGCTCTAACAGGTCAGCTACCGGAGCACCCAAAACTTTCACCTTTTATGACATGCCCATAATAGGGACGTATCTACGGTTCATGACAAGCTGACAAAATAATGGCACCTCACCTGGGGTTGGGTTGAGTCAGGCAGAAGGCAATTTACGGCAAAAGAACAGATAAAAAAGTGTTGCTAATAAAAGCAAACTCTTATCTCAAATGCCCCGTGTGGGATCCCACACGTTTCCAGGGCCTGTGTCCAATTAGAGGCCAGGTAACCAAGTGATGAGTCATTCGACCTTTTCAATAAACACTCGCTTTATTGCCAGCGGAGCGACACCTGATCTCACGGCTTCTGCTCGGAGACACGTCACTGTCTATACATTCCACCTCAGTTTCACCAGGCACATGGTGAGGTGACCGATAGCCAGGCCGGGAGGGAGGTCAGGCACGGGGGGGTGAGGGCAGGGGTGTGCGTCACAAGGGGGGAAAAGTGGGACTGAGTCACTAGGGCCCCACTCTAACCTAACGCAGACCAGTTTGTGTAGGCAGATGGACGGGCGCGGCGAATCTCTCCGCGAGTCTCTGGCCAATAGCATGTGTTCTCCTCCCCCCCACCCCCCTCTGCTCCTCTGCTCAGCGCAGAGAACGCTGCTGCGTCATGACGTCAACACATTCGGTGCGACGCTCTCTGCACTCTGATTGGTTAGGGAAATTCTACACTTCCTCCAACAGTGATCATAACGCGATCGCCCAGGCTTCTTTTTCTTCCGATCGCCAAAAGAAGCCTGGGTTTCCGAGGCTACTAGGGCCCAAGTTGGAGGGGCCTTAATTATTTTATACTTTAGCTATTGAAAAATAGCAGATATACAAGCTCACAGCGCGGCACACGACCACTGACATAGAAACATAAGATTCTTGCACAAATTTTCACGATAAAAAATAAAAACAGATCTGTGAGCTCGCAGCACGGCACTCGGTGCCGCGCTGCGGACTTGTATATCTGCTATTTTTCAATAGTTAAAGCACAAAATAATGCGTAACTAGAAGCAGTGCTCTTCCGAGCACAGGTCTCCACCAGGCCGTGTGTCCTGGTGGTGCTACTGTATAACAGGCCAATGTAAAAAGGGCGGCATATGTTCTTCACCATAGATCTTTCATGGAAATCGGACGCTGCATGCATGATTTGAAGCATTGTGTTCCAAAAATGTGTTTTGCTAAAGTCTACCTGCTGGTGGCGCTATAACAGGCCAATGTGAAAAAAGGTAGCATTTGTTCCTTGACCTAGTGGGAATTTCTGTGGCAAATTTCACAGTAATCGCAAGCTGCGTTGATGATTTGAAGCATTTTGTTCAAAAACGGAGCAATCCTGCAAACTTTGGAAGCTAATATTAGCCAATCAGGATGGAATATGAAATATCAGACAGATCGGACTTGATCACATGACTATAGAGATACTGTGTACCGATTTGCGTGATTTTTGCATAAAATCTCAAGGAGTAATATCCAAAAATGTGTTTTACATAAGTCGGCCCAAAGGTGGCGCTATAAAAGGCTGATGTGAAAAATGCAGGGCAAAGGTTTATCCTTAGCCTCTAGGGAGTGCGCTTACAAAGTTTGAAACTGATCGGTGGAGTTATAGGTAAAACCACAAATCGGCCTGTTATAGCGCCACCATGAGGCTGATTTAAAAAAAAATAAGTGGCATTTCTTCCTCGGCCTAGTGGGAACGTGTGTGCGCGATTTCATGATAATTGCACTTTGCGTTTGGGATTTGAAGCATTTTGTTCAAAACGGCTCAATCCTACAAACTTTGGAAGCCAATCTTAGCCAATCAGGATGGAATATGCAAAATCGGACAGATCCGTGTCGATCACATGACTGTCGAGATACTGCCTACCGATTTGTAGGATTTTTGGACAAAATCTGTAAGAGTAGTGCACAGAAATGTGTCTTGCGAACATCGGCCACTAGGTGGCGCTAGAAAAAGCCCATTTGAAAAATTTAGGGCAGAGGTTCTAGATTGGCATCCAGGGAATGTGTGTGCTCACTTTGGCAGCGACCGGGCCAACGGTGACTGAGATTAGCTGCACACAAACTGCGAGGACGCACGGACGGACACACGGACACACGGACGGACACACGGACGGACGAAGGGGAAAACATATTCTCCCCCAAGCCTTCGGCTGGTGGAGACAATAATGCGTTCCCAGTCTAAATGGGTTAAACCCCCTTCCCCCTATGAAGAACATTCATGGGGGGCCCGCAGTGAAGTGAATCCTGGTACCCAGGGCTCAGAATTTGGTGCGACACCCCTGGCTTAACGCGCCAGTGATAAAGCCCTTGCCCTGGCTAGAGCAGGGCCCTGGCTCGTCCTCCGTCACTGCACTGAGATGTTGATAAGCTCTATCAAGCCCCCGCTTCGCTTTCCCACAGTCGCAGGACTAGAGTTTATCCACGCTGACCGCAGTCATTTACATTCACTTATCACTGCCGCAGCCGAGGCAGAACAGAAAGAAGAGAGAAAGTCGCAGACCACACGCACCATTGCCTGTGAGAAAAGACGGGAGAGACCTTACTGATCTGGAGTCAGCGAAACAGTGACCAGACCTAGCAGCTTCCACAACACAAACCCTCCTGTGTTTTTTTAACCACAGTTGAATGGCGGTGTGTGTTATTATGTTGCTTATGAGTCTGGATTCTCTGGAAAGTACCAAACGTCCCCTTGTGGGAACCGGACAAGTGTGCTTGCGTGCACGCGTTCGTACGTGTGTGCATGTGTGGATGTGTGCGTGCGTGCGTATACGCCTAGCTTGAAGTCTAGCCAGTGGTGAGTTTAGACTAGCAACCCTGCAGATAATGACAGCTTTTTTGTGTGTGTGTGTGTGCGTGCGTGCGTGTGTGCGTGCGTGCGTGCGTGCGTGCGTGCGTGCGTGCGTGCGTGCGCGTGTGTGTAAAAAAAGCTTTGAATGTAATGAAGATTTATTGTACCAGCCAAGATGCACAGATGCTTTGACAAATGACACAGCATGGTATCATTCTGTTTCTGTTAATACCAACTTTAATCAGCATCGTTTTTCATCTCTGTGCAGCTTACTTTGGACAGCAACGATAAAACTTTCAGCAGCGTAGAGTGAGAATCAGCGAGGAATACAGATAGACGTAAGAGTGAGAGGAGGTGAGAGAGAGTTTGCTTATTTGCATCCATACTGTATATTGTCGTTGTCGGGTGAAGTTTCAAATTTGTGCATTCTTTCGCAAGTAAAGCCCTGCTTCATCATACAAGGCCGTCACACAAAAGTAGTGAAAACAGCAGATCTACAAGCACACAACGCCTCGCGGTGCGAGGCGTTGTGTGCTGTAGATCGGCTGTTTTCACTAGTTTAAATCATTTTTAAAATGATGAATGCAAAACGAACGGTTTTGGACATACAAGCCAAGGTTTTCACCCGACAACGACGATATGCAATGTTTTCTTTAGCCGTGCATGCATGCTTTGCACTATGATTGACCAGTCTTTGATGACTAGCCTGCATGGGGACTGGGAATGTGGAATGCATGGAGGGAGCGAGCAAGCTCTGGAGATGAAACAGATTCTTGCTAGTAGTCTGGGCCGGGCGTGAGGTAGGGGTTGTGTGATGTGAGGGGTGGGGTTCAGCCCAGGAGACCCACTACACCACCAGGGCCCGGCCGTGATAAGGAGCTCCTTAGCGAAATTCCAGCGTCTGGATGAACAACATCTCACTTTTTAACTGAAGCTATTCCTCACTAAAACATAAGTAAAATGCCAGTAATATTTTTTTTCGTGATCATTAGAATGTCTAGAACATGTACATAAGTTATTATTGTGAAACATATCCCCAAAATGCAAATTAGAGCATGATTTATGATTTATGGCATAAAATCTTACAAAAACATTATTACATGTTTTACATTACATTTTCCTGTGATTAGGACTCCTACAACACCATCTGATTTAAAAAAAAATGGCCAGTAGAAATTAATTTGGGTCTTGCAGGGTTAAGGCTAAACTCTACTTTGTCACTGCAGCATTTTTGACATGTGTCACTCAACCAACAATGTAGTATTTTCAATACCTTTTTTCCCCATTGAGATTGAGAATAGAACTACATTTTTGTAAGCATGATGTTTGCTTATACAGTCAAGATCAATGGTTCTCCAATAGTTTAAAACTGAGACATTTTGTATCGATGAATCCAATAGATCAAATAATACAATATTTGTGACACTATAAAAATATCTCAGGGTCCACATGGGTCCTGCATGATCAACCAACATAAATTCAGCCCTGGCATCGTGGCCCAGAACGGCTCACCACAATCGGCACAAACTGAACATAGAAGATCTAAAGCCCACAATGCATCGAGGCAGCGACCCGTTGTGGGCTTGTATGCTGTTAAATGTTTGGGTGGGACTCCTGGGCCACAGTCGCCTGTGTTGGGAAAAAAACAACAAACAACTAAAACAGGCCCACTTATAGTCAGCCCACCGGGCATACTGTATGCCCACTGCCCAGTATGCCAGATGCCCAGTCCAACCCTGCGATCAACTCTCAGACTATCTCCATGCTTGCATATGGGAGGCTGAAATCTGGGAAACAAAGAGCATTTGCTTGAGCTGTTGTTCGCATGAGCTTTATCGTTTAATTGTAATAGTATCTAGTTTTATAAAACACACGCTTATCCACAAAACAAATCTATGGTGGTTACACAATTCATCGTCTAAGGCTATGTGGTCTTGCTCCACAACATCTGGCAGGCTTCAGAGTTTCAAGACATACGCGGTCCAGTCCTGCATTCTGGTTTTGGGCAACAGTAACTGTAAGATATCATATAGCTATAGTAGTCCATAGATTCTATGCTATTCCATGGCATAGAAGGTAGTGCAAATACTTAAAATGGGTGGTGTTCCTCAGCTTTTTGGAACGCTGCAAGAACATAAGGAATAGAACATGATGGTGCTCTGCTTGCTATATAGGACAACTCCCTGCTAACTGTACTTATGTCAACAAAAACCTACCGTATTACCAGTTCCCTTGTGCATTAGCAAAATTCCCTTCTAACAGTGCCAACAGTACCAATGTGTGAGTTTAATACATACTGTAACTGTAGGCACAGACCTAATCACAATGTCTTAAATTACGATCTGGCTCATGACCTATTCTATTCTTTTTTTTATCATATGTCTGTCTACTAATGGAGCAGAAAATGTAATTAAAATAATCTTTCAAAAATAGTGCCGATTACAACCACGGTTCTCAACCTTGACACTGTGCACACTTGGCTGAGCTTCATAATGTATTTATTCCGAAAGGTCACAGAATGCCTAGAACGCAGAAGCACATTTTTAAATTAAACAAAAGCTGCTGGCTAAAAGGAAGAAATTGCATTAACATCAAGGGGAGTGGAAGCTTTAGGTTTCTAGGCATTTGCATTAGACATTGAAAACAGATTTATTTTATATGGTACAAATGCAGACAGACAGGAAACCGGATCGGAGAGAGGGGTGGGAGCACAGGCCATGAGTCAGATTTCAAATCAAACATTCAGAGGGATCGAAACAAAACAGGAAAAGTAAAGTAAAGTAAAACTACTGAGATTGAGTTTTCTTGTGCTTTAACACCACACACACACACACACACACACACACACACACACACACACACACACACACACACACACACACACACAGGCACAGTGAATGGGAAAGCATTTTTCTTGAGAACTTGACAGCACTTACTTCACTTTTAAAAGTAACAAACATCCACTAAGGTTTTGGACTAGAACAGTTATTGACCAGACAACCTCTGCAAAATTGTCCTAAAAACATTTTTTGAACAGATTGAAAGAGAAGAGAAAGAGAGGGAGAAGAAAGAAAGCTAGTCAGCCTTTATGATACACACAAAAGCGAGAGAGGGAGAGGCTTAGTTAAAGTGCACTGAAACTCCTCCAATATGACTGAACTGGCAATGTGACTAAAAGGCAGGCAGCAGACTAGCCCTGTATACAAGCCAAGGCAACTAGGAGCTGTACATAAGAGTTATAATGGCCTATGTGTGTTTTAAAGGCACTTGACTGCATCAAGTCTATGGAGTAAATTGAGCATTAGGCACTCAAGATCACAAACAATGGCATTTAAAATTGGATTGAAATGGTTAGTATCAATGTTGGGTTGCAATGTTAACAGCCTGTTGTGTAAAGCCTTGACACTGTGTTGTTCACCAAGTATCAAAACAAATAACTTCTTCTGCTCTTAAATAATTCATCCATGTTTTTAAACATTAGGCTATTAATAATTATAATAGGGTTACTATAGCCTATAATAGAAGCCAGAGCATAGGCTACAGACTATAGCTGAGGAAGTTAGTTCAATTTGAGCAGGAAACATTATGCAAATATATTCTAAAATTAATATTTTGGTCTTACATTATCCTACCTTTTGACAAAGGCTTGGTGTTGTCCAAGTTGTGCTCTGTGAGTGGAGTCCTGGTTTGCAAACAACAAAGATATCCGGCATGGCGATTCTCTTTCCGTGTCAGTCTTCATTTCATCATCATGCAATGGTTCAATGAATTGTTGTCAGTCTGTTTAGAAAGAGCCTTATTGTGTCTTTGGGCACGCACTTCATGCAAACGTAAAACATCAACTCAATGACAACTTCAGGAATATAGCTGTAGTAGTCCATAATTGAATCTATTTGACTTGCCACCACAAGTGTCATTTCCCCGAAATGAACTGTATGTTGGAAGCTTGACTCGTCAATAGCAGGAGGTGAAAGTAACAACAACTCTGGGCTAATGAGACACAGCTGCTCAATCAGAGCCACGGAGCTTCATTTGGCATGGATGGCTAATTGACATTTTGCTACATACTGACTAAAGGGGACTTATAGCTAATTCACCTTTCGTCAATAGGGCATAGCAGTGGTGGCCATTTAGTATTTTCCCATAGCGACTTCAGAAAATATTTATGTACTGTACATTAATTATGTTAAGCCTGGAAACAAGCCATGCAGGCTCGTGAAGCATATTTGAAAAGTGCAAAAAAAAAAATATATATATATATATATAGGCTCTATATATATATATATATATATATATATATATATATATACACACACACACACACACACACACACACACACACACACACACACACACACACACACACACATATTAAATAGTCATGTTGTGTTGTGCTTGTAGATCTGCTATTTTCAGTAGTTTGGGTCCTGGTCAAACATCTAATCTCTCTTTTGGGTCTTGAGCTAAAACGTTTAAGAACCACTACTCCAACCACTACATTGGTGTGGTCCTTATTAATGAAATATATTATATAACATAATTATATATTCAAATATTTTTGGACACAGGATCAAATGTTGTAGGTCATGATTCACCAGGATGGCTTGGTTCCAGACTTAAAATAATTTATATAAATATCTTTGGCTGCCACCTTTATGCTCTATTGATAATTGATGCACTTTAAACTGTACATCTGACAACTGGACTGACAAGGTCGTAAGACATAAAAAAAGGAAAAAGTGAATAAAATGGTAAGACCTTGTCATATAAATTAGTCTACATAAATAAGAGATGTACAGACTACGAATCCCACTCCCAATTTTTTTTTTTTTTTTTTTGGGGGGGGGGGGGGGGGGGGGGGCGATCAAAACACATGTTTTACATTATTTCCCTTGCATGGGTGTGTGGGCTTCTATGTGCATATTTTTGATATTTTCCTTAAACCATGCACCTGATACTACATATCCTGTATAATCGTTGTCGGGTGGAAACCTCGTATGTCCAAAACCTTCCCTTTTTGGTAATTTATTTTTTTCACTTAATTTTTTTTATTTAACAAGTATAGAATTAAAGGACATTGAACAAACATTTAACACACATATAACAAAAAAAAATACAAATAAATAAACAACATATGGGGCTGCCAAACATCATATAATGGTAGAAAGAGGTCCAAGTGTTCTTTACTGTTCTGCTGTAGAAGCATGTGTGAGATATAGTAGAACATTTCTTATAAAGATAAGCAAGATAAAAAAAATCCCTTTTTTGTTATTATTTTAAAAACAATTTAATATAGTGAAAATGGCAGATCTACAAGCGTTGTGTGCTTGTAGATCTGCTATTTTCACTAGTTTTGTGCGACAAACTTGTAAGATGAAGCAGGGCTTTAATTGCTTTACAAGCAAAGCCATGCGAAACTTGGTTACTTGGAGATACAAGGTTGTTACCCGGCAGTGACATTATGCTGCTATTCTAACTGCCTCGTCCCACTGCTATTTTAACCACACATTATATATCAACCAGTAAGATGCCTAAGGGCGAAAAGCGCCATGTCTTGGCCATCTGGCCAGTGATGTATATCGGACTGCAGTTACCCATGGAGACCCCTGATACCCAGATCCATGTATGGAGATATGCTGTGAGACCCCAAACATACTCAGTTATTGTCTCCACCAGCCGAAGGCTGAGGGGAGAGTATGTTTTCCCCTCCGTCCGTCCGTCCGTGCGTCCGTCCGTCCGTCCGTCCGTCCGTGCGTCCGTGCGTCCGTGAGTCCTCGCAGTTTGTGAGCACCTAATCTCAGTCGCCGTTGGCCCGGACGCTGCCAAAGTGAACACACACACTCCCTGGATGCCAATCTAGAACCTCTGCCCTAAATTTTTCAAATGGGCCTTTTCTAGCGCCACCTAGTGGCCGATGTTTCGCGTCCGTGCGTCCTCGCAGTTTGTGAGCAGCTAATCTCAGTCGCTGTTGGCCCGGTTGCTGCCAAAGTGAGCACACACATTCCCTGGATGCCAATCTAGAACCTCTGCCCTAAATTTTTCAAATGGGCCTTTTCTAGCGCCACCTAGTGGCCGATGTTTGCAAAACACATTTCTGTGCACTATTCTTACAGATTTTGTCCAAAAATCCTTCAAGTCGGTAGGCAGTATCTCGACAGTCATGTGATCGACACGGATCTGTCCGATTTTGCATATTCCATCCTGATTGGCTAAGATTGGCTTCCAAAGTTTGTAGGATTGCGTGCGTCCTCGCAGTTTGTGAGCAGCTAATCTCAGTCGCCGTTGGCCCGGTCGCTGCCAAAGTGAGCACACACATTCCCTGGATGCCAAACTAGAACCTCTGCCCTAAATTTTTAAAATGGGCCTTTTCTAGCGCCACCTAGTGGCCGATGTTTGCAAAACACATTTCTGTGCACTATTCTTACAGATTTTGTCCAAAAATCCTACAAATCGGTAGGCAGTATCTCGACAGTCATGTGATCGACACGGATCTTTCCGATTTGGCATATTCCATCCTGATTGGCTAAAATTGGCTTCCAAAGTTTGTAGGATTGAGCCGTTTGGAACAAAATGCCTCAAATCACAAACGCAAAGTGCAATTATCATGAAATCGCGCACACACGTTCCCACTAGGCCGAGGAAGAAATGCCATGTATTCTTTTTTAAATCAGCCTCATGGTGGCGCTATAACAGGCTGATTTGTGGTTTTACCTATAACTCCACCGATCAGTTCACAAGGACGCACGGTCTGGTGGAGACCTGTGCTCGGAAGAGCACTGCTTCTAGTTCGTTATGTGAAAGTCCTATGGCATCTATGACATCTGAAATCATACATACAATCCCATTTATGCCCATATATATATATATGGAGATCCCTGTCTCCATATATGTCTCCATGTATCTCACGTAATCATATCCCTGTGAGAGATACATGAATCTCCATATATGGATATCAGGGGTCTCCATATATGGGCATAAAAGGGATTTGGTTCCCCCGTCATCACAGGGATTTCCATACAGTAGGGCATAATAGGGATTTGGTTCCCTGACATCACAGGGATCTCCATATATGGGCATAAAAGGGATTTGGTTCCCCTGACATCACAGTGATGTCAGAGCGTGGGAGTCAATCAACAAAAAAAGACAATCGTTACCCATACGTACAGATAAGTCGTGACGGTTCTGATAGTAAGCTATATAATATATCATGCACCATGTGTGTATATTTCACACTGCTTTGTTTTTTCTTTTTCTCTTTCCACCTTTCTTGAAAGTGCAGTGATGGAGCTTGTACATCAAAGTATTTCACCCACTTCACTGGTGGATTGATTTTTACCTGTAAACCTGTGATGTGTTGAGTGAAGGTCCAATTCCTGCCTACACACACACACACACACACACACACACACACACACACACACACACACACACACACACACACACACACACACACACACACACACACACACACACACACACACACACACACACACACACACACACACACACACACACGTCAGGGCATATTGTACAGTCAATCACGCCTGCTTTCTCAGGCTGACACCTCTGTGTGCTGCACTGTATAGTGTATTGTCAGGCTCTCTGGTGGTTGTCAGACAACACTTTTACATCGCCTCACCACATGCTATCTGTCTGCCCCCGAGCCCACCCTGCCCACTGACAGTGGATAGTGTTCTGTTCACAAAGGGAGAGAGACAGAAAAATGTCAAGGTAAAAAGACAAAGTCAAAGCCTACCATACCCCCTACCCCCCTGTTTACTGTATAAAAGAAATCTGATTTCTGACTGTTATATGATGTTTCTTTGCATAGAACTGTGTATATTTGTCTGTCATTTAATGTATGAATTGAGTACAAAAGGACCCCGCCAGAGCCCCTGGTTGTCCCTGGTTAGATTCCAGGCCAGGGTAGCAATGTCGATGTGTGTCCCTGAGCAATTGACCCCTAATTGCTCATGCGCTCCTTGTGGGCAGCGAATCAGCTGGGTTGGGATGAAAATACTGAATTTCCCCCTCAGGAGGAAGTAGGTATTAACTATAAACTAGCCATTGTGCTTTCTGGGGTTTAAATGCTATTAGACCTTGTATCAGAACTGTACTGTGCTTTTCCGAAGCGAACTACTAATAAAGTATTCAATCAATCAATCAAGGTTTCTCTGTCGGACGGCAACCTTGTACAGTGTCCAAAACTGTTATTTTTCAAGGAAATGGAAAAAAGAAGCTGCTATGTTCCAATGGGATCCTACATGGTTATTATTTAATTAAAAGTTCTCGTTAATATTTTTCAACGGTTAAGTATTTATGAAACCCGCAGACACAATGTTTGTGTATGACAAAGTAGAAAGAAAAAGATGGGGTGCTGTGACATTTTCCCCGCTACAACATAATCATCAGGTATTTTTTTCAAAAGTCTACAAAAAGTGTTAAAATTGTGTTTTTATGTGGCCACACCCACCTGTTCATTAAGTATGCCTAGTTGTCAGCTAAAGTTAGCCACACCCACAGTGTTGTTGAATGGTAAAAATTGTAGGGGATGATATTAAGATGCTTTATATCAGTGTTTTCCGAATGGCCTTTTGACTCGGAGGCTTTCAGCTTTCAGGAAGTAACCAAAAATACACAGGGAAGACATATTTTTGCACATATATAACCCCATGGTCTATTAAAGTAATGTTAATTCCATAGGCACATACTGTACAAAACAGAAAAAGTACAAACCTATGGGACTACACCTCTAAAAGAAATATGGAGATACAAGGTTTCTGCCTGACAGCATCAATACATACAGCAATAGAGACAGCCATAAGTCAGCGTGTGAATGGGGTGCGCACGCCGTGTAATATCCACAGACCTGACCCCGAGAAGCGCTTCCAAACCTCTAGCTTCTCGTGAGGCTGTTTCTCATATCCTCCCTTGTATCTCTGCCCTCTATTTCTCGTTTCTCGTCTCTTCCCACCGCGCTAATCTAATAAAGAAGAAATACCCTTTGGTATATTAATAAAGGCAACAAAAGGCTGCAAAGACGGCAGAAAAAAAGCAGAGGCCACATCTGTAAGTGTTCCAGTGCTGCACCGTATGTAGGCTACAGTGCTGCACCTGCTGATACCTCACCTTATTGCTGCGCCTCATATATAATATGACCACATGTACATACGGTACCTCATGTATAACCACATGTACATAATACAGAACACGGTACCTGCTGCTAATATTCGTACTGTACATTCAGTGTGATTTGTGTCCTTGGTCTTTTCTCTATATCTCTATCATTCACCTCTTTTTGTGAAAACGACAAAATGATAGAGCAAAAAAATTACAATAGTCGAGTTGAGGCCAATGCCAAGCCGCACGCGCGCGCACACACACACACACACACACACACACACACACACACACACACACACACACACACACACACACACACACACACACACACACACACACACACACACACACACACACACACACAAACTATTCCGATTCTGATTCTGAAGTGCACAGTAAAACCCAAACTGTTAATTAACATCTTAAACGCTGTATATACTTCATTGACCGAGATCTCCCAGGGGTCTGTATTCGGACCCCTCCTTTTTTTCCCCCCTCAACAGAAAATAGGAGATCTACTGTAAGCTCATTGCGATGCATCATGAACTTCTGTAGATCTGCTATTTCAGGGTTCATATGGTTAAGCTCAATCGTTGAGCTCAATTTAATGTTCACCGGCCCCCTCAGAATTAAATGAACACTATTTTAATCGCCAACATGAGACAGACATCTCTGGGCTGGGTGTCAACCAGTGCTAGGTTGTGGCTGGGTGACTTCATGTGGGTGGCATTGATGCTTCACACAAACAGTCCATGGAAGTCATCAGCCGGAGGCGTTAGACCCAAGGGTCTAATTCAATAAGTCTGTTCAGGGCTATCACAGAGAAGTCTCCAGACATGCCCACAGACAGACAACAACGGCAGACATGCAGACAGACAGCTTTCATCCACTTGAACTGTCTGCACATTCGCACGGTTCAAAGGTTCTAATCAGTTCTAAGGACACAACGGGTTATCATTCACATGGGCTCTTGAAAAGCGGGATGGGGGCTTGTTTTTCCAATGAAATTAAGTGAATCCCCTGATCATGAAGGATCCATTTAAATTACTAAAGTTTTGTGCAAAAAAATTATATTGCTGTCATACACTTTACACCTTTCACTGAAAAACCCAGGAATAACATGTTGATCCCGGGTTCAGTTCAGTATCAAGGGTCAATACCGGGGTTTCTGTGTGAAAGGGGGCATTCGGTTAATGGCTCAAAGAATAGAACAGAATAGACATTTTTAAATGTGACCTTTTGCTTCACAGTGATGGATTTGATGGCATGCGAAATATAATGAGCATACATAATACAAGCAAAGGTCACAGTTTCTTTTAAAGTTTACACAGACATAAATGGAGAATTGGGGAAAAATCTATATTAATTCATGTCATTTAATAACACAAAGGATAATACATGAACAAGTACACAACACTTCCTCATTCTAGCTGAACCCATGCAGTCAGAAGAATCGTCAAAATAACCAATCCCCATTCCCCGTCATAGCACACACGAGACCAATGTCTTTGATACATTTTCTGCATTAACTCTGCCATTCCTACCGCTAATCTTTTTGTTTCATAGAAAAAGCATGCCATCTTTTTCATTTATTTATTTTTTGGCCTGAAAATGTTTGCCTATAATGCCATACCCAAAATAGGGACGCTTAGTTGAAAGTGGTACTTCTTTTCACTCCTCAGTATCAGATGGATCACACGTGGTGTTTAATTGACTGGATTATTCTTCTTCACGGGAGAATACTACTGTGATGCATTTACAAGACCCAAGCGAACGCCCTTGTGTGTCTAGACTCAAGCACGTTTGATATTTCCTTGTAGGAGTTCTGGGTGTGGACAGTTACTGTTTCCCCTCCCAATAGGAACCAGTGTAAACTAATGTCTTCCTCCATCCCCTCTGACTCCCGTTATACCTCCCCTCCCAAGAGCATCTTCCATATCTTGTTCTCCACCCATTGCTTAATGCATACAGCACGCGTGTACTTGAACCTCTAGTGCACGGCACGCATATAGAATGATGAGGATTATTGTATTGCAGGGGTTCTCAAACCTTTTTAGGCTGTGCATGTGACCCAATCTGAGTTCCCAGATGTTCTTTTTCTCGCCACTAGGGGGACATGTGACCCCCAAAATAAACATATTTGAACTGGGGACCCCCACCCTGACAAGCACTTGGAATTGGTATTACATTTAATGTGACTCGGTTCCACAGATAAATATTGTGAAAATAGCCCATATCTACAAGCTCACAACGCCTCGCAAAGCGGCTATTTTCACAATGTTCGCCTCTTGCTTACTTGAAGGGATATTCCACTTTCAACAGGGAGCAGTGGAAGGTCCCGACCCCAAGTTTGAGAACCACTGTTGTATTGTATCTCTTGATGACCCATGCGCCCAGGTATTTAAAGTCACTGACCTCCTTTAGCGCAGTGCCCTCTGTTGTTGTCAGGGACGGATGCTCTTGGGGGATGTTATAGGTTATGACCTCTGTTTACTCTACGTTTAGCCTGAGGCCAACCTTAACTCCTCTCTGGTCAAGAGCTCCTGTGCCTGCTTTACGTGGTCAGATAGCAGGCAGAGGTCATCAGGGTAGTCCAGGGTTATCTGCAGGGTGTCTCGTAGACCTTCTGGCGTGATGGTCTTGGAGATAGTGTTTAGGGTAGTCTGTAGACTGTTTAGAGATAGGGTTTAGGTTTAGATTTAGTCTTTGTATTTGGTTTAGAGCAGGGGTCTTCAACATTTTCAGGCCAAGGACCCCTTAGTCGAGAGAGAGATAAAGCAGGGACCCCCACAATACCTATATAGTTTTATCGTTTGAAAGCACAATCATCAGTGTCTTTTGGATTCATGTCAATTTGTGTTTTCACTTCAGATATTTAACCACTTGAACTGTCAATACTTAACACGTTGCAAGCCGCGGCAGAACCCTCTGAACAGAGGTAGCGCCGAAGAAATAAGCCATTTATTTACAAACATGTTTTAAAAAAACAAAGCCCACATGATAACAACACGTACTGGAGTGCTCGACACAGCGTACATATTCATCCTGCAGAGGTCGGCGATCTTACTTTGGCGAGGCGGAGGGGAGATCAATTCCATTCGTTTACGTGCGGCGAAGCAGGGAAAGGAGCGATAGAGAAGCGGCGCCCGAACGTGATTGAAACCGCGATCCACGAACAGAGACAAAGACCAGCCATCTTGTTTGAGCTTCTTGCTGAGTTTCAACACTGGGGAGAGGATGAGGCTCCTCCTGGCCAGCCATCCATCCAGAATGTGAGTCAACGGCGTGGCCTGCTGGATATTAGGAGTATCACACCCAGCACCAGAAAATGACTGTCAGAGCATATTAACCCTTTCAGATCGCTCCAAAAAGACACAGAGAAGAATTTCCGATGTTTTTTTTTTTTTTATTATAATTTATATCAAAAGTCCGGGAATAGACGGCGTGGCTGATGGGACCCAGTAGGAAGTCCGAGGGAGTACGGCCAGGCTTAGAAGGTGTTAATAAACTTGACCTTTCACTCTGTACTTAGTCCGATCTACAAGCTCACAACGTGTTGCGGCGTTGCGCTTTGTGAGCAGCTATTTGTTGGCAAATGTTCCGACCAAGGATAATGGATGTGGGGGATATTTTGATTATCGCAATAAAATCACACTTTCTTTGGTCATAATCGTGACATGAAATGTTCCTATGGTCCCATCCCAGGCTTCCACACAGTCCTTACACTGTGTGTGTAAGAGGTTTTATGGACGGAGCGGTGAGCAGACATGCAGTGAGTAAGACGTGTCAGGCCTCTTCCTGTAACAGCGTGGGGTAAAGCCCGGCCCCCCACATGTAGAGCAACGGAGAAGACCTTTCTATGGATCTGCTGAGGGTCAGAGGCACACGCACGCACGCGCACGCACCCACGCACCCACGCACATTGCACACACACATACACATGGAGCGGGTGAATGCCTCTATTGTTTCAGCTGAAGTGTGTAACCCTAACCCTATATACACCCCCCCCCCCATTCCACCCGACGGATGTGAGCACTCTGCACTCCTCGAGGAGTCTAGAATTAAGTCCATACCTCTATCTACCTATACTCTGTCTAACTATGTTTTCTTTCTCTCTCTCTCCCTTTCCTGCTACTTCTCACTAACCCTGTTTC